>NC_050099.1:119276508-119599235 GCF_902167145.1 Zea mays | reverse complement strand
TTGGGCTTCATTTGTCACTCATAAGTCCAATTTAGGGTTAAGCACACATCATGTCACATCATTACAACTTATTTGAAATTTTTACCTAGTGAATGCACTCTTGGTGTAACAAACACATGATATGGCAATGCTCGTTATGTTAGCTCAAGTTTTAGTAACAGTAACACCAAAGGTGTTACACTGCAGGCCCCGGTCTCCACTAATGCCACGGTTACTTCCACCGCACACTGGTGTTGTTCCCGGGCGCGCTCTGCCCACGGAATAATTGTGTATCCTCCTAATGCTCTAAAAACCGGCGAGGCTTTCCTCCACGCACAGCGGATTCGACGGTGGTGAGAGGTGTTAGGTGACGATTTGGGGTGTTCCGCTCAACCTGCCCGCTTTATAGTCCGCACGACATCCGACGATCATGGTGCTGGCAACCGAGTCCGGGGATCACACGGGATCCGTTGAGATCGCACCCAAGCTGCGCGAGAGGGGAGAATGGGGAAAGGGGGAGCTCCTGTCTGTGGGGTCCCACATGACAGACGTTGGCCGCGTTTATATCCAGGTGCCCGTGAAGATCGCGCGAACGCGGTAATGGGCTGGAGGTTAGCGCCAAGAAGGTAGCAGGGAGGCACAGGATTCTGTTACAGCGCCCGTGATCCTGGCGAGGAGGATGGAGAAAAGCTAGGGAGGTGGGGAAGATGGACCCCGTACTGCAGTCAGCGTGGACGACGCCAGACAAAGCACGAGCGCGAGAGAGAACCGGCCCACTGACGAGATGGCCCTACCTAGCGACGCCATTTCCCGGTGGGCCGCACAGCGCGGGTGACGCCAGAGAAGGAGTGGGCCGTCAAGGCGGGATGAGGTGGGACGAAGAGGAGGATTGGGCCAATGCGCGGTTTTCAGCTTTTCCTTTTTATTTTCCTTTTTCTGAATTTACTTTCCTTTTTGTTTTTAGAATTCAAATTTGAATTTGGATTCGGTTATGAAATTCACCCTTGATAAAAAATGTATTAATTCAAATATCAACGGAAGGTAAGTATATTCTTATTTATATATTTATTTTATCTCATTTGCATTGTATTTTCCTTCTTTTTCTCTTTATTCTCTTTTCTACATTCAAATCAAATTCAAATTCAAACTCCCATTTTGAACTTCAAATTCCCAAGTGTCAAAGTGAACACTAATGTGATTATAACATCTACTGTTTACAATATTATTATTTACTCTTTTCCTTGTTATTTATTTATGGAAGAAATAAACAGTTCTATTAAATCCCCTTTCCTAATTTCTACTTTATTTTCATTTATACTTTGAGGTCCCATGTTTAAATTATGACTCTTTATTAAAATGTTTCACCACATATTCATAAGTATAAAATGCATATAGTGCATCATTTAATGAAATGAATAGTCATTTAGTTGAATTGAAGACCTTTCTACTACTTATTTTCTATTATAATTCTTGGTTTTCAAAATTTAGTCCTCAATTTTTCAATACTCAAGTATAATTTGAGATATCTGAATTTACTATTTTATTTCTTCTTTTATTTCATTATTATTTTTATACCAATTTTGGGCCTTACAAATCCTACCCCCCTTAACAGAAATTTCGTCCTCGAGATTTGTAAGAAAAGGGTGTATAACCATGTTACCTCAGAACATATGCATAAACAAAATCTCAGTATGATGCATATTTTATTAGCAACACATGGGGTCAATTAGACCTTATTATTCCTCCTAAAATAGTATAATATCAACTACTAACTTAAGTAACACTTCTGCCATTTGTTGTAGTACCATCATTTGGGCGGCAACCACTTGATCGATTCCAACCGGTGGAGGACCTAGAGGATTCATTTTTGTTTGTTGTTGCCTGATAATCTTCCCTTCCTAGTATTGACCATGAGAGTTAGAAGCATATGGTAGGATAGTTTTGCAATGTAAAGTATTTGGTAAGGAGAATGAATAGGCTAGTAGCTAGTTATGATCTGAAGATTCTTTAGCGAGGCTTAATCTTTGTTTTATGTCCAGATTGGGATAACTAGTCGTATAAGGTGAATGTCCAAAGGTAAGATAGAATCTGTCAAGATGAGATATATTACATGATGTAGGTCAAAAGTTTGTTTAATGTTAGGTGAGGATAGATAGGTTATAAAATTCATCATGACACTATTTATTGGGTTAGTTGAGCATGTCAAGCTGACTTTATCTTTATGAAATTCCAGTATATATATATATATATAAAGTGGAACTTCCAATTAGTACATTTTTTATGCACCTAAAACTTTCATGCCATTAGCAGGTGTAGCATAGAAAACAAGGGTACATCATGTTTTAGCTATTTGGTGAGTGTAGAGAAGATGTGGGAGTAAGAGAAAGTTAGATAAGGGAGACTTTTATTCCGGGTGATGGATCTTGATTCATCTGCAGATCTGTTTCTACTCATCTCCTTCATTGTCAAGGTTAACCTTCTTCTTGGGTCTGATTTAGGGACCATTGGTCGTGGTGTTAAATACCATTATCCGAGTTGGGGTAACAATTGCGGGTATATGGGGTAGGTAGATTGAACAGAGTTTTACTTCGCTTGTAAGATAAATGGGTTGGACAATCTATAACATAGGCTAGGTAGTGGTTTCAGGGACGAGTTGGTCTAAGACACCCGTTTAGGTTTAAAACCCATTTATAAGAATATGGTCCAATCTATGTTACCAGTATTAAATACTTGTTTAAGTAACTTCCTTTAGATCATATCAGATTAGGTAGGGTCTAGGTTAGATTGGATATAACTAGATTAGACTAGTTTAAGTCAAATAGATCTACCAGGGTAGGATATATATTATTAGGATATGTTAGAATCTTTTGGGATAGATGGATTATATGGTGTAGGTAGATCAAAATTTCTGTTAGGTTAAAACAGAGGAGTTATGCAACTATCGGGTGGTTAAGGTAGTTGAATATGGCAAGGTGGACTAAGACTCCAATTTAGGTTAAAACATATTCATAAGAGTAGGATCCAATCTTATTTTACGAGTATTATCTAACATGTTTGTCCATTAGATTAGATCTGACCAGATTAGATGGGATCAGAATTAATTTGGTGTAATTGGTTAGACTGGATAAGATCTACTTAATTTATTTTGGAGTAAATCATGTATTTTACACTATTATGAGATAAGCAAAGTGGTGGGGATAAGTATGCTTATTAGGACAATATGAGTCTCTAAGAATAAGATAGAATCTTTTGAGATTAGTTAGATCTATCAGGGTAAGATAAAATCTTTTCGAGATAAGATGGATCTATTAAGATAAGAGAGAACCTTCCAAGATAAGATGGATCTATTTGATATATTCTAGTGGGGGTACTTTTAGTTGGTCTAGATTATCTTGTAAACAATTTAAGAGGATAAGATAATTTTTTTAACACAAGATGAACCTATTAGGATAAGATAGAATTTTATTATTATTTTTTATACCAATTTTGGGCCTTATAGAATGAGTGGGGGTGCGGCCTCAAAAGGGGGTAGGGCACATGGGAAGGTTGTCAAGAGAAGCGCGATGTGGGCGTGTCCACGGCGGGGCGTGTGGGCGGGAGGTTAGGGAGACGCAGGGGGCTGACGGGTAGGGTCCGCGGGCCAGCGAGAGAGGGCACGCGAACGGGCGGTCAGCACTAACGGGGCAGGCCCACCAGATAGAGGGAGGAAGCGGGCACACGATCGAGGGGGAGTTGGCGTCGACAACTCGGGCCCGGTGGCCAGAGAGAGAGCGGGTGCACGAGCGAGCGCGGGCGAAGGAAACGGTGCCGACAGGCGGGCCCCGGCTGTTAGAGGGAGGGCGGCCGCACGCAAGGCTTAGCTAGGCTAGACTAGGCTAACGTGTGTTGAATTAGCTTTTCCTTTTTGTTCTAAATTTCTAATTGCTTTTGTTTTGATTTTCTCTAGGGATTCAAATCAAATCAAACCACAATTCAAATTCAAATATTTCAAACATGTGCATCAACCAAAAAACAAACCCTATGCTCAGCATGATGCAAACATTCATATTTCCTATAGGTTTTAATATTCCCAAGAAAATAATACATCTCTCCCATAATTAACCCAAAATCCTATTAAAGAGAATAGAAAAGAAAAATTATAGAGGTGAGAAAAGGAGTAACACCTGAATTTGCTAGGTATTTAGAGAAGAAATTTTATACCCCCAAATTCAGGGTGTTACATACTGCAATACAAAATTGTCTATAAACAAGGTAAAGAGAATATTGATGTTGATGCTTTATCTAGAGTTGGGCATTTTTTGGTACTGCAGACTTTGACAGAAGTGAATCCTTTACGGGTACAAGAGGTGCTTAACTCTTATGTGACTAATGATGAAGCTCAAAGATTATTAGCTGAATTAGTAATTCACAATCCCAATGAACAAGGGTTTTCAGTGCAGAAAGGTATGATTAGAAAAGGGAATCAGATTTGGGTTGCTCAGAACTCAGCTCTCAGAACAAAGATTATTGCTCCACTACATGACAGTATAGTGGGAGGCCATTCTGGCAACCTGACAACTTATCCCAGGGTGAAGAGGTTGTTTTGGTGGAAAGCGTTGAAAGCTGATGTCAAATTGTTTGTGCGGCAGTGTTTAGTATGTCAACATGCTAAATCTGAGAGAGTTCTCTCACCAGGATTGCTACAACCCTTACCTGTTCCCACGGGTGCATGGCAGGACTTGACTATGGACTTCATTGAAGGCCTTCCTAAGTTAGAAGGGTGTGATACTATTTTGGTGGTGGTTGATAGATACTCTAAGTATGCACACTTCTTTGCTTTGAAACACCCTTTCTCAGCAGCAATTGTGGCACAAGTGTTCTTGGATAATGTGGTGAAACTTCATGGAACTCCTAAGTCATTGGTTTCAGACAGGCATAAGATTTTTTACTAGCCATTTTTAGAGGTCCTTATTTCAATCTTTGGACACAAAGTTGGCTCTGACGACTGCTTATCATCCTCAGTCTGATGGCCAATCAGAAAAGTTAATCAAAGCTTGGAAATGTACTTAAGATGATTCATGATTGTCGTGCTAAGTGGAAAAGGTGGCTTCCATTAGCAGAATTCGGGTATAATTCATCTTATCACACTATTCTTGGATGTTCTCCTTTTAAGGTGCTATATGGGTATGATCCAGTGTTTGTTGAAGCACTAGTGTTGTCTGAGGAAAAGGATCAATCAGTCCATGATTTGTTGACTAAAAGACAGCGGTGTTGATATGTTGACTGAAAGACAGTGATGTTCAAAGATATTGAAGTCTCAGTTAACAGCAGCACAGAATTGAATGAAAATCCAAGCTGACAAGAGAAGGCATGATCAGGTGTTTCAAGAAGGGGAATTAGTTCTTCTCAAACTACAACCTTATGTGCAAAGTTCAGTGGTTAATCGTCCTTGCCCTGAACTAGCCTATACGTACTTTGGGCCATTGAAGGTGTTGAAGAAGATTGGTTCGGTGGCATAACATTTGGAGCTGCCAGAAAATTCTTTGGTACATCTAGTGTTTCATGTTTCACAGTTAAAAGCTTCACACCAAATATGGTTCCTGTGTTTTCGGATCTGTCTCAATTGGTGGATTTGTCTCAAGTGGAGATCAAGCCTTTGTACATTGTGTATCGCCGTACGATGAGAAAAGGAAGTCATGATGTGATTCAAATCCGTGTGGTGTGGTCTCATTTACCAGAAGATGCAGCAACATGGGAAGACTATGAGGTGATGAAGAAGTGATTCCCAAACGCACTTGATTGGGGACAATCAAACTCTGGCGAGGGGGTAATGTCGAGAACGACACTACTTGAATATTCTAGGTAATCAGCTATAATCAGAGTTATGGGTGATGGCCTATTATGGCCATATTCCTAGTGGGCTGTATTAGCTTAGTTTTGTACTGTATATACTAGACAAATACTAGAGAAAATGAAAAAAGAATAACAAAGTTACTCACCAGTTATCTTACCTGTTGATGTGCTTCTAGAAGCTTGCTTCCGTTATTGCGACAGCTCATGATGGTAATTCGCGCGCCACCGTCCCAGGGTTGTTACAAAAGCATTATTTGTTTCAAATCTATGGTTCCATGTGTTGAGTTTCGCTTGCTTTGGCAACATATCACATATGCGTTGTAGATCCTCATTTGTTTAATCTATACAAACTTCCAATTCAAATGTAATCCCTGGCACTAAACTTACTAACCTGCTATGTTTTGCTCTGTGCTCTTCGTTCCACCACTCATTATTACAATCACCTCTTTGGCTCTTTGTTTTGAAATCCATAGGTTGTATTCAGATTGTAAGTTAATTTTCTTTCCTAGATAGTCCATCTTTTGTCTAGACCATTTGCAACTAGCTTCTTTTACAAAGAATGGTGATGCATTATTTCTTCTAGCAGCACTTTAGGATTTACCACTCGGTGTCTCACTAATATTTAGGCCCTTTTGACATTATCACTTTTTAGTGATGTGGCATTGCCAATCCAGATTGCTATATAGGTGTAAAAAATTCCAGTTTTGCAACCTTTTCATGTAGTGCAAGTATTGTTGATTCGCCTATCATATAGCAGTGTGGCTTCTTCTCACTTAGAATAGGTTCAGACAATGTTGTGATTCAGGATTCTACCTTGCTTGTTCATTTTGCACCCCTATCACTAATGACTGAAGATGTAATTTCTAATCATGGATCCAAAATTCGTATTAAGTGCTCTTGTTGTGGCAACTTCAAGGGCTGACCATGTGCTCAGTAGTGGCAACATCATGGCCATTGTCGGCCTTTATTGCACATCTTGGTACAATGATGGTAGCAGCATGTGCAAATACCCTCAACCAGGTACATTTCTTACTTTTTAACATTGTAAATCAATATATGGTGTACTAACATGCATGCAAATCTTTGGTTCTTCATGATCCTGAGCAAAAGGCGTGTCGTTGCTTTTAGTTTCATCTGAAAGTGAAAATTTTGTTCTTGCAACAAGTCAAGGTCTTATGACCAGTGTGAATGATTAACTCATCCTTTAGATGCGCCGTAGTCCTAAAAGGATAGGGCACCCTTAAGGGTGCCCCCATGTTCTAGTATATTTCATAGTATATTATTTTGTTAAAAAATTATACAGTTTTACCAACAATACATCTAGAATTGGATTCTTTTTAGAATGAAGGTAGTAGGTTTTATTTGGTATAATTCTACTTCATTGATGGAGCATTTTTTTTCTTTTTTAATATATGTCATTATGAAAATAGAGTATTCTAAGGTCGTGCTCAAAAGAGCATGTATATGGTCGTGCAAAACACCGTTTGGTACTTTAGACTGCAATATTTAAAGAGTGGAGTTTGAAATAGGGAGTGAGATAGAAAGGCTATTGGAGACAGCCTAAGGATGCCATTATAATTCATGATATCTAGTGATTGCCATTACTAGATCAAAAATTTTTGGACCCTACCATTATATATGCTCGCGTGTATACTATACATTAGTATTGTCCCTTTTACCCTTTGGTGCCGGTCAAAATGGGTCCATGTTAGCATCTCGGTCCTTGTTATTGTTTGTTGTTGACTCCTCCCTCCCTGTTCTTCGTCGTTGCCAACCTTCCCATCACCAATCTATTCTTCTTTCTAAGCTCCTTCCTCCTCCCTGTTCTTCTTTGTAAGATCCTTCCTCCTCCCTGTTCTTCTTTGTCCTTGGCTTCTCACTCCCCAAGTTACTCTCTTCGCTGCTGCTCACCCTAGGGTCAGGGTTATGTCTGCAAGTCAAGGTCAATCGAGTTGGTCGTTGACAAGCAAGGCCCACCTGCCACTTATTGATTGCCCCACATTGGGCATTCATGTGGTCAGGTTACAATGTAAGCAACTAAGTTCATATATGTAATTTTTCTAGAAGTGTGAGAACAACATAATGGTAAGATTGTGTTAGATATGACTTTGAGGTGTCATCTTTAGAGTAATATGAGTTTTATTGAGATTCATTTTTTGGTAGATCAAAGGTGTGCTTTTTTAAGTGGCAAGATGATTATGAACTTTTTTGTCACATGCTAAAGAAGGAAACTTGGGGGAAATATATGTGAATAGGCTTCTTTTGAATGAGATGAAACAAATGAAGGTACGCTTGAAGATACAGAATGAAGAAGTATACCAGATGAAGCTAGAAATGAAGGAAAAGGTAAACTAGATGAAGCATTAGTTCTAAAAATGCAGTGTATGGTTGTGTAGGTGTTGTAATAGTATTAGGTCTTGTGCTAGTAGCAATTGTAGCAAAGTTAATGTTTGTTCGATCTAAAATGTGAGATGAAGTGTAATGCCTTTGACTAGAATTTATTGAATTTGTGCAACTAAAATGCAAAGCATCTACATATCAACCAACTAAATTGACCAAAAGAATCTATTACAGAATGCCACTGAAATTGACCAACTGAATTGACAAACATAATTTATATAGATAATTTGTGCAAATGAAGTGCATATCATTTGAATAGTTCATTACATCTAGGACCAAACACCACTGGTTCCTAGAATATATTAAAACTCTATCCACATTTGCATACTTCATTACAACTAGGACCAACCAACACTAGTTCACAGAAAATATTACAAGTGCATCACCAAGTTCATTACACACTGGTTCACAGAAAATATTACAAGTCCATCACCTAGTATATTTTTGTAACATCTTGTTTCTAATTTTTCTTTTATATGAAGGATTTCTTGTTGTCATAACCATTCATATTTATGAATTTCGCAAAACTTTGCACAAAGAGAGTCATTTCTACATCTTCGTTAATTGGGCAAGAGCTTTCATCTTTACTTGATTCTTCTTTCTAGCTCTTTCCCTTGGATGATGTGGTGTCTTTGAAGGCCATACATTTCTTATTCTTTATCTTCCCCATCCCTTTCCACATGGTATGTGTTTTATATGACAACATCACCTAGTACTTGGGTTAGGATAACTCCCTTGGGCTCACCTTTCACATTTATGGTGCCTATGTGTCAAATCTGAGAGACAAGCATATTAGAAATTGATGCGAAAAATCCTCACCGTACACCTTATGTCCCAAGTTCCTTTACAATGATGTTGAGCCTGTGAACTTTTTTGAAACACTCTCGTCATCTTGCATCTTGAAATTTTCTAATTTATCTTTTAAGATGTATAGTGTTGTTTCTTTCACGACCGATGTAGCCTCAAAAGAGTTGTCGGTGTTTCGAACTAGCACCAATCATTAAATTTGTGTATGCTCGTTCTGGATCCGGATGGTGCGCTAAGTGGGCACAAGATTTATACTGGTTCGAGCAGAATGTCTCTACTTACAGTCTTCAGTTGCTCGTGCTATCGACAACTTGCTGCTAATCACTCATAGTATAGGTTACAAGCGGGCGAGAGAGGGAAGGTTCCCAAGTCTCTATGTGATGTTCATTCTAAGGGACTATGTATCGGGTGTTTGCTACCTAGCTATGTCTGAAAGGGAAATGTGCTCATGGGCCATTTCTAGTTGTTTTGGTGATTTAATACTCAGCACACCACTTTGGACTAACATACTTGATATGAGCATGAGCATAGGTTTAGAGAAAGCAAATTGAAGGCAAGAAGTCCAAATAAGTTGAATTGGAAGGCCAAAAGTGCAACTTTGGGTAAAGCTATAAAAACATGAGTTTTAAGTACTTGATAAGTTGCACATACGTTATACTATTTTTCTTGCACCTTTGTTTGGCTACTAACTCCTTTATGCAAGAAAAGTAGCTTTTGGACTTAGTAGTGAGCATATTGCAAATCCTTGTGAAGAGAAGTGAGAAGGTATGGTTCTACCACTTAGTCAATTGTTTTAGTTGCTAACTATATATGCCTAAGTGCTAGGGAACCTCCTAATAAGAGTTAAGAAGAGATGGAAATGTTTGGCTCAAAAGAGCCAAACTTGGGTTGGTCTGGGTAGCACTGGACAGTCTGGTGCCCTGTACAGCAAGCTAGCTAGCCTCGGCCTCTGCTGAGCCACTTTAGCGATAAATCACTGGACAGTCCAAGCTGAGCATCGAACAGTCTGGTATGCCAGGCGGCCAACAGATCTTCGGCCACGTCAGAATGCCAACGGTTAGATGGGAGCATCAGATAGTTCGGTGCCAACCCAAAAAAGGAAAGCAGTCAATCAATGGATTCAGTGACCATTGCATAGGCGTTGTCTGTGCATCGGACAGTCTGGTGCGCCCATTGATAGAGGGACTTTTGGAGCTTCCAAATGAAGCTCCAATAGCTCCTAGGGCCCTTGGGGCTATAAAAGGGACCCTAGGTGCCATGGTGGAGTACCCAAGCATCACAAGTGCATACTACAACTTTGAGACTCTGCAACCACGCTGTTCATTGATTTGAGAAAGATTTGAGCACATTTATGAATTGTTACTCTATCGTTTTGTTGTTGCACTCTTGTCTTTGCTTTTTTGTATGTTGTTGTTGCGTTGTGTACTTGTGTGTGTGCTCTAACTCCCTCCCTTACTTTGATTTTGATTTCGATCATCTTTTGTAAGGCATGAGAGACTCCAACTTGTAGAGATTCCTCACAAACATGATCAAAGTGTAAGGAAGAATAATGTAGCACTCATGTTTGATCTTTGGATCACTTGAGGGCGGTTGAGTGCAACCGTTGACCAAAGGAGGTCACCACAACATGGAGTAGGCTTTGGCTGAACCATGGGGAATATCGCTGTGTCTCTTGTCCACTTTACTATGATTTCTGTCTTCCTTTGTGCTTATACTTCACTTACATAGTGCTCCTAGTTTAATACACATCTCAAGGGAGCAATTAAGTGAAGAGTCTATTTTTATCTCTTCTTCTCATCCAAACATGGTTTAATTTACACTAACACCTTTTATAGACCAAGTTTGTGTTGTTTGATGTAAGTTTTGCAGGATCACCTGTTCACCCCCATCTAGATGCTCCAATTGGTATCACGATAAAAGGAAGGGCAAGGTGACCGACAATAAGGAGACTCTCAACAATGTGCCAAAGGGAGAAAATCCAGTGGACTCGGGATCCGGGAAGAAGAAGAAGTGCATCAAGAAGATCATCTACTTTGACAATGACACCTCTTCAGCTTTACGAAAGGACGACGACAACTCCTTTTTTCAATACAAAAGATGGTCAAACAAAACTACTCATCTATTCCTTATAATGTCAATGCTCATTTATTGTCTATTCCTCTGGGTAAACCTCCTCACTTTGATGGGGACAATTATTCTTAGTGGACCCATAAAAATGTGCAATCATTTATTTTATCTTCATCCTAGCATTTGGGATAGTTGAAAATGGAATGCAATGTAGATAGTGATGATGAGAATTATAATGCTATTCACATGCAAGAAATTATTCACAAAAATACCCAAGCCATTACTGTGCTTTTAGCTTCTCTGTGACAACAAAGTTAGTGGCTTGGACAACACCAAGAAGATTTGGAACACCCTCAAGCTTTCTCATGAGGGGAACAACATCAGCATGATTACCAAGATGGAGTTGGTGGAAGGCGAGCTGGGGAGGTTTGCCATGAAGAGGGTGAAGAGCCAACTAAAACATACAACGGGCTCAAGACTCTGGTGAACAAGATACAAAGCTATGAGAGCACAAGATGGACGAACCACGACATCGTGCGACTAATGCTAAGGTCATTTACCATCAATAATCCTAATTTTGTGAACCTTATTCGTGAGAACCCTAGGTACACTAAGATATCGTCTCAGGAAATTCTAGGAAAATTTGTGAGCGGGCGCATGATGGCAAAGGAGGCTAGATACGTCGACGACATCGCTAATGGGTCTCTTCCTCAACACTATGAGACGCAACCCATTTCTCTCAAAGCAACGGCCAACAAGGAGGCGCTCTCCAACAAGGTGACGCAAATTGAGGTGGCCGATGTCAATAAGGATAAGATGGCGCTTGTGATCAAGCGCTTCAAGACTATATTGAAGGTACACAAGGAGTACCCCAACAAGAACAAATCAAGGGGAAGTGTGTGTGCTTTAAGTGTGGTAAGTCCGGTCATATTATTGCACAATGTTCTGATAATGAAAATGACCAGGACCAATACAAGAAAGGAAAGAATGAAAGGAAGAAGCTTTACAAGAAGAAGGACGAGGCGCACATCGGCAAAGAATTAGACTTGGATCTCTCATCCTCTTACTCTATGAGGGACTTGTCGCCTCCGCCTTCAACAAGTGTTCCTTCTTCCCCAACGAGCGCCACACATGTCTCATGGCTAAGAAGAAGAAGGTACATGTACGTGACACTACCAAGTATACTTCTTCTAGTGATGAGGATTCTAATGATGATGTTGATTATAGTGATCTCTTTAAGGGCTTAGATAGATCCAAAATAGATAAAATCAATGAATTGATTAATGCTCTTAATGAAAAATACAGATTGCTAGAAAAGCAAGAGGATTTGCTTTATGAGGATCATGATAAATTTGTTGAAGTAGAAAAATCTCTTGCTTTAGCCATGAAGAAGAATGAATTGCTATCTCTTGAGTTATCTTCATGTCATGCTTCTATTTCTAGCCTTGAGAATACAAATGTTGATTTAAATGCTAGAATATAAAAGTTGAATGTTTCTAAGTTCTTCTTTGGAGCATGTATCAATTTGTACTAGATGTAAAGATCATGATATTGATGCTTATGTTAATCATGCTTCTACTATTTCAAAGTTGAATAATGATATTGCTAAACTCCATGCTCAACTTAAAACTTGCAAAGATGTGTGTGAAAAAATAAAATTTGCTAGGAGTGCCTAAACCATTGGTAGACATACATCCATAATGGATGGACTTGGCTTCCATGGGGGAGCCAAGGACACAAAGAAGCCATAAGGTCCCAACTTCATTAAGGAGAAGGGGAAGGCGCCTATGGCTAGTAGCTCTCATTCATCACATGATACAAAGAACCGTGCTTTATATATGCTTATGTCAAGAATGCTTCTCGTAATGTTCTTCATGATGCTTGTGTTGATCATGAAATGTGTTCACTCGGCTACGTGGAATACACGCAGCATCAAAGACATTGGTAGGAAAGGCTTTCAGGTCAGGTTTCTATTGGCCAACAGCAAAGAAGGATGCAGCGGACTTATTCCAGAAGTGCGAAGCGTGCTAGTTCTTATCAAAGGAACAGCACTTACCCGCCCAACATCTGCAAACTATCCCTGTAACCTGGCCTTTTGCATGCTAGGGGCTGGATATGATCAGGCCATTCAAGAAAGCTCAGGGAGGATACACTCATGTGCTCGTTGCCATTAATAAATTTACAAAGTGGATAGAGTACAAACCAATCGCCTCTTTGACTTCAACAAAAGAAGTGGAGTTCATTCAAGAAATAATGTTCAGATTCGGGATACCTAACATCTTCATCACAGACCTGGGATCTAACTTCACTAGCTTAGAATTCTTTGATTTCTGCAAGAAGAGGAGCATCCAGATCAAGCATGCGTTAGTGGCACACCCGAGAACTAATGGGTAGGTAGAAAGAGACAACGAGATGATACTTGATGCGCTCAGGAAGAAGGTATTCGACAAGAGTGAAAAGCTCATAGCCAAGTGGATCAAGGAACTACCGTATGTAGTCTGGAGTCTGCGAACCCAACCTAGCCGGGCCTTGCATGGCAACACTCCGTTCTTCATGGTATATGGATCAGAAGCTATGTTGCCAGAAGATCTGATCTTTGAAGCACCCAGGTTGACATTCGAAAGCATAGAGGAAGCGAAAGCAACCAGATTGGAGGATGTTGACGTCTTAGAAGAAGAGCATTTGAATGTCATCATCCAAGCGGCCAGGTATCAGCAGACTCTAAGGCGCTACCATGACAAAGCAATGTGGCACAGATCCCTTGCAGTAGGAGACCTGGTACTTCGCCGTGTATTGGTAGGAGAAGGACGACACAAACTACCACCGCCATGGGAAGAGCCTTTCATCATTGCAGAAGTCACTCGACCTAGGTCCTACTGGCTTACCCAGATGGACGAAACTCAAGTAGGAAACTCGTGGAATATTGAGCATCTCAGGAAATTTTACCCATAGTGATACCATAAACTCTAGTTGGCGAGCTACATATTGTAAACCCGAGATCTCATTATCAATAAAGCTTTTGTGTTCATCCACACGCAAACAAACCCTCGAATAGCGATTGGCTTAAGTCAGAAACGCCTTAAGCCGATGCAGCTTGCATACCTAACTTAGGGTGATTATTGTACCCTACTAACGGAGCAATCGACTTAAGGCGGAAACGCCCTAAGTAGTTGTGACATGCACACATATACATAACTTAGGTTGATTACTATACCCTACTAATGGAGCAATCGTCTTAAGGCGGAAACACCTTAAGTCGGTGCGACATGGTCACACATACATAACTTAGGGTGATTACTATACCCTACTAACGGAGCAATCGGGTTAAGTCGCAAACACCTTAAGTCGATGTGACATGCTCATGCATACATGACCTAGGGTGATTACTATACCCTACTAACGGGGCTAATCGGCTTAAGTCGGAAACGCCCTAAGTCGGTGCGACATGCTCACACATACCTGACTTAGGGTGATTACTATACCATGCTAGCGCAACAATTGGCTTAAGTCGGAAATGCCTTAAGTCGGGGCAACACGATCAATTAGAAAAATGTCATCTCAATGAAAAATGTTTTCTGTTTGAACAAATCAATGTTTGCTTTCACTCCACGTTTACTGTGCAGGAGCATCATCGCGAGGAACCTTATCTGTAGGATCCTAGAAGTAGAAGGATTACTTGAAGTAGCCGACGCAGCAAGTACATCAGCCCCAATGTCATCAGGCACCACAACGCCAGGCCTCTTCATCAGGATCTGGCCAGTACGGACGGCCTTGTCCATTGCTTTGTCACACCAAGCCTTCATGATAGCACGGTCATCCTCTAAAACCTTGATTTCACGACGGGCAGCCTCAACATCACGATGAAAAACCTCTAGCTCCTATGAAACAAGTTTTTTCAAGGCACGCAGCTCTCTGATGACGGAATCTTTCGAAGACAACAACCTGCCAAGTTGTGATACCTCGTTCTAGGAGATTTTCAACTCGTCCCTATGGCGCTCGAGCTTTGACATAGTAAAACGGTGACTCCTCTCCAAGGTGGTGAGAGAGACGTTGGCATCGTGGTACAATTTGTCTAAAATATCCCGAGAATCAAGAAGTTTTGCATCTCCTCCTACAAACAAGAAGAGCTTCAAATATCAAAGCAAAAACACAACACAAAATACTACAAGCCCTCAAAGAGGTTACCTCGTGGGCTCTTTTCTATGAATCAAGCCTGGCATCCACGGAAGAGTTCAAGGCTCGGGCACCATCGAGGAACGTGGATACTTGATAAAGATCTGCCTGACTATGAGCGCACCTTTCTTCAGCATCAGAACATCGTCGAATCAACGCAATCGAAAATGATTCGCGTGGTAAGCAAAAAAGGAACAAACACCAAAAGAGTTATCAACCCACTAACCGGCATTCGAAGCCTTCAGGTCGTCTATCTGTTTCTGAAGAAGAGGGTTCCATTGGGACAGAGATAAAATCTAATCAGGAATGGAAATGCCACACGACTTCAACTAAGCCGATACTGAGTCTAGAATACTCTGCAAATATAAAAGTTAACAAGGAAGCCATCAATTGATAAGGGTAGAGCATAGTAAGGACACACTCACCTGAAGGTTGGAAAGGAACAAAGGAAATCCCAAGGCCGGAGGCATTGAGATACTATCAGATGGTAAAGCACTGACTTAAGCAGTATCAGGAGTAGGTTTGAACACCAAAGGAAGATTGTAATCCATGCTAAGCGTGATGCCCAGCGGGATCTCGGCTGTAGTAGCAGAAATCGGACCCTTAGTGCCCGGATCACCAACCTCTAAGGTTGCCAGGCCAGCAGGGACAGCAGGAAAACTAGGACTCATCACCACAACCTCCTTAGATCGAACCAGCGGTGATACAACATGAACATTCATGGAGACAGCCGAGGAAGAACCAGCCTCAGGACCCTCGGGGGCTGGATCATCTTCAGTAGCACCCTCGGGGGCTAGATTATCTTTAGTCACACCCTCAAGTGCTGGACAATCCTCAGTTGTACCCTCGGGGATCGGAGCATTCTCACGAAATAAAGCACCCCTAAAGGTTGGAGATGCATGGCAAACTACGAGGTTATTTCTTGCCCAGCCAGAAAACTAGCGAAGGGTGCGTCTTCCGGGACCTCTATACGGATGTCGGTACTTCCAGGTTCAGAAAACTCCAACAAGAGGACTTCGAGAATAACCTCCTCCAATGCATGGTCAATGGTGGACATTGTCATTCCCTGAAGGCTAACCAGCCCTGAGAGAGCTTGGTCTGGGACATCGTTGCTGGCCTTGCTACGACGATTCCTACGAACCAAATAGGGCACATCCTCTTTCTCCTCCTCCTCCTCCTCTGAAACATACCTACTAGCTCTGGCGTGCCACCTGACCTATACCTGATCAGGAAGGTGTCGAGGTGTTTCGAGTCAGTTCCCTGCATGCACAAACACACATAAATATCAGTCCAAGCCATGTTCGGCTCCCCAGGTCGTATCAGCCATAAAGAGTCTATCGTTCACCCAGGGCTCACATCGAATCTGCGCCTTGGTGGCGCGAAGAGCCGATGGCCTCTGGAAATCCCACTTTATCCGCACCAAGCATTCTCCAAATCACTATGGTTAAAGCTTCACCATATGACCAGAACATCCTGCACGTGGTTGGGCCAAATGATCGTGGCAGGCACCCAAACGCCATCTAGAACAGAGGCCTAAAAGCCGACATGAGCCGACTCCGGAAACAATCCCCACTCCAAACTGATGCCACCTGCACGACACGTCACCAAAACATCCACCAACCATGCAAGGCATTGTCGTATGGATGTTGAATAGATCTTTGACATACCAAAGACTAACCATGATGGATCGGATCTATCAAGTGGGATCAAAATGGGGCACTGTCGTCGCGCTCGGGAACCTTGTGCAAGGGGTGGTACAGTGCTTATAATCGGCAAGCAACATGCATACGTAACAGCTCCACTGACGCATATTTCTAGATTCAATGATAACTAGTGCATCTCGACATCAAAAATGCTTCAGTGTGAGAAAGCACCAAAATTGAATGAGTAAGAACAGCACCACCCAAATCGTTGGACATGATCAGGGCAGTGTGGCACTTACCCGTAGAGAACCCCTGAGAACAAGGTGGCGATGCGCCAAGGCTTGCGGACACAACTTGTGGAGAAATTATGATCCCTTTCATAAGTGTCTACAGATACATATTTATAGTCATAGGGACTCTCTCTAACTCTAGTGTAGTAGTCGGACTCCATCCTCCTATTCTTAACCTAACCTATCATCACACAATTTGTGGATGCTTATATCAGAATGTCCCTGCGCGAGGCATATCCTTCCGCTCCTCTGGGTCGCTCTTCGTGGCCCATCCTGTGTTGTGGCCCATCTCAGACCCTGCTAAAATACGGTGATAACAATGCCCCAATTGACAAAGTGGCGCCAAAACATCCAAGGCACATCCTGGAAAAATGTGAACCGAAGACATGATCATTTGACATGATTTGGCATGGGTTTTGTCTCGGAATTGACACTACAGATAGTGCAAACTTGACACTCCAAAATCTTTTAATCCTGGCCATATCTACACTCGGGACTCACACAAACTAGGGAGGCTTTGGCTTGGTGAAGAGACCATACACAATATTCTTGCCAAGATATGCACACTAGGGCTGCCAAACGGGCGTTTGCACGAGGGAAGATGCAAACGACACGTGTTCGACCATGGCTGGCAAGGCTAGTGCGTGGCCAAACCCACGCCCGAAGTGCCGGCCAGCCCGACCGCGCGCCCATGCCCTCGCCTACTTATAAAGCTCACCTCACGACCACATTGGAGAACTACTTGACCCTGCCGCCATGCCTGAGCCATCGGCCACTGGAAACTGTCGTTGACTGAGCACTGCCGCCCACCATTCTCCCTAACGCACGACCACCGTGAGCCTAGTGAACTGAACCGCCGCAGCCCCATCCAAGCACACCGCCACAATCCTTGAGCTCCAGCGAACCTACCTAGCCACTCCCTAGCTCACTGCCGTGTCAGAGCCACCACCACTGCTCACCATAGTAGGCTGCTCCGTCGGTGAACGTGGGTCGGTTTCCCTAGCGCACCTCCATTCAATTTCTCATGTACACAACACTACCACTACCCCGTGAAGCTTCCCCACCGTTTGGATCAAACTCTACCGTCGTCATTGACTAGAATTTGGAGCCGCCGTCGACCACCGCCGCATGCACACGTGGACCAGGTAGCTCTGGCCATCTCAGATGACGAGTCATACCTCGACGTGATCCCCTCGACATCACCGACATGCTCGACCACCCCAATGGAACTCTACTGCCGCCGATAAGCCACACCGCCGCTTCCTTCCCCACAGCCACTGTTCCGGCTGGATTGCGGGTTGGATTGTTTAAAAGTTCAGGGGTTATGTGTTAAGCCACTAACTCAATTGAATAGTTCCCTGAGGACTAGTTTGTAATAGAAAATAGTAGATCCAGCCAAGGACCCGAACACAAAGTGGTTTTTCTTTTCCCTTTGATTTAATATTTCATTTTAAATTCTACAGAAACTTGGAAAATGTATAACTAGAGAAATATAAGCCCAAAATTTATGAAACTAATTTTGCTAGACTCTATAGAAGAAAAATTTTAAACAAAAAATAGTGAATCGCCTAGGTCCAGCATTATTCTAGAAGTTTTGATTTAATTTAGAAAAATGCTTAAACCATTGAAATAAAGAGAAAAAGAGTAGAACTCGTATGCTACGGTTAAGAAAAATTGAGTAAATGATTGATTAACAATAATATCATATAAAATATTGAACACCCTAGTTCACAAGTCTAAGTGGAGTTTAACCCCCAAATTATGTTTCTACCCATTCTTTTACAAAATGAAAAGGTGGGTAAAAATGAAAAACAAAAAAGAAACCATATTTTTCTTAGAATGTCTAAGTAATGTAGCTCTAGAGATAATTATAGTGAGTCATATCTAGTAAAGAAATATAATGCCACCTTCCCAATGAGAAAAATAGAGAAAACTTTAAAAAATCATAGGAAACCCTCCCAGAAGACAAAAACCTCCAACCTTATGAATGATTGCTCTTGTGTAAAGAAAACTTAGAAAAAAATTCAAATTTGTTGTTTGCGATTTTTCAAAAAGAAAGTTAGTTGAAAGCACCTTATAGCCCTAAAACTTTAGAAAATCACAACTAAACATAAACTAAGTATCCCTTAGCAAAATTTGGCACAAGACCATGCTCTCACACATAAATACCAGAAAAAATACCGATTAGGGTAGTAGACACTTCTAAATATTGAGGTGTAGTGTAATGTGCCCCCTCTGCCCTAGCTTTTATTATTTTTGTCCAAATGAGACCCTAATTAATTTTTGCCCCAAATTTCTAGGGCAACCTTATTTAATTAGTACGAATCTACTGTAATTTTTATATAAATTTAGGAAACTTCTATATCATAGTTGTAGTTCAAACAACCTTAAAAACTTAATAAAAAAGGAAAAAGAGAAATTAAGGGTTAACTAATTTAAGTTAAAATAATGTCAACAAACCTAATTAAGAATTAACTAAAACTTTTAGAAGAATGATCTAAGTCTTAATCCACCTTTTGATCAAATCTTAGTTGGACCGCTAGATGCCATTTCATATAAAGACTCATATCAATAAGCGTAAACTCTCACTTTTCGCTAAGTAACTTAGTATTACTTTACCGTGCATCCTCAATAAACTTTTTGAATATCATAGCATACATATATATTATGCATTGCATTTGTTATATTACAACCTCACAGACAGAGAGTATGTGCTGATTTCGAAGCAAGGAGCTGAGCAAGGAGAAGTCCAAGAGCCTACTTCCGATCCTACCACCGAGGATCTCCCCGCTGCACCAGCACTTAATGGCAAGCTCCGGTTTTATGCATAATCATTATTGTGCTATTTTACTGCACTAATGATTGTAGGCTTGTACTGTGCACTTAAGTATAGAAATTGTTTGAAACCCTAGTTGCATAAACTCAGGTTCCCTTATGAGATGAATACTAACATGCTAGATCGAGTAGCTGCTTTACTAAATAAGGATCTCGGTAGAAGACGAGTGATTTTTCTACCACTCGCACGAGGTCAAGAATTGACTGTATCCATCTTAATAACAGGAATTATGATTATCTGTGGACACGGGTCCCTAGAGGATGTCATGTCTATGAGACAGAACTGGAATAAGGATCAACGTGTGGCTACTTATGTGAAGTGCTTGAACATACTAAACACATACCGATAAATATGGTAAATCGGTAAGACTAGTACCTAAGTGAACCTACCCGAAGACTTTACTCCTCACTGTCCTGAGAAGAGGTCTCCCATGCTAGCGATGGCGGGTACAAGTGCGGTCATCGGACGGCTGGGTCCGCGGGGGTGGAGCATTGTACCCAAGGTAGTGGGCCCTATTCTGTTGCCAGGGAATCATCGAGGATGGTTGATGTGTGTGGGGATGGAGTGCCCTTACATGTCGTGTGTTTAGGTTTACCTTGCAAGGTTAAAAACTCGATTTGAATCATTTGCTTCACGCAGCTAATAAGACTGCTTGATCCATTGTACTGCATTAAGTAAGAAGTATAATGAGGTTTCATGATATAAAGTGTTGCTTTCACTAATGCTTGTTACCATGTATGCTTAGCAGGATGCTAACCTAGCTTAAGGAATACTATAGAACTTGAAAAGCTAAAACTTGTTTTAGACTCAGCTAGTGCTTTTGGCAAACCAAACCCCTCAGCCAAACAGCTTCATCGTCTAGAGGTAGAGGAGTAGACTCATCACACCGGGTAAGTCTAGCTGAGTATTAGTATACTTAGCCTTGCTTGTGGCATAATTTTACAGGTCTCCTACAAGAAATGGTTGATGGTGCGACTTGACCAACCACTCTACCACCGAGTTCGACGGTCGAGTGGGATGCTGCCTCAGTAGGAGAGGACTAGGAGGAGTAGTGGGCCAGGCTTCGCCCTACTCCCTAATTATATTTGTTAGTTTATTTCCACACTGAAAAACAAATGGTTCCTACTTTTGAATGCCGATTTATTTAATAACTTTAAAGTACTTCATTATTCTATAGTTTTATGCTTTATTATAGTATTTCTGTGTGTCTCACCTTTGAGTTAGCAAGTGGTAACTCGATCTGGTTTAAGTGGTTTCATCGGACTAGATCCAACAAACTAATAATTTATTCCAATTTCAGTGTGTCGTTGCCTCTAAGGTGAGGCATAGGCACTTAAGCTGGAATAATCTGGGTGGTTCCGCCACAACTTCGAACGAAAACTCAGGATGAAGAAGATTCGAATCCACTGTGGTTGCGTTAAAAGTTGTCGATTCTAAACTCATCAGCGGTGTAAAGGAGAGAAGTCGATGTGTTGTCATCGGCTCTTAGAGGAACATATCATGCATCATCAGTAATTAAGGGACATCCACTAAATAGAAGAAGTTCTTACAAAAGGGGAGCTAGTTTCTTCCAGAAGCTGACCTATCGGCTGGGGCACGGCCAAAAGTACTACTACTACTCCTACCATCTACTGGACCTTACTACGCATGGATGGAGGAGCTTCTAAAGCCCAAAAATTGGGAGAAAAATATATAAAATAAATAAACAAATATATTTATGATAGTGTTTCGAGAATTATTAAAACCCTGGGAAATTTATTAGGACCCTTCCTATTCATAATCAATTAATAATATTAAATTAGTTAAGCAGCCAGTAAATAAATAAAGAAAATATGCACCCCTTGCTGATAATTTTGTGTGAGGCATTTTTGAAAACATAACTTAAATTTGACCTCAAAATTTTAAATGAAAACATAAAATAGAAAGTGAGAAAAGAAATTTTAATGAAGTCATTTATTCCTCCCGTAAATAAATAATAGGTGTTGGGGGCCTGCTTCTTCGCCGAAGGTCCTCTAAGCAAACACAACACGAAGGTATAGACTGAAGCAACGATCCAGGGACCTTCGGCATAGTGACATGCCTTGAGACGAAGGGCTGCACCGACTTAAAGAAGAAAAGACTGATCAGTCCATGATAGTTTGTGTCATGTTTATAGTTAGTTATCAAGGGCATGAATGTAATTTCGACCGGGCTGCGTCCCGTGCCTATAAATCGATGAACAGTAAGCCTGTACTGTTCACACTGATTTGTATTCACTCGCACATCACATCTGGATTCTCGCCTTCTGTCAAGCCGAAGGTATAAATGTAATTCAATATTGTGCATGTTTATTCATGATGATATAAAAAAGTTATACTAACAATATCATATGATTATTCATGTTATTTCCCATGTTTCATATGCTTCTACTTACATTATTACATATTGTGATGATGAAGGTACGTCCTTCATAACCTTTGTCTGAAGATCATTATATCCTAAGGGAGAGAATGCTTCAAAGGACGAAGGTCTTTAACCATTAACATTTTGTGTTGCCTTGTTCTTAACTCATAGTATTTGAGAACAAGTCCCCAACATTGGCGCCCACCTCCGGTGAACTCACTTCCACAATTGAGCTGATGGCTTCGTTCAGCAACCAAGTTGTAGCACCTTCGGCTATGAAGCTGGTGCTCCCAATCATGGGTGGTTCAGGTCCAGAGCCAGCCAACAAGAAGCAAAAGAAGGAAGCGCAAAGAAAAGTGCAGCATGTTGGGGTGCAAGGACCCTTCGTCGGGTCCAAGTGGTCCCACATCCCAATCACCTTCTCCCAGGAGGACCTTCAGCTAAAAGACTATCCTCACAATGATGCTATGGTCATATCTTGTGTCATCAAGGGATTTCTGGTTCACAATGTTCTGGTTGACACAGGCAGCGCAACAGACATTATATTTGCAAAGGCTTTCAGGCAGATGCAACAACCATAGGACAAGATTCATGATGCTACACACCCTCTCTGTGGCTTCGGAGGATGGAAGATTGTGGCACTTGGCAAAATCACAATGTCAGTTACCTTCGGTTATGTCCACAACACAAGAACTGAGCAAGTTGTTTTTGACATTGTCGACATGGAATACCCGTACAATGCGATCATTGGTAGAGGAACACTTAATGCCTTCGAAGCAATACTTCATCCAGCATACTTGTGCTTGAAGATGCCTTCAGAACAAGGGCCCATTGCCATTCATGGAAGTCAAGAAGCTACCAGAAGGGCCGAAGGGAGTTGGACAGATTCAAAGGCAATCCACAACATAGACGGAGCTGAAGCTTGTCAACAATATAAGCACAAAAGAGAGAAGGCTGCTTCGGCAGATCAAGCGAAGCCTATGCTCCTATGTGAAGTTGTAGCAGATCAAAGGGTACTGCTAGGATCTCAACTATCTGATGACCAAGAGAAAACTTTGATAAGGTTTCTGTTCAACAACAAAGATGTCTTCACTTGGACAGCCAATGATCTTGTGGTGTCAACAGAGATGTTATCGAGCATTCACTTAATGTGGATCCAGCTTTCAGGCCAAGGAAGCAAAGGTTTTGGAAGATGTCTGATGATAAAGCTGATGGTGCTCGGAACGAAGTAAAGAGACTTCTCAATGCTAGTGTTATCAGAGAAGTAACATATCTAGAATGGCTAGCCAACACTGTTATGGTAAAGAAGGCTAATGGCAAATGGAGAATGTGTATTGATTTCACAGATCTCAACAAACATGTCCAAAGGACGAGTTTCCATTACCAAGAATAGACTCCCTTGTAGATGCAGCAGCTTCTTCAGAGCTCATGAGTTTATTGGACTGTTACTCAGGCTATCATCAAATTTGGATGAAGAAGGAAGATGAGCCAAAGACTAGCTTCATAACTCCCAGTGGTACTTACCGTTACCTTCGGATGCATGAGGGGCTTAAGAATGCTAGAGGAAGCTTCAGCAGAATGACAGCAAAGGTCCTTCATTCTCAAATAGGCAAGAATGTGCTGACTTATGTTGATGACATTATAGTAAAAAGCATGAAGCAAGAAAATCACATTGCTGACTTGCAAGAGACATTTGCCAACTTCAGGCAAGCTGGTTTGAAATTAAATCTAGAAAAATGTGTTTTTGGAGTGAAAAAGGGAAAGTTCCTTGGCTGTCTGGTATCAACAAAGGGAATCGAAGCTAACCCAAATAAGATCGAAGATATCCTTCGGATGGAGCCGCCAAATACAAAGAAGGGGGCCCAACGATTAGCAGGAAGGCTGGCATCATTAAATAGATTTATATCCAGATCATCAGAAAGAAACCTGCCATTCTTTGAAATACTGAAGTCAGCCGAAGTTTTCCAATGAGGTCCGGCTCAACAAAGGGCTTTCGAAGAGTTAAAGCAATACTTAATAGACTTGACAACCTTAACTCCACCTTCGCCAGAGGCTCCATTGCTCCTATATGTAGCAGCTTCTCACTCTGCAGTCAGTGCAGCACTTGTATAGGAGAAACTAGATGGCCAGGTCAAAAAACAAGCACCAATAGATTTTGTCTCTGAAGATCTAAGCTTATCAAAGAGAAATTATACAGAATTGGAGAAGGTGCTATATGCTGTGCTAATGGCCTCCAGGAAGCTTCGGCATTACTTTCAAGCATATCATATAATTGTTCCTTCGTCGCAACCTTTGAAAGACATAATGAGGAATAGAGAAGCTACTAGGAGGATCGGAAAATGGGCTGCTGAGCTCAATGAATTTTCTATTGACTATGTACACAGGTCCTCAATTCAGTCTCAGTCATTAGCAGATTTTATCGCTGATTGGACGCCAGGGGCTCAGGAAGAAGTAACAAAAGACGCCGAAGCCTGAACAGTCTTCTGTGACGGTTCTTGGGGAACCTTCGGTGCAGGAGCGGCCGCTGTTCTAGTAGCGCCCTCTAAAGTCAGAACATGCTATGCAGCAAGGCTGGATTTTAGTTATACAAACAACATTGCTGAATATGAAGCCCTTCTGTTGGGGCTTCGGAAGCTGAAGGCGATGGGAATAAGAAGGGCGATCCTTAAAACTGACTCCCAAGTCATCTCTGGCCATGTAGATAAAAGCAGCAAAGCAAGGGATCCGAAGCTTGAAAAATATTTGGACACTGTCCGAAGGCTGGAGGCCTCTTTCGAAGGTTTTTCTGTAAAAAATATTCCAAGAGGGGAAAATGAGCATGCAGACCTACTAGCCAAGTCAGCAGCACATGGGCTCCCCTTACCTTCGGAAGTATTCTTTGAGACAATCAAAACACCTTCGGTTGAACTTATGGAGAGAGCAGTGCTCACAATATCACTTGTACATAGTCAAGATTGGAGGACTGAAATCATATCTTTCCTCCAAGGTAATTGTCTTTTGGATGACGAAGTTTATAATAAAAGAATGGAAGCTAGGACAAGACCATACATCATAATAGAAGGGGAGTTGTACAAACATGGAGTTTGCTCTCCACTTCTCAAGTGTTTATCCAAAACCGAAGGTATAGAGTTAATGAAAGAGATACATGCAGGTTTGTGTGGATCTCACATCGAATCTAGGCCTTTGCTAGGAAAGGTTTTTAGACAAGAATTTTATTGGCCGAAGGCATCTTCGGATGCAGCAGATCTGGTTCAAAATGCGAAAATTGTCAAAAATGTGCAAGAGACCAGAAACAACCTTCGTCGCTAACTCAGTTAATACAACCAACCTGGCCATTGCAAAGATGGGGCCTAGATTTGTTGGGTCCACTTCCACCAGCACAAGGCAACTTGAAGTATGTTCTAGTGGCAGTGGAATATTTATCCAAGTGGATTGAGGCAAAGCCCTTAGCTACAATAACCTCGGTCACAGTCCAAAAGTTCTTCTGGCAAAATATTGTTTGTCGCTTCAGCGTGCCGAAGGCAATAACCGTGGACAATGGTACACAATTTGATGCCGAAGCATTCAAAGACTTTTGTGACCGAATTGGTACGAAGATTCATTTTGCACCAGTCAGACATCCAGAATCAAATGGGTTGGTAGAAAGAGCAAATGGTATTATAATGACAGGAATAATGAAGCTAATCTTCAACTAGCCCAGAGGAAAGTGGCCAGATGAGCTGATTAAAGTGGTGTGGAGCCACAATACAACTGCGTCAAGGTCAACAGGATTTACACCCGTCAAACTCTTATTTGGTGATGAAGCAATAACTCCAGAAGAAGCAAAGGCAGGGTCAATAAGAACAACAGCTTCGGCAGAAGACAAAGTTGATTATCAAGTAATAAAAGATACTGTAGAAGGGACCAGACATCAGGCCGAAACAATAAAATGGCGTGACAGAAAAGTTCAATTGAAAAATATTAAGCCAGGACATCTGGTGCTTCGGAGAGTGGCCAATCCAGACACAGTGGGCAAGTTGCAACTGAAGTGGGAAGGTCCTTTTCTGGTAGTATCTTCGTCAAGGCCCATTTCTTATAGATTGAAGGATATGGACGACAACGACATACCCAGATCTTGGAATGCGGATGAGCTTCAGCGATACTATGTGTAATATGATGTAATCTTTTTTCATTTTTTCTATGGTACCCTTTTCCTTTCAAGAGGGGAGAAAGGTTTTTAATGGGGCCATAGCTTGTAATTTTTCATTTATTTAGCCCTACAAGGGAAAAATCCCCAAAAAAGATGTAATATGTAAAATCTGAGCATGCACTATCGAGTGCAAAAAAGAAAAACAGGAAGAAGCTCAGAAGACGTCCCCAAGGGGATGCAGAACATGATGAAGCCGCAAAAAAGTCGTTCCTAAAGGAGCGCAACGTAAGTTTTCTGCTCAAAAGTCGTTCCTAAGGGAATGTAGAGCCAAATGCATGATGAAGCTGCAAAAAAGTCGTTCCTAAGGGAGCGCAAAGTAAGTTTTCTACTCAAAAGTCGTTCCAAAGGGAATGCAGAGCCAAATACTGTCGAAATATAAGGCGAAGAAGTTCAAAAGTCATTCCTAAGGGGATGTAGAACTTATACCACCGAAATAGAAGGTGAAGAAGCTCAAAAGTCGTTCCTAAGGGGATGCAGAGCTTAAGACTCAAAAGACGTTCCTAAGGGGATGCAGAGTCTAGGTGTGGCTTCGTGTGTGTGTTTGGACATTCATTTGCACGTTACATTACATCATTCATTGCATTCATACAAATTCATGTAGACATTCGTAGGATCATCATCATCATAACATAAAGCACAAATAGATACTTCAGCTTTGATAACAATGCTTCGATGAGCATAAAGAAGCAAGGATACGCTTCGTTGTGTACGAAAAGAAGGGAAGGTGTTTTTCGCCTTCGGCTCAAAAGATACAAGTTTCGTCCACAGCAAAGCAATTCATACACGGATGGAAAGGTAAAAATATATTACAAGGAATGGACAAATTTACAAAGTAATGTTCGATTCCCAATTACAATGTCTTTTACAAAAATATTTCAAATGTTTCTAAGCTTTGTTCAGCAGCTTCAGCAATCTTCGAAATGAGCTTCGGACTATTGACCTTCGGCATCGTCATCCTGTACGCAACAAAGCAGTATAAGGTAAAAAGTAATTACAAGAGAGCAAGCAACAGGTATAAGTATCGTACCGGCTTTACCAGGCTTCGGGTCTCATCACTAGCCAACTCTCGACCACCCTTCGCCCAAATTTGTGTTATAAATCTGCTCCCTATGCTCCGGGCTTTACTAGGGATGTCAACTAAATCTGATGGAGATAGGCTAAAGTTTGGCCTATTTACAATTTTTGCGTGCGTACAGCCAGCCTTTAGAAATGCTGCAGGTGTGCCACGAGAAGCTAGCAGGGCACAGAAGTCACCGTGCCCGGCTATTACTCCATTGAGTGCCTCTACTTCGCCTTCAATATGTTCGAAGGTGTTGGATATGTTTTCGGCCGAAGGGGTAAACTTTTCAGTGCTAGCCCCAACCGAGTTAAAAACCTTTTTTAGTCGCTGTACGCAGCGGCTGCCAAAATCCAGACACATGTTCCGAAGCTCTTCCAAGGATTGCTTCAGCTTAGTATTTTTCAGCAGCTTTAGTTTCGTATTTTGTTTGCAAGTCTTTTCTTTCTTGTTCGAAGCTCTCTGATTTTTGGAGAAGCTCCTTGTTTAATCTAGCATTTTCAGTTTGCACTTCTGCAAGGGAGCCTTCCATTGCTTGAAGTAGGAAATCTTTCTTTTCAAGAGAAGCTTCGTATTCTTTAATCTTATTCTCTAAACCCTCGACTATAATTTCGTTCTTTTTATCCTCGAGGTCTTGTTGCATTTGCAGCGCTTTGCTCAGCAGCATACTCTATATAAGTAGACCTTCATCAGCAAACTTGCTTTGTCACAAAAACAAAAAGCAAAATTTTTCTTCATCACAAGAATTTTTACCTTAAAATTGGAATAAACAAACTACCGACAATATGTTGTCGTCGGTAGCTGCTAATATCGGCTTCGAGCTTCGGAAAACCGACACTCTTCGATAGAGTGCCAATCACCTTCGCCCTGGTACGGTCGCGAACGCATCCCAAGGCCTCTTCATCAATCCTGCCAAAGAGCATGGCTCCTGGCTGGTAGCCACAAGAAATGTCGTATTCCTGTAGCTCCTTCTTTTCGGCCTCGATAGTTCTTGTCCGATCAGGTTCTGAAGCTCGAAATCTTTTTCCTCCGAAGCAGCTTTGGCAATTTTCTTTCCCTTGTCAGGCACTGGCACCATGACCTGTTCTGCAGCCGTAGCTGTTTCTTCTGTGGGCATACCCAATATCAATTCATCAATTTCAGACAAGGTGACCTCCAAGTTGGCAGCTTCGGTAGCAGATGCAGCTTCAGCCGACATGTTTGCTTCGGCAGCGGCCTCGGCGCTTATAGTAGGTGCAATCTTAGACGTCGAGGCCGATGGTGGAATCTTTTCAATGGCTTGCATTACGCTACCAATTCTTTGCTTCTTTAGCCCATCTGCCTTCTTTGTAGCCAAGGGTTCTTCTTTATTCTAAAAAAGCTTCATCGGTTCCGGTCCCAGAGGGCTTAGCAGCTTGATAGGTAGAGATTCAGTCATTACCTTTAAATATTCTGCCACTTCGGCAGCTGGAGGTGTTGAGGGAGTCTCTTCTTCCTCTTCAGTCGCCTTCAGTTCTGGGGATTTTGCTTTTCTTTTCCTTAAAGTTGCCACCTTCGGCTCAGGAGAGGATTTTCTCTTCTTTAAAACCTTTTCATCCTCCTTCACCATCCTGGTAGCTTGTCTACTTAGAATACTAACAATCCTTTTTCTTTTTGCCCCTTCGGCACCCTTGTTGAGCCGCTCATAATCAGGGTATTCAAATTTTAGAGCGTCCATTACACGGTTGAACCTTCGTTTTGGCCGGGTGCCGAAGGCTGCTATCATTAATTGGTATTCCTTTTTAGTGTAGTTCCCCAAAATTTCATTGCACATAGTTTCAATCATCTCCAGCCATTCTTGGCAAGGCTCTTTGAACTGTTTCTCAACCTTAAAATGATAAGGCAATCGAACAAGTTCATATTTTTTCTCTGTTCCCTTTAGCTTCGGCATGCCCCAATCACTTGACGTTGGAGATGTCCTGTTGGCAAGGTATTCTTGCACCAGGTCTCTGGTGCTAATTTGTTCAGCCACCACCCTGAATTCTACTGCGGCCAGCTGGCATGCTGACCCTGGCTGCATGTTGCACAAAGGTCTGGTCATTCCGAAGCATAAAACCAACTAGCACATGACCATCGTCATCAGTTTCGCCCTCTTCTTCTCTTCGGCCTTGATATAAAACCATTCACCCTTCCAGCCGGTTGGCCATTTGATGCGGTATCTAAGAACTAGAGCCTTCGTATCCTTGCGGTATGCAAAATTGTAGCAGCCAAAATTTTCATGAAGACCGTCTGCCCTGGCCTTCATCTGATAGTGTAATTCGTGCACCCGGCAGAATGCTTCAGCATCTGGGCTCATCCCTTGGCTTTGGAGGGCCTAGATGAAGACGTTGAGCCTAACAATGGCGTTAGGGGTCAGCTGATGAAGATAAATTTCAAAAAATTTCAAGACTTCTCCTATCATCTCATTCAGAGGGAACCACAGTCCTGCTCTGAAAAACTCTTGAAAACAACTACTTCATCATCTTTTGGCACTAGGGTGGTTTCTTCTTCGACAAATCGGATCAGTTTCCTATCATCTTCTCCAAAGTAACCCAGCTTCATCATCATGGGCAGATCGACTTCAGACACAATAGATTTCTTAAAATCCAGGTGGCTGGGTTTTGATGGGATCAAAATGCTATAATCCTCCTCTTCTTCATCAGCATTTTCTTCTTCAATGTCAGCTTGTTCAGCTTCGGCAGCAGGTGCACCTCCGTCAATGGTTGCCTCTTTCACAACTAAACCCGACTGTCTCATGACTTCGGAAATCGGAGCTGTCTCGGTGGCCTCAGACTCTTCTCCTTCACGAGATACCCTTGTAGTTGAACATACTCTGGCCATCTGATGGACCTTTTGCGGATTTTACGAAGTTGATGTTTCTTTTTTGAAGTTTTGTCGAAGCTCTCTTTTTTTATGAAGTTAAATGATGAAGTGTTCGCTTGAGAGCGCAGTGAAAAAGTTTCGGCTATGGTTAAATTTTTCAACAGCACAACAGTGCAATGGCAATGAATGTTGTGGTAACTCTGCACCAACCCATCTATTTATATAGTGCTGCAGGTGGGAAGGTGAACCGCCAAATCGCCCGCACCCGCTGAACTGTGGACCGCTCGGTGCCTGGAAGGCAAATCGCCAGATCGCTCGTATTCACTGAACGGTGGACCACCCGAGGCTTGGAGTATTTTAATCGTTTCTTGGTGTTTTTTGGACCTTCGGCATTCTGAAGCCTTTGAGATTTTTTCGCGGGTCGAGCTCGTTACTGAGAGCACCTAGAGGGGCGGGGGTGAATAGGTGATCCTGTAAAACTTAAAACTTAAGCCACAAAACTTGGTTAAGTGTTAGCACAATAATCACCAAGTGGCTGGAGAGGAGTCTCAACAAAACACAGTAACTACAAAGATATCAATCACAGAGATGACACAGTGGTTTATCCCGTGGTTCGGCCAAGACCAACGCTTGCCTACTCCACGTTGTGGCGTCCCAACGGACGAGGGTTGCAATCAACCCCTCTCAAGCGGTCCAAAGACCCACTTGAATACCACGGTGTTTTGCTTTGCTTTTCTTAATCCCGTTTGCAAGGAATCTCCATAACTTGGAGTCTCTCGCCCTTACACTTGAAGTTCACAAAGAAGCACGGAGCAAGGGAGGGATTAGCAACTCACACAAGACACAAAGATCACAGCAAATACGCACACACAGAACCCAGACTTAAGCTCAAATGGCTAGCACACTAGAACGGAGCTCATATCACTAGAATATCGAACAAGTGCGCAAGAATGATGTGTGAGTGATCAATAGTGCTCAAGGGATACTCGTTGTACTCCTCCATGCGCCTAGGGGTCCCTTTTATAACCCCAAGACAGCTAGGAGCCGTTGAGAGCAATCTGGGAAGGCAATTCTTGCCTTCTGTCGTCTGGCGCACCGGACAGTCCGGTGCACACCGGACACTGTCCGGTGCCCGATTTCTTTCCTTCTACGGCGAAGTCGACCGTTGCCAGCCAAAGAGCCGTTGGCACACCGGACATGTCCGGTGCACACCGGACAGTCTGGTGCCTCCTTCTAGCCGTTGGCTCGGCCACGTGTCCCGCGCAGATCGCGCGGCCGACCGTTGCCCCGGCCGACCGTTGGCTCACCGGACAGTCCGGTGCACACCGGACAGTCCGGTGAATTATAGTCGTACGTCGCCGGTGAATTCCCGAGAGCGGCCAGTTCGCTCGAGCCAGCCTGGCGCACCGGACAGTCCGGTGCTCCCAGACTGAGCAGACTTTGACTCAACAAAGCCATCTCATTTCCAATTTGATTTTTCCTGTTTCCAGCACTTAGACACAATACATTAGTCTTTAAAACAATGTACTAAGTCTGAGAAACATACCTTTATCATTGATTTGTACTTTGTCCACCATTTTACACTTAGGCACTTGTGTTGGACACTAAATCACCAAAATACTTAGAAATGGCCCAAGGGCACATTTCCCTTTCAATCTCCCCCTTTTTGGTGATTTATGCCAACACAACATAAAACAACTAGAACAAGTGCAATGTCAATGCAAATGAAAACTCAAATTTGTTTTGAATCATATTTGACATATATGGGTCACTCTTTGCCACCACTTGGTTTGTTTTTGCAAATCAAACTCAAATTTCTATCTCTAAGTCAAACACACATATTAAGACATAAAGAGAGTCATTCCAAGAGAAATTGATTCAAGATTTCAAAAACTCCCCTTTTTCTCATAATCAACATTTCCCCCCACAAGAAGCTAACTTTTGACAAGAGAGACAGTAAAAGAGTTTTGTCAAACCAAAAGCTCTATTCTACTATTTTCAAAATCTCTCAAGTGGTAGCTGATCCATTTATCACTTTGGCCTTTATTTTCTCCCCCTTTGGCATCAAGCACCAAAACGGGATGAATCTTAGCCCTAGAACCCCATTGCCTCACCAAAATCTTCAATAAGAATACAAAGGCAATAAGAGTACATGAGATGAACTTGGAATAAGTTACCCTCTCATCGGAGTGCAGTGGAAGTCTTTCATGGTCCAAGTCCATCTTTTCCCTTTCAAACCTCCTTTGAGACTAAAACAAGCAAACTCACGCACATGGTTAGTCTCAAAGGGTCAAGTTGTAGCACAGCTCCCCCTAAATATGTGCATCACTTGCAAAAAGGACTTGTCACGCACATGGTTTGTACAACTTGAGCACCATAAGTAAGCAACGAAATGCATAAGGAACATGATCAAGGGCATAAACACATGTATGCTATCAATCCAAGTTCCACGAATCTAAGACATTTAGCTCACTACGCAACCTGCAAAAGGTCTTCTCATCTAGAGGTTTGGTAAAGATATCGGCTAGCTGGTTCTCGGTGCTAACATGAAACACTTCGATATCTCCCTTTTGCTGGTGGTCTCTCAAAAAGTGATGCAGGATGTCTATGTGCTTTGTGCGGCTGTGTTCAACCGGATTATCCGCCATGCGGATAGCACTCTCATTATCACATAGGAGTGGGACTTTTCTCAGATTGTAGCCAAAGTCCCTGAGGGTTTGCCTCATCCAAAGTAGTTGCGCGCAACACTGTCCTGCAGCAACATACTCGGCCTCAGCGGTGGATAGGGCAACGGAGGTCTGTTTCTTAGAATTCCATGACACCAGGGACCTTCCTAAGAATTGGCATGTCCCGGATGTACTCTTCCTATCGACCTTACATCCAGCATAGTCGGAATCTGAATATCCAATCAAGTCAAAGGTAGACCCCTTTGGATACCAGAGCCCGAAGCAAGGCGTAGCAACTCAATATCTAAGGATTCACTTCACTGCCACTAAGTGACACTCCTTAGGATTGGATTGAAATCTAGCACACATGCATACGCTAAGCATAATATCCGGTCTACTAGCACATAAATAAAGTAAAGACCCTATCATTGACCGGTATGCCTTTTGATCAACGGACTTACCTCCTTTGTTGAGGTCGGTATGTCCGTCGGTCCCCATCGGAGTCTTTGCGGGCTTGGCATCCTTCATCCCAAACCGCTTCAGCAAGTCTTGTGTGTACTTCGTTTGAGAGATGAAGGTGCCGTCCTTGAGTTGCTTCACTTGGAACCCAAGGAAGTAGTTCAACTCGCCCATCATCGACATCTCGAATTTCTGCGTCATTACCCTGCTAAACTCTTCACAAGACTTTTTATTAGTAGAACCAAATATTATGTCATCGACATAAATTTGGCACACAAACAAATCACCATCACATGTCTTGGTAAAAAGAGTTGGATCGGCTTTCCCAACCTTGAAAGCATTAGCAATTAAAAAGTCTCTAAGGCATTCATACCATGCTCTTGGGGCTTGCTTAAGTCCATAGAGCGCCTTAGAGAGCTTACACACGTGGTCGTGGTACCGCTCATCCTCGAAGCCAGGGGGTTGTTCCACGTACACCTCCTCCTTGATTAGCCAGTTGAGGAAAGCGCTCTTCACATCCATTTGGAACAACTTGAAAGAATGGTGAGCGGCATATGCTAGCAAAATACGAATGGACTCTAGCCTAACCACAGGAGCAAAAGTCTCCTCAAAGTCCAAACCTGCGACTTGGGCATAACCTTTTGCCACAAGTCGAGCCTTGTTCCTCGTCACCACTCCGTGCTTGTCTTGTTTGTTGCGGAACACCCACTTGGTTCCCACAACATTTTGCTTAGGACGAGGCACCAGCGTCCAAACATCATTCCTCTTGAAGTTGTTGAGCTCCTCTTGCATGGCCAACACCCAGTCCGGATCTAGCAAGGCCTCTTCTACCCTGAAAGGCTCAGTAGAAGAGACAAAGGAGTAATGCTCACAAAAATTAACTAATCGAGATCGAGTAGTTACTCCCTTGCTAATATCACCCAGAATTTGATCGACGGGATGATCCCTTTGAATCATCGCTCGAACTTGGGTTGGAGGTGCCGGTTGTGCTTCTTCCTCCATTACTTGATCATCTTGTGCTCCCCCTTGATCACACGCCTCCTGTTCATCATCTTGAGTTGGGGGATGCACCATTATTGAGGAAGAAGGTTGATCTTGCTCCTTTTGTTCCTGTGGTCGTACATCACCAATCGCCATGGTTCGTATAGCTGCCGTCGGAACATCTTCTTCATCTACATCATCAAGATCAACAACTTGCTCTCTTGGAGAGCCATTAGTCTCATCAAATACAACGTCGCTAGAGACTTCAACTAAACCCGATGATTTGTTGAAGACTCTATACACCTTTGTATTTGAGTCATAACCTAACAAAAAACCTTCTACGGCTTTGGGAGCAAATTTGGAATTCCTACCCTTCTTTACTAGAATGTAGCATTTGCTCCCAAATACACAAAAGTACGATACATTGGGTTTGTTACCGGTTAGCAGCTCATACGACGTCTTCTTGAGGAGGCGATGAAGGTAGACCCTGTTGATGGCGTGGCAAGCCGTGTTCATGGCTTCCGACCAAAAACGCTCGGGGGTCTTGAACTCTCCAAGCATCGTTCTTGCCATATCGATTAGCGTCCTGTTCTTTCTCTCTACCACACCATTTTGCTGTGGTGTGTAGGGAGCGGAGAACTCGTGCTTGATCCCTTCCTCCTCAAGAAACTCCTCCACTTGAAGGTTCTTGAATTCGAACCCGTTGTCGCTTCTTATCTTCTTCACTTTGAGCTCAAACACATTTTGAGCTCTCCTTAGGAAGCGCTTGAGGGTCCCTTGGGTTTCAGACTTATCCTGCAAAAAGAACACCCAAGTGAAGCGGGAAAAGTCATCAACAATAACTAGACCATACTTACTTCCTCCTATGCTTAGATAGGCGACGGGTCCGAAGAGGTCCATATGTAGCAGCTCCAGGGGTCTTGATGTGGTCATCACATTCTTGATGTGATGCGCTCCTCCCACTTGTTTACCTGCCTGACAAGCTGCACAAGGTCTATCTTTTTCGAATTGCACGTTAGTCAAACCTATCACATGTTCTCCCTTTAGAAGCTTGTGAAGGTTCTTCATCCCTACATGTGCTAAGCGGCGATGCCACAGCGAGCCCATGCTAGTCTTAGCTATTAAGCATGCATCTAGACCGGCCTCCTCTTTTGCAAAATCAACTAAATAAAGTTTGCCGTCTAATACACCCTTAAAAGCTAATGAACCATCACTTCTTCTAAAGACAGATACATCTACATTTGTAAATAGACAATTATATCCCATATTACATAATTGACTAACAGATAGAAGATTATATCCAAGGGACTCAACTAAAAATACATTAGAGATAGAGTGCTCATTTGAAATTGCAATCTTGCCTAAACCTTTCACCTTGCCTTGATTCCCATCACCGAATATAATTGAATCTTGGGAATCCTTGTTCTTGACGTAGGAGGTAAATATCTTCTTCTCCCCTGTCATGTGGTTTGTGCATCCGCTGTCGATAATCCAGCTTGAACCCCCGGATGCATAAACCTGCAAGGCAAATTTAGGCTTGGGACTTAGGTACCCAACTCTTGTTGGGTCCTACGAGGTTAGTCATAATTGTCTTAGGGACCCAAATGCAAGTTTTATCACCCTTGCATTTTGCCCCTAATTTCCTTGCAACTATCTTCCTATCCTTTCTACAAATAGCAAAGGAAGCATTTAAAACATGATATATTGTAGAAGGACCATCGATAACTTTCCTAGAAACATGAACAATATTCTTTCTAGGCACATGATGAACATTTCTCCTATACATATCTCTATCATGCATATAAGAAGAACTAGAAGCAAACATAGCATGTGAATCATAAGCATGTGAATCATAACTTCTATAGTCATTTCTAGCATGTCTCTTATTATGATACATAAAAGCATGGTTCTTTTTAGTACTACTTGCCATAGGAACCTTCCCTTTCTCCTTGGCGGGGATGGGAACCTTATGGCTTGTTAAGTTCTTGGCTTCTCTCTTGAAGCCAAGTCCATCCTTAATTGAGGGGTGTCTACCACTCGTGTAGGCATCCCTTGCAAATTTTAGCTTATCAAATTCACTTTTGCTAGTCTTAAGTTGGGCATTAAGACTAGCCACTTCATCATTTAATTTGGAAATTGAAACTAGGTGTTCATTACAAACATCAATGTCAAAATCTTTACACCTATTACACGTTGCAACAATTTCTACACAAGATGTTCATTTATTAGCTATTTCTAACTTAGCATTCAATTCATCATTAATGCTCCTTAAGCTAGAAATTGTCTCATGGCAAGAAGATAATTCACAAGAAAGCATTTCATTTCTTTTAACTTCTAAAGCATGAGATTTTTGTGCTTCTACAAATTTGTCATGTTCTTCATACAACAAATCCTCTTGCTTTTCTAAAAGCCTATTCTTGTCATTCAAGGCATCAATCAATTCATTAATTTTATCTACCTTGGTTCTATCTAGGCCCTTAAATAAACATGAATAATCTATTTCATCCTCATCACTAGATTCGTCCTCACTTGAAGAAGCATAAGTAGAGTTTTGAGTACATACCTTCTTCTCCCTTGCCATAAGGCATGTGTGACGCTCGTTGGGGAAGAGGGATGACTTGTTGAAGGCGGTGGCGGCGAGTCCTTCATTGTCGGAGTCGGACGAGGAGCAATCTGAATCCCACTCCTTTCCAAGATGTGCCTCGCCCTTTGCCTTCTTGTAGTTTTTCTTCTTTTCCCACTTTCCACTCTTCTTTTCCTGGTCACTATCATTGTCGGGACAATTAGCTATAAAATGACCAATCTTACCACATTTGAAGCAGGAGCGCTTCCCCTTCATCTTGTTCTTGTTGGGGTGCTCCTTGCGACCTTTTAGTGCCGTCTTGAATCTCTTGATGATGAGGGCCATCTCTTCATCATTAAGTCTGGCCGCCTCAATTTGTGTCACCTTGCTAGGTAGCGTCTCCTTGCTTCTTGTTGCCTTGAGAGCAAGGGGTTGAGGCTCATTGATTGGACCATTCAATGCATCGTCCACGTATCTTGCTTCCTTGATCATCATTCCCTCGCTCACGAACTTTCCAAGTATCTCCTCGGGCGTCATCTTGGTATACCTAGGATTCTCACGAATATTGTTTACAAGATGAGGATCAAGGACAGTAAAAGACCTTAGCATTAGGCGGACGACGTCATGGTCCGTCCATCGCGTGCTTCCATAGCTTCTTATCTTGTTGACAAGGGTCTTGAGCCGGTTGTACGTTTGGGTTGGCTCTTCTCCCCTTATCATAGCGAATCTCCCGAGTTCGCCCTCCACCAACTCCATTTTGGTGAGCATTGTGACGTCATTCCCCTCATGAGAGATCTTGAGGGTGTCCCAAATTTGCTTGGTGTTATCCAGGCCGCTCACTTTGTGGTATTCATCCCTGCACAATGAAGCTAGAAGAACAGTAGTAGCTTGTGCATTTTTATGAATTTGCTCATTAATGAACATGGGACTATCCATACTATCAAAGTGCATTCCACTCTCTACAATCTCCCATATACTAGGATGGAGAGAGAACAAGTGACTACGCATTTTGTGACTCCAAAATCCGTAGTCCTCTCCATCAAAATGAGGAGGTTTACCAAGTGGAATAGATAATAAATGAGCATTTGTACTTTGAGGAATACGAGAGTAGTCAAAAAAAAGTTCGAATTGACCGTTTTCTTTTTCTCGTAGTCGTCGTCGTCCTTTTCGGAAGAGGAAGATTCGTCGCTGTCGTAGTAGACGATCTCCTTGATGCGCCTTGTCTTCTTCTTCTTCCCGTCTTTGCGCTTGTGGCTCGAGCCCGAGTCGGTAGGCTTGTCATCCTTCGGCTCGTTGAAGATAGACTCCTTCTCGTTGTTGTTGACCACCATCCTCTTTCCTTTAGGATCCATCTCTTAGGGCGATTAGTCCCTTCTTGAAAAGAACGGCTCCGATACCAATTGAGAGCACCTAGAGGGGGGTGAATAGGTGATCCTATAAAACTTAAAACTTAAGCCACAAAACTTGGTTAAGTGTTAGCACAATAATCACCAAGTGGCTGGAGAGGAGTCTCAACAAAACACAGTAACCACAAAGATATCAATCACAGAGATGACACAGTGGTTTATCCCATGGTTCGGCCAAGACCAACGCTTGCCTACTCCACGTTGTGGCGTCCCAACGGACGAGGGTTGCAATCAACCCCTCTCAAGCGGTCCAAAGACCCACTTGAATACCACGGTGTTTTGCTTTGCTTTTCTTAATCCCGTTTGCAAGGAATCTCCACAACTTGGAGTCTCTCGCCCTTACACTTGAAGTTCACAAAGAAGCACGGAGCAAGGGAGGGATTAGCAACTCACACAAGACACAAAGATAACAACAAATACGCACACACAGAACCCAGACTTAAGCTCAAATGGCTAGCACACTAGAACGGAGCTCAAATCACTAGAATATCAAACAAGTGCGCAAGAATGATGTGTGAGTGATCAATAGTGCTCAAGGGATACTCGGTGTACTCCTCCATGCGCCTAGGGGTCCCTTTTATAGCCCCAAGGCAGCTAGGAGCCGTTGAGAGCAATCTGGGAAGGCAATTCTTGCCTTCTGTCGTCTGGCGCACCGGACAGTCCGGTGCACACCGGACACTGTCCGGTGCCCGATTTCTTTCCTTCTACGGCGAAGTCGACCGTTGGCAGCCAAAGAGCCGTTGGCGCACCGGACATGTCCGGTGCACACCGGACAGTCCGGTGCCTCCTTCTAGCCGTTGGCTCGGCCATGTGTCCCGCGCAGATCGCGCGGCCGCCCGTTGGCCCGACCGACCGTTGGCTCACCGGACAGTCCGGTGCACACCGGACAGTCTGGTGAATTATAGTCGTACGTCGACGGTGAATTCCCGAGAGCGGCCAGTTCGCTCGAGCCAGCCTGGCGCACCGGACACTGTCCGGTGCACCACCGGACAGTCCGGTGCTCCCAGACTGAGCAGACTTTGACTCAACAAAGCCATCTCATTTCCAATTCGATTTTTCCTGTTTCCAGCACTTAGACACAATACATTAGTCTTTAAAACAATGTACTAAGTCTGAGAAACATACCTTTATCATTGATTTGTACTTTGTCCACCATTTTACACTTAGGCACTTGTGTTGGACACTAAATCACCAAAATACTTAGAAATGGCCCAAGGGCACATTTCCCTTTCAGTTACGAAAAACGATCCAGCACCGCGAAGGGGCTACTGTTGGGGGTCTGCTTCTTCGCCGAAGGTCCTCTAAGCAAAAACACCTTCGGCAGGACGACACATAAGCAGACACAACATGAAGGTACAAACCGAAGCTACGATCCAGGGAGCTTCGGCATATTGACATGCCTTGAGACGAAGGGCTGCACCGACTTAAAGAGGAAAAGATTGATCAGTCCATGATAGTTTGTGTCATGTTTATAGTTAGTTATCAAGGGCAAGAATGTAATTTTGACCGGGCTGCGTCCCGTGCCTATAAATAGATGAACAGTAACCCCGTACTGTTCACGCTGATTTGTATTCACTCGCACGTCACATCTGGATTCTCGCCTTCTGTCAAGTCGAAGGTATAAATGTAATTCAATATTGTGAATGTTTATTCATGATGATATAAAAAAGATATACTAACAATATCATATGATTATTCATGTTATTTCCCATGTTTCATATGCTTCTACTTACATTATTAGATACTGTGATGATGGAGGTACGTCCTTCATAACCTTCGTCTGAAGATCATTATATCCTAAGGGAGATAATGCTTCGAAGGACGAAGGTCTTTAACCATTAACATTTTGTGTTGCCTTGTTCTTAACTCATAGTATTTGAGAACAACTCCCCAACAATAGGGAAAAGAATAAATGATAATATTGTAAACAGTAGAGTTTATATTCACATTAGGATAAATTTTGACACTTAGAAAGTTGAAGTTAAAAACATGAGTTTGAATTTGAATTGGATTTGAAAAGAGAATAGAAAAGAAAAGGAGAATGAATTCTAATTGGGCCGCCAGAATGGAATTCACCACCCTTTCCTTGCCCTCGGCCCAACATCGCGCGGCCCAGCTCCACACACGTGCCACACTTCATCAGCCACACACTGACAACAGGGCCCCACGCGCTAGTCCCTCATCCCACGGCCGCACCGCGCCTTGTTTCCCTGACTTGTGAGCCCCCAATCCTTCTTCCACCTCGCGTCGTTGCGACCGCAGCGATAAGCCCGCCGGGTTGTTGCTTTCATCCCTGATTCTTACACGCCCGAGGCTACAAAACCCTGTCGTCCACGCTCCACCTATCTAGCCGGGCGCAGCCACCTCTTGACGCCAAAAATCCTAGCCGCCATCGCCGAAGGGGGAGCTCAGGGAGAAATCGAGCGCCTCCGCCAGCGTGTGGCTACTCTGCTTCTTCACCTCGGCAAGGTGCTTGGAGGTTCGCCTCTGATCGTGGTGTGTGCGCATTGGGGTAATCACACACTGCACAGGTCGGTGACGGAGCAATTTCTCACCTGAGTCGCGCACCGTCGCGGGGTTGCGTCAAAACGAGCACCGGGGCTCCTACGCCGTCACCGAGGTAATCCACCACCGACCGAACTCCTTTGACTCCCTAATACGTGTAGTGTCCCGTTGATTAAGGTTTGGAGCACCCCCAAACTGTGAATTGCTCATCGAAGGTCTATTTTCGTTGTTGGGCCGCGGGTGCCGTGGGAGTATATCGTCGTGACATGATTTGACCCTTTGTTGTGTCCACTAAGCCTGTCACACCTGTGGTAGTGGGTATCACCCCTCGGTGGGAAGGATTGGTCACTAGGTGGCCAGGTTGCGTTGCTCCGGCGGTGCTCAACCGGCCTTGGTAGGCGGCGTCGCCGCACCTCGATGGCTGGAGGTGGATGATGGCGTGCTAGTCGTTGGATCCACGGTGGACACACAAGATTAGATCTGGAGGGTACCGGTTCGGATGTTGAACAGGGGGCATCGGATCGGGATCGGATGGAATCCGTGGTCATCTCGTATATTTAAATCTGAATCGTGGATTCATAATCTGGCGGCTATTATCACATACCCGTTCAGATTTATGGCAATATGATCTTGGACGTTGGTTCAGATCTGACGGTCGATATCCACTGATACCCCTTCGGCATGCTAATTTTTCTAAAGAGACCCCGAGAAAAATAGTAACTAAACCACCATCCTTATACGTGTAAAAGAAATATAAAATAGGACCTAGAATTTATACAGAACACCCTGTAGTTCAAATAAATAATGTCCCAAGTCCATACAGCGAATAAAGGGAGTAAATTAATATAGAAAAAGGATTTCTAGTATAAAAATAATTCTAGAAACTTGTTTAATTCATATTTAAATCATCTAAGCTCTTTTTTGATCCATTCCAGTTGCATTAGATCCATAATAATATTGTTTATCCCCTAGTAACTTTATTTTGTTATGAAACCTAAATTAAAATTATGTACTCAATTTCTTTTGTACCCGACTCCTAAATCTTTAGAAAATCATAACGTTATAACTGTAACTCCGAATTTAGTGGTTCTCGAGCCCAAGATCTCGTAGCATCGCATAGAATATTATTATGCAGTTTGTGCTTATGTTTGGTGTGATGTTAATTTTTCTATACCATGTTTGTTTGTATTGCTACGAATAGTAGTGAGGTCCTGAGAATCTGAAGATCATCCCGGTACCTGGAATCTTGAGTCACAGGCAAGTTGTGCCCTTGATCACTTTTCCTTACCTAATAATATTCCTGTTAATCAATGTGACATGATCAGGTTAATTTGATGGGACCTAATAGGTTTCCCCAGCATTATTTATCCCCACCTTGCAAACAGATGAACTATGGAGTAGATTTGCTATTGCTCTACCTGGTTTTAGGAAACTAATGTTTTATTATGATCATGTTCCAATTATGTTGCTGTTTAACTATTATTCATGATAAGATCATATTGTTAATTGAAACATGGAGAACCATCCCGGAAAACATTGCTACCACAAGGGTGCTATGGGATGCCCTTGGCTGACTAATTAGGAAAGCTAGTGGAGGACTACCTTACCTAAAAGGGATAAGGGCAGTAGGGGAGTGGTCGGTATAGGGAGGTTCTTGGATTGATTTTGCTGTGATGGCTTTTCAGACGGTGGATTCCTATACTGCGTGTTGGGGACTTGTTCTCAAATGCTATGAGTCAAGAACAAGGCAACACAAGATGTTAAATGATAATGCCCTTCGTCCTTCAAAATATTATTTCCCTTAGGATATAATGATCTTCAGACGAAGGTCATGAAGGACATACCTTCATCAATGCATTATACGTTAAAATAGAAGAAGAAACGTATGCCATATAGAACACAACACAAACAATCATATTATATTACTCATTCTTAATTATATAATCATGAAAAAATAGATACAATACTAAATCACAAAGGTACCTTTGGCTTGATAGAAGGCAACAGAGTACAAGTGTGACGCAAAAGCGAGTACAAGTCAGCGTGAACAGTACGGGGGTACTGTTCATCTATTTATAGGCACAGGACATAGCCTATGAGAAATTACAATCATGCCCTTTACATTTACTATTGGCTTATAGAAAAATCTATGAGGATTGAATAGCCTTTTCCCTTTTAAGTCGGTTCCCTTTTCTGCGATTTAGCCGAAGCTTTCTTGTGCACAACTTCAGAGCGACGGCAAGCTTCGTCACGATCATGCTCCTCATCGTGTACGCTTTTATCATGAATCTAAAGATACCTGTCAATAAACCATACTTGGAAAGCATTGTTAAATTATGTTTTTGAGGACCTTCGAAGGACGAAGGCCCCTAACAGTAGCCCCTCACAGTATTAATTTGTTTAAGATAACGAATTCAGACTGCGACATGGATGAAGGCCTTAAGCCGAAGGTCCAAAAAAACACCTTCCCTTTGCTAGAATAGCAACAGTCAATGAAAGACGGGACTCTCCAATTTGGAGCGCGTCGATCATATAAATAAGAACTCACCCTGACCACATTTGATACGCTACTTGTGCCACTTGCTTTGTTTGCTCAATTTTTTAGCTCTTGCTCACCAACGCTTGCTTAGTTTCTGAGGCTTCCTAAGCTTCGGTTTTAAGGACACATTTTTGCCATTTCCGAAGAAAAGATGTCTCAAGACAAGAAAGTTGCTGCTGAGACGAAGCTCACTAAAGAGGAGAAGGTCTTTGAACAGAAGAAGGCTGCTAATCCTTATATAGCTAGGTTTATCGAGTCAAAGGCGAAATCAAATACGAAGAAGATTACTAAGGAAATCTTGTAAGGCCTGTCTGAAGACACTGGTGACAGTTATGATGCAGAGAGTGGAGGCGAAGACTACGAGGATCGACCCTGGAGACCAAGTCATGCAATTTTCGGAAAATCGACCATCAAGCAAAGTCACCTTGAAAATATGAGGGGAAGATACTTTCGGGACATGTCTATCGTGAGGGCTGGCGAAGACAACAACGTTACTGCGCCTGAGGAGAACGAAGTTGTGATTTTCCGAAGCTTCTTCAAAGCTGGGCTTCCGTTCCCACTGAGCGGGTTTGTGGTCGAAGTATTAAAATTTAATCAGATCTTCCTCCATCAGATTACCCTCGAAGCTATATTAAGGATGGGGATTTTTTTCAGGGCGGTAAGGAGTCAGGGGCTAGAACCGAGTGCAAAGTGCTTCTGCAGCATGCACGAACTCATGTATGAGACGAAAGCCACAGGGAAGGAATAGTATCACAACAACTTCGGTTGTTATGGGTTTATCGCCCGTCCCAACGCAAGTTACCCAGTGCAAACATTTCGGAAGTGCCAACATTTCGGAAGAGATAGCCAGGGAATTGGATGGAAGAATGGTTTTATGTGAAGAACGACTTAGTGGCAAGGGAGGAAGTTAAGGAGGTTATTATGCGTCCCATTTGGTCCCGCTTCGGCCTTCGAAGGCCGAAGGTTAAAATCGATGAAGTCGCCGAAGCATGCCAGAAGGCCTTTGGTACTGTCTATTTCTTTATTGGTACAAGAGATTTAATCCAAGAACATATAGCTTTCAGAGTATGGCCTCTTGTAGAGGATTGGGAGATGCCGACAGAGACTGTCACCAAGTCTAGCGAAGGTGAGCTAGTTCGACTGAAATACACCTTCAGATATAGAGATAAATTTGATGAACCGAATGATGACTGGCTGAAATGTATCGAATCTATAAGTGATGAATTGCTTGGGCCATATTCCAAAGCAGAAGATAATGCATTATCCACATCCTTTGGGGGCCGAGGAAAAAAGAGATTGAATAGAGTTTTTGATGCTATTGGTTTTGTTTACCCCGACTACAGCTACTCGCTGCGAGGACGGGGAAAGAAGTGGAAGGATGCTGCTTCGGTCAAAATTGCTGCTTCGGCCGCCCCCGATGAGCCTGCGCCGAAGAGCAAAAAACTGAAAGTCCTTACCCACCGGCCACGGTATATTGAACCGGCCGTGGTGCCTAAATTTAGCGGAGAAACTTCTTCAGCTGCTAAACCCAAAGGAGCCCATTTCTCCTACACAGAAGGCTGAAGATCTGGCTGTAATGCCGAAGGCACCCTCAGCCGAGCAAGCTGAGGCAAAGACTGGTAAAAATAAGGCCGAAGAGCCAAAAACTGAAGGAACAAAAATGTTAGAAATTTTAAGCCCTTCGGCGAAAGTAACAGTGCCGAAGATACAAAAGGGTCTTGCGGCAACTCCCAAAAGAAGAAGGATGGCAAATGTACTAGATGTGCTAGAATCAGTAAAGGCTTCAAGCTCTACTCCTTCAGGGAAAATTGTTGAGGCTTCGAAAATGCAAATCGAAGCCGAAACAAAACTGGCCGAAGTTGAAGCTGCAGAGAGCCAGGCTAGTGCCGAAGCTGGGCCTTCAGAGCCTGCTGAGAAAAAACCCTCGGAAATTGAAGAGAAGGCAACAGAGGAAGAGGCTATAGAACAGACTTTGCCTGAAAAAGTTGCCGCTCCTGCTCCCGAAGCTTTAAAAGAAAGTATTGAATATATCATCTGTCATGCTTCGAGAAAAAAGACTCTCTAAAGAAGAAGAACGAGAAGCTCAACACTATGCCCAGAAGCTGAAATATCCGAAGGGGGCATTAGTGTTCAACGGCAGCGGAGAAGAAGATTTTTTGTACTGTCTCCCGGATAGCAAACAGATATCTGTTTGCCGGGAGATGGGTAGAAGCTTTGGATTCCCAACATTAGAAGATGGGCTCTCAGTACTGTCGAAGGATGAATTAGCCGACAATTTGGCATATAATAGTACAAAGGTGTGAAAATCAATTTTTGTATTAAAAACGAATTATTTCATTTGCTTATATTTAATACTATACTCCTCTTGCAGGGCTTGATCCTTAGCAATGCCCTCAGGGCACAGAAAAATATCGAAGATGAGGGGTGTACAATGGCTCTGAACAACCTTCGCTCAGAGGTGATTGAACTTGTTGGAGGCTTGTTCTCAAATGCTATGAATTAAGAACAAGGCAACATAAAATGTTAAATATTAATGCCCTTCGTCCACTGAAGCATTATCTCCCCAAGGATCTAATGAACTTCGGACGAAGGTCATGAGCAAGATATCACGAAGGTCATACCTTCGTGATTAGAGTTATAAAACAATGTAGGATGAAATATAAAAAATATGAAACATAAGGGAATGATATATCAAAAACACATAAGGTTATTCACATATTTTATTATACAAACCTAAATATTAAAACATAATATTTAGGTACATTTATACCTTCGCCTTGGCAGAAAGCAATAATTCCAGCGTAATGTACCAGTGATTACAAGATTGCGTGAACAGTACAGGGGTAGTGTTCACCTATTTATAGGCACAGGGCGCAGCCTATGTATAATTACATCTATGCCCTTTACAATCAACTATAATAATGACACAGAATATCATGGGTCTTTAGGTCATTTCATCTTTAAGTTGGTTCACCCCTTCGTCTTGAGACATGTCACTGTGCTGAAGCTTTATAGGCGATAGCTTCGGCATTGCTTTTGAGAGGATCTGCCGAAGGTGTTTCTTTCTTTAGGATCTTCGGCTATGAAGCATACCCCCAACAGTAGCCCCTTCGCGGTGCTAGATCGTTTTTCGTAACGAGCTTGATCCGTGAAAAAATCTTTTAGGCTTTGGGATGTCGAAGATCCGAAAAACACCTTCCCTGAGCTCGTTGGCGAGAAATGATTAAAATAATCCGTGCGCGAGGTGGCCCCATCTTGGAGCAGTTACGCGCGCCCTGGTGATTCACCTTCTCGGACTCTATGGCCCACCGTTCAGTGAGTGCGGGTGGCTGTTTGTCCGGTGAGGAAGACCTTGACGATTCACCTTCCCACCTGCGGCACTATATAAATAGACGGGTAGGTGTGAAGTTACCACAGCATTCATTGCTATTGCACTGTTTTGCTGCCAAAATATTGACCAAAGCCGAAGCTTGCTTATTGCATCCTCATCCGAAGCTATTTGTTTTACTCAAGCTTCGTAACAAGAAAGAGCTTCGGCAAAGTTAAAAATTTTCAACTTCATTCAAAAAACAAGAAATTCAATCATCAGATGGCAAGAGTACGTTCAACAGCTAGGGTTACTCGCGACGGAGAGCAAACCGAAGGTGCCGAAACTGCTCCAATCTCTAAAGTAATGAAGCGTTTAGGGCTGGTAGTATTAGAGGATACACCTGACGCTGAAGCTGAGCAGGCTGATGCTGAGGAAGTTGATTCAGAAGATGATTACAGTGCAGTGTCAACTAAACCCAGCCACCTGGAGTTTGGGAAATCCACCATTTCCGAAGGTGGCATGCCGAAGCTGATGAATTTGGGCTATTTCAGTGAAGCGAAGAAGGAGCTGATTCGTTTTGGCGGGGAGGAGATTACTCCGAAGCCAGGAAAGGATGAAGTAGTGGTCTTCAAAAGCTTCTTTAAAGCTGGTTTAAGATTTCCTTTAAACAAGATGATTGCTGATGTTCTGAAGAAGTTTGGGATCTATCTTCATCAACTAACTCCTAACGCTATCGTTAGGCTTAGCGTTTATATCTGGGCTCTCCGAAGCCAAGGGGTGGAACCATTTGCCGAAGGCTTCTGCCGAGTGCACGAGCTTCATTATCAGACCAAGGCTAGTGGAGATGGGCTGCATGAAAACTTTGGCTGCTACAATTTTGCCTATCGCAAGAGTACAAAATTTCCAGTGATCAGCTATCGTAGCAAGTGGCCAGCTGGCTGGAAGTCTGAGTGGTTTTACGTCAAAGTTGACGAAGAAAAGGAGAAGTTGGTCCAGAATCCGCTAGAATTAATCTTCGGAGAGACCAGACCCCAGTGCAACATGACACCAGGGAGTCCAAGCCAAATTGCTCTGGCTGAATTTAGAGTTATTGCGGAGCATATCGGCACTAGGGACTTAGTGCAAGAATTCTTGGCTTTCAGAGTGTTCCCAACTTTGAAAGAGTGGGACATGCCGAAGCTTAAGAGAGAAAAGAAGAAGGGGGAACTTATTCGATTGCCTTATCATTATAAATTCAAGAAACATTTCAAAGTGCCTTGCCAAGAGTGGCTGGACACGATTGAAGTAATGTGCAATGAAATTCTCAGCAATTACTCTAAAAAAGAAGATCAACTAATGACTGCAGCCTTCGGCACCCGTCCGAAGCGAAGGTTGAACCGAGTAATGGATGCTCTGGACTTTGAGTATCTCGACTACAAGCGGCTAGACAAGGATGCTGAAGGGCAGAAGAGAAAGAGAGTGGCTGGTGCTTTGAATAAAGAAGCTACTAAATCGATGAAAGACAATGAAGAACAATTGAAAAAGAAAAAGCTGAAGCTTGAGCCGAAAATAGATGCTTCAAAGAAGAGAAAAGCTATAGCTCTGAAGCAGAAGGCAATTGATGAAGAAGAAGAAACTGCTGCAACACCCTCTGCCACCGACGTGGAGGAAATCTTAAAGGTAATGACTGAATCATTGCCTGTCAAGCTAAGTCCACTAGGGCCACATCTGACAAAGCTTTTTCAGAAGGAAAAGGAGCCCACAAAAATGAAGAAGGCAGCTAGGCCGAAAAAACAAAGAATCATTACAGTGACGGAAGTTATTGAAGGGACACCACCACAAGCTTCAGCTCCGAAGGCACCAGCTATTGAGAGCACAACAGCTACCGAAGCTGCACCTTTGGAAGCTACAGCTGCCGAAGCTGCCACAGCCGAAGATATTCACTTAGAAAGCACAATTGCTAACATTGAAAAGATATTGCTAGACATGGCCGCAGAAGAAGCTGCTGCAGCCACCGAAGAGACTATGGCCTCAGAGCCCGAAAAGGAGAAAGAAATAGCCGAAGACACTTCGGAATATGAAATTTTCAACTTTCAAAACTTAATTGGGCAAGAGTTGATGAAGGCTGAAAAAGAAGAGCTAAAAGAATATGCCATATCTTGAGGGTATCAGCCGGGGGCACTTCTCTTCGGTGGCGTCGATGACGAAAAGTTGGGCTGTGTCCGAGATCATACCGGAGCGAAGGTTATTGGTACTCTATCAAAGAGTATTGGTTTCCTGAAGCTCGAGACGGACATTAGCCGCTACCGACGACAGCACATCGTCGGTAGTTTATTCTATTCCAATTTCAAGGTAAACAACTTTTCTTTAACCTTTATTGTTTTTAACAACGAAGATGTTCTCTAACGAAGGTTGTTTGTATGCAGAGTATGCTGTTGAGTAAAGCTTTGAAGATGCAGCAAGATTTTGAAGATAAAAAACACGAAGTTATAATTGAGAGTTTAGAAAGCAAAATAAAAGACCAATCAACTGCTCTTGAAAAGAAGGACTTCGAGCTTTAGACAACCGAAGGCTTATTGGCAGAAGCTGAAGCTAAAATAGCAGAATTAAATATGAAGCTTCCCTCCCAGTCAGAAAGCTTTGAACAAGAAAAGCAGAAGCTTAATGCAAAATTTGAGGTTGAGGTCCAGAAAACATCAGATTTGCAAAAATCATTGACAGGGCTTCAAAACAAATGTCTGGAGTTCAGTAATCGATGTGTACAACGGCTGAAGCAGGTCTTCAATTCGGTTGGAGCCAGCTGCGAAAAATTTAATCCTTCGACTGAAGACCTACCGGGGGCCTTGGAACATATCGAGGGTGAAATTGATGACCTTGACGAAGTTATAGCTGGAAATGGTGACTTCTGTGCCTTGGTAGTTTCTTAGGGCACAGCTGTCGCCTTCCTGAAATCTGGTTGCGAACATGGAAAGGTTGTCAATAGACCCAATTTCAGTTTATCACCAGCAGATTTGGATAATATTCCCAACCTTGCCCGAAGCATAGCAAATAGATTTATAAAACTGGTATGGACAAAGGGTGGACGAAGCATAGCTAGTGATGAAGCTCGGAGTCATCTTAAGCTGGTAACAAAATCATACCTTATGCTTACCTCTTCCTTCAAACTTGAATCTTCCTTACAATACTTTAATATGTACAGGATGACGAAGCCGACGAAGCTGAAGAGTAAGAAGACGAAGCCGAAGCTTAATGGATAGTAATGAAGCTTGAATAGATAACTGTAGAAAAAACTCTAAGAACTCTTGTAATAACCTTTGTAAAGAATAATGTAACTAAATTTTACTCTGTGAACTTTGTCCATACCTTGTAATATATTCTTACCCTTCCATCAATGTATAAAGTGTTTCGGTGTGAACGAAATTAGCATTTTTGAGCCGAAGGCGAAAAACACCTTCCCTTCTTTTCGTACACAGTGAAGCATAAACACTGCTTCTTTTTCTTTTTGCCGAAGCCTTGTCTTTATAGCCGAAGCAACTGCCTGTGTTATGATGATGATGATCCTATGTATGTCTAAATGAATGTTTATGAATGCAAATGTATGATGTAATTTGTCGTGCAAATGAATGTTCAAACACTTGCATACGAAGCCACAACCATAGCCTTCATCCCCTTAGGAATAACCAAAGTCTCTTTGTCGTTTATTTTTTGGCTTCACCGCTTATTTTTTGGTGTATCAGCGCTGACTTTTCGCTGTAAGTTCTACATTCCCTTAGGAACGTTTTTTGAACTTCTTCGCCTTCTATTTCGGCGGTATCACGTTGACTTTTCGCGCTTCGCCTTATATTTCGGCGGAATCAGCGTTGACTTTTCGTTGTAAGCTCTACATTCCCTTAGGAACGACTTTTGAGCAGAAAACTTACACTGCGCTCCCTTAGGAACGGCTTTTTGTAGCTTCGTCGTGCTCTGCATCCCCTTAGGGACGTCTTTCGAGCATCTCCCTGTTTTTTCTTTTCTCTTTGCACTCGATGGTGCATGCTCAGCTTTTACATTTACATTTTTGGGGGATATTGCTCTTGTAGGGCTGAAATAAGAAAAAGAGAAATTACATGCTATGGCCCCATTAAAAACCTTTCTCCCCCTTTAGAAAGGAAAAGGGTGCCATAGGAAAAAATAAAAAGATTACATCAAGCTATACATAATATCGCCGAAGCTCATCCGCATTCCAAGATCTAGGAATGTCGTTGCCATCCATATCCTTCAATCTGTAAGAACCGGGTCTTGACGAAGATACTACCAGAAAAGGTCCTTCCCACTTCAACTGTAGCTTGCCTACTGTATCTGGGTTGGCAACTCTCCGAAGTACCAAGTGCCCTGGCTTGATGTTTTTTAACCGAACTTTTCTGTCACGCCATTTTATTGTTTCGACTTGATATTTATTGATGTTCTCCACAGTCTGAAGCCTGATCCCTTCTATAGCATCTTTTGCCACAGAATAATCAGCTTCGTCCTCTGCCGAAGCCACTGTTCTTATTGATCCTGCTTTAGCTTCTTCTGGGGTTATTGCTTCGTCACCAAACAATAATTTGAATGGTGTAAAGCCTGTTGACCTTGATATTGTTGTGTTGTGGCTCAACACCACTTTGATCAATTCATCTGGCCACTTTCCTCTGGGCTGGTTGAAGATTAACTTCATTATTCCCATCATTATAATGCCATTAGCTCTTTCAACAAGTCCATTTGACTCCGGATGTCTGACCGATGCAAAATGAATCTTCGTGCCAATTTGTTCACAAAACTCTTTGAAAGCTTCAGCATCGAACTGTGTTCTGTTGTCCACAGTAATAGCCTTCGGCACTCCGAAGCGACAAACAATATTTTGCCAGAAAAATTTCTAGACAGTGACCGAAGTTATTGTGGCTAAAGGCTTCGCCTCAATCCACTTGGAAAAATATTCTACCACCACTACATCATATTTTAGATTTCCTTGAGCTCGTGGAAGTGGGCCTAGCAAATCGAGGCCCCACCTTTGCAACGACCAAGTGGGCTGTATTAACTGAGTTAGAGATGAAGGTTGTTTCTGATCTCTTGCACATTTTTGACAGCCTTCACATTTTTGAACTAACTCTGATGCATCCGAAGCTGCCTTCGGCCAATAAAATCCTTGACGAAAAATTTTTCCTAGCAAGGGCCTAGATCCGATGTGAGATCCAGACAGACCTGCGTGTATCTCCTTCATCAATTCGATACCTTCGGTTCTTGATAAACATTTGAGGAGTGGTGAACAAACTCCATGTTTATACAATTCCCCTTCTATCATGACATATGGTCTTGTTCTTGCCTCCATTCTTTTGTTATAAGCTTTGTCACTTGAAAGACAATTTCCTTGAAGGAAAGATATTATTTCAGTTCTCCAATCTTCACTGTGCACTGGAGAAATAGTGAGCACTGCTCTTTCCATGAGCTCAACCGAAGGTGCTTTTATTGTTTCAAAAAATACTTCGCAGGGTAAAGGGAGCCCCTGAGCCGCTGATTTGGCTAGCAAATCCGCATACTCATTTTCACCTCTTGGGATATTTTTTACGGAAAACCCTTCGAAGGAAGCTTCCAACCTTCGGACTGCATCCAGATATTTTTCTAGCTTCGGGTCTCGTGCCCTGCTGCTCTTATCCACATGGCCAGCAATAACTTGAGAATCAGTTTTTAGGATGGCCCTTCTTATTCCCATTGCCCTTAGTTTTCAAAGCCCCAAAAGAAGTGCTTCGTACTCAACAATATTATTTGTGCAACTGAAGTCCAGTTTTACTGCAAAACATGTTTTGACTTTTGAAGGTGCTACTAGGACTGCAGCTGCTCCTGCACCGAAGGTTCCCTAAGAACCATCACAGAACACCATCCAAGCTTCGGTATCCTTGTTTGTTCCTTCTTCGTGAGCCCCTGGCGTCCAGTCAGCAATGAAGTCTGCTAGCGCCTGGGATTGAATTGAAGATCTGTGCACGTAATCAATGGTAAATTCATTGAGTTCCGCAGCCCACTTTCCAACCCTTCCAGTACCTTCTCTGTTCCTCATAGTATCCTTCAGAGGCTGTGACGAGGGAACAATTATATGGTAAGCTTGGAAATAATGCCGAAGCTTCCTGGAAGCCATTAATACAACATACAACACTTTCTCCAACTCTGTGTAATTTTTCTTTGATAAGCTTAACACTTCAGAGACAAAATATACTGGGACTTGCTTTTTATTTTGTCCTTCAAGCTTCTCTTATACAAGTACCACACTCACTGTAGAGTGCGAAGCTGCCACATACAATAGCAGAGGAGCCACTGGCGTGGGTGGAGTTAACGTTGTTAGATCTATCAGGTATTGCTTCAGCTCTTCGAAGGCTTTCTGTTGAGCTGATCCCCATTGAAAGACTTCGGCCGACTTCAGCACTTCAAAGAATGGTAAATTTCTCTCTGCTGATCTAGATGTGAATCGATTCAAAGATGCCAGTCTTCCTGTCAGCTGTTGAGCCCCCTTCTTTGTGCTTGGCGGCTCCATCCGAAGGATAGCTTCGATTTTATTTGGATTATCTTTGATCCCTTTTGTTGAAACTAGACAACCAAGGAATTTTCCCTTTTTTACTCCGAAGACACATTTTTCTGGATTCAACTTCAGGCCAGCTTGCCTAAAATTAGCAAATGTTTCCTGCAGATCAGCAATGTGATTTTCCTGCTTCGTGCTTTTTACTATGATATCATCAACATATGTTAGCACATTTCTACCTATCTGAGAGTGAAGGACTTTCGCTGTCATTCTACTTGTCGGGGACCATAATTAGGGGTACCCTCAAGACGCCTAATTCTCAGCTGGTAACCCCCATCAGCATAAAGCTGCAAAGGCCTGATGGGTACGATTAAGTCAGGGATCAGTCCACACGAGTGACTCGATCACGCTTCACCCGAGCCTAGCCCCGGCCAAGGGCAGCCGACCTCGAGAGACTTCCGTCTCGCCCGAGGCCCCCTTTTTATGGCAGACACATCACCGGCTCGCCCGAGGCCTTGGCTTCGCTCAGAAGCAACCTTGACTAAATCGCCACACCGACTGACCAAATTGCAGGGGCATTTAACGCAAAGGTGGCCTGACACCTTTATCCTGACACGCGCCCCCGGCAGAGCCGAAGTGACCGCCGTCACTCCACCGCTCCACTGGCCAGTCTGACAGAAGGACAGCGCCGCCTGCGCCACTCCGACTGCAGTGCCACTCGACAGAGTGAGTCTGACAGGCAGTCAGGCCTTGCCAAAGGCGCCACGGCGAACTCCGCTCCGCCCGACCCCAGGGCTCGGACTCGGGCTAAGACCCGGAAGACGGCGAACTCCGCTCCGCCCGACCCCAGGGCTCGGACTCGGGCTAAGACCCGGAAGACGGCGAACTCCGCTCCGCCCGACCCCAGGGCTCGGACTCGGGCTAAGACCCGGAAGACGGCGAACTCCGCTCCGCCCGACCCCAGGGCTCGGACTCGGGCTAAGACCCGGAAGACGGCGAACTCCGCTCCGCCCGACCCCAGGGCTCGGACTCGGGCAAAGACCCGGAAGACGGCGAACTCCGCTCCGCCCGACCCCAGGGCTCGGACTCGGGCTAACACCCGGAAGACGACGAAACTCCGCTTCGCCCGACCCCAGGGCTCGGACTCCGCCCTGGCCTCGGCCGAACGACTTCCGCCTCGCCCGACCCCTTGGCTCGGGCTCGGCCACGGCAACGGAAGGCAGACTCAACCTCGGCTTCGGAGGAACCCCCACGTCGCCCTGCCTAGGGCACAGACCGCCACGTCAACAGGAAGCGCCATCATCATCCTACCCCGAATCGACTTGGGTCACGGAGAACAAGACCGGCGTCTCATCCGGCCAGCTCCGCCGGAGGGGCAATGATGGCGCTCCACAAGCTCTATGACGACGGCGGCCCCCAGCTCTCTTACGGAAGCAGGACGACGTCAGCAGGGACTCGACCGCTCCAACAGCTGTCCCGCCGCCAGGCTCCGCCGCACCTCCGACAGCCACGACATCACGCCAGCAGGGTGCCCAGATCTCTCCGGCTGCCACATTGGCATGTACCTAGGGCGCTAGCTCTCCCTCCGCTAGACACGTAGCACTCTGCTACACCCCCCATTGTACACCTGGATCCTCTCCTTACGACTACAAAAGGGAGGACCAGGGCCTTCTCAGAGGAGGTTGGCCGCGCGGGACCGAGGACGGGACAGGCGCTCTCTTGGGGCCGCTCGCTTCCCTCACCCGCGTGGACGCTTGTAACCCCCCTACTGCAAGCGCACCTGACCTGGGCGCGGGACGAACACGAAGGCCGCGGGACTTCCACCTCTCTCACACTCGACTCCGGCCACCTCGCCTCTCCCCCCTTCGCGCTCGCCCACGCGCTCGACCCATCTGGGCTGGGGCACGCAGCACACTCACTCGTCGGCTTAGGGACCCCCCTGTCTCGAAACGCCGACAGTTGGCGCGCCAGGTAGGGGGCTGCTGCGTGCTGACGAACAGCTCCCCGTCAAGCTCCAGATGGGCAGTTTCCAGCAACCTCTCCGGCCCGGGACGGTGCTTCGTTTCGGGACTCTTGAGTTCATGTCCTTCGACGGCAGCTACGACATGATACTTCTTCCACCACCGTGCGACTACGATAATGGCGGCCGACAACCCGCCCGCCGGCGGCGGAATCGACGACGTCTTCCCCGCGTGGTGGAAGGGCAACATTCGGGCTCGCTCCGTTCTCTCCCCCGCCAACGGAGGAGGAGGCGGGGCCGTCAAGGCCAGGTGGGAGGCCGCGCTTCGTCGGCCGTCGAGCGAATCGACGCCCCCGACGCCCCGACGAAAGGCATGCCGGACGTCGACCTCGCGTTCAAGACGGAGGCAAGCGCCGTCCCCCCGCGGCACGCTGACCCCGAGCAAGAAGACGACGCCGGCGCGCTCGCGGAAAGCCTGCAGGACGTCGCCCTCGAACCAGAGATGACGGTGCAACCAGTCCCCGATGTGACTACGTCGCTCCTCGTCGACCAAAAGGTACCGACTAACTCCCATCTTGCGTCATTTCGACTCGGCCTCAACCCGCCAAACGACTTCGCTTTGGCGGGCGCTCTCATTGAGGCGAGTGCAACCCCACTGAGGTTCCGTATGCGGTCGCCTTGGGACCGACTGACGGACGTCTCGACCTACGGGCCCTCTGGGTCCGAGGAAGATGACGATCCCAGCATCGGTTGGGATTTCTCCGGACTTGGCAACCCCAGTGCCGTGCGGGACTTCATGACCGCATGTGACTACTGCCTATCCGACTGTTCCGATGGAAGCCGCAGCCTTGGCGACGAGAGCTGCGGCCCAAGCCGCGAATGTTTCCACATCGAGCTAGGGGATCCCTCCGAAGGCAACCATCTTGGCATGCCGGAGGACGGTGATCTCCCTAGGCCGGTGCCTCGCGCCGACATCCCACGGGAGCTAGCTGTGGTCCCCGCTCCGGCGGGGGGTTACGACCCACAACTCGAGCAAGTCCGCGAGGCGCAGGCCAGGCTCAACGAGGGAACAGGAGCGCTTGAGCGGATCCGTCGGGACGTCGGACAGGCATGGGTGGGCCAACCCCTGGCCGGAGAAATACGTCATCTGCCCCAAGGTCTCCAGCACCGCGTCGCCAACGATGTCAGGATCAGGCCGCCGCCCGCATCCAGCGGGGTTGGTCAGAACCTGGCAACCGCAGCAATGCTCGTCCGCGCGATGCCGGAGCCGTCAACCACCGAGGGTCGGCGAATCCAGGGAGAACTCAAGAATCTCCTGGAAGGCGCTGCGGCCCGGCAGGCCGAGAGCACTGCATCCCGAAGGCAAGGATATCCCTCGGAACCTTGTGCCGCGACTTCCCGATTCATGCGGGAAGCCTCGGTCTACACCGGGCGCACGCGCAACACCGCGCCTGCGGCCCCGGGCCACCTCGGCAACGAGCACCATCGACGCGACCGTCGGGCTCACCTCGACGAAAGGGTGCGCCGAGGCTACCACCCCAGGCGTGGGGGGCGCTACGACAGCGGGGAGGATCGGAGTCCCTCGCCCGAACCACCCGGTCCGTAGCCCTTCAGTCGGGCCATCCGACGGGCGCCATTCCCGACCCGGTTCCGACCCCCGACTACTATCACGAAGTACTCTGGGGAAACGAGACCGGAACTGTGGCTCGCGGACTACCGCCTTGCCTGCCAACTGGGTGGAACGGACGACGACAACCTCATCATCCGTAACCTCCCCCTGTTCCTCTCCGACACTGCTCGCGCCTGGTTGGAGCACCTGCCTCCGGGGCAGATCTCCAATTGGGACGACTTGGTCCAAGCCTTCGCTGGCAATTTCCAGGGCACATACGTGCGCCCCGGGAATTCCTGGGACCTTCGAAGCTGCCGGCAACAGCCGGGGGAGTCGCTCCGGGACTACATCCGGCGATTCTCGAAGCAGCGCACCGAGCTGCCCAACATCACCGACTCGGATGTCATCGGCGCGTTCCTCGCCGGCACCACTTGCCGCGACCTGGTGAGCAAGCTGGGTCGCAAAACCCACACCAGGGCGAGCGAGCTGATGGGCATCGCCACCAAGTTCGCCTCTGGCCAGGAGGCGGTCGAGGCTATCTTCCGAAAGGACAAGCAACCCCAGGGCCGCCCATCGGAAGAAGCTCCCGAGGCGTCTGCTCCGCGCGGCGCCAAGAAGAAAGGCAAGAAGAAGTCGCAATCGAAACGCGACGCCACTGACGCGGACCTTGTCGCCGCCGCCGAGTATAAGAACCCTCGGAAGCCCCCCGGAGGTGCAAACCTCTTCGACAAGATGCTCAAGGAGCCGTGCCCCTACCATCAGGGGCCCGTCAAGCACACCCTCGAGGAGTGCGTTATGCTTCGGCGTCATTTCCACAGGGCCGGGCCACCCGCCGAGGGTGGCAGGGCCCGCGACGACGACAAGAACGAAGATCACCCAGCAGGAGAGTTCCCCGAGGTCCGCGACTGCTTCATGATCTATGGAGGGCATGCGGCGAATACCTCGGCTCGGCACCGCAAGCAAGAGCGCCGGGAGGTCTGCTCGGTGAAGGTGGCGGCGCCAGTCTACCTAGACTGGTCCGACAAGCCCATCACTTTCGACCAGGCCGACGACCCCGACCATGTGCCGAGCCCGGGGAAATACCCGCTCGTCGTTGACCCCGTTGTCGGCGATGTCAGGCTCACCAAGGTCCTGATGGATGGGGGCAGCTGCCTCAACATCATCTACGCCGAGACCCTCAAGCTCCTGCGCGTCGGTCTGTCCTCCGTCCGAGCAGGCGCTGCGCCCTTCCACGGGATCATCCCTGGGAAGCGCGTCCAGCCCCTCGGGCGACTCGACCTCCCCGTCTGCTTCGGGACACCCTCCAACTTCCGAAGGGAGACCCTGACGTTCGAAGTGGTCGGGTTCCGAGGAACCTACCACGCCGTGCTAGTGAGGCCATGCTACGCGAAGTTCATGGCCGTCCCCAACTACACCTACCTGAAGCTCAAGATGCCGGACCCCAACGGGGTCATCACCGTCGGCCCCACGTACAAACACGCGTTCGAATGCGACGTGGAGTGCGTGGAGTACGCCGAGGCCCTCGCCGAGTCCGAGGCCCTCATCGCCGACCTGGAGAACCTCTCCAAGGAGGTGCCAGACGTGAAGCGCCATGACGGCAACTTCGAGCCAGCGGAGACGGTCAAGGCCGTCCCCCTCGACCCCAGTGGCGACACCACCAAGCAGATCCGGATCGGTTCCAGGCTCGACCCCAAATAGGAAGCAGTGCTCGTCGACTTTCTCCGCGCAAACGCCGACGTCTTTGCGTGGAGTCCCTCGGACATGCCCGGCATACCGAGGGATGTCGCCGAGCACTCGCTGGATATTCGGGCCGGAGCCCGACCCGTCAGGCAGCCTCTGCGCCGATTCGACGAGGAGAAGCACAGAGTGATTGGCGAAGAGATCCACAAGCTAATGGCAGCGGGGTTCATCAAAGAGGTATTCCATCCCGAATGGCTTGCCAACCCTGTGCTTGTGAGGAAGAAAGGGGGGAAATGGCGGATGTGTGTAGACTACACTGGTCTCAACAAAGCATGTCCGAAGGTTCCCTACCCTCTGCCTCGCATCGACCAAATCGTGGATTCCACCGCTGGGTGCGAAACCCTGTCCTTCCTCGATGCCTACTCAGGGTATCACCAGATCCGGATGAAAGAGTCCGACCAGCTCGCGACTTCTTTCATCACGCCGTTCGGCATGTACTGCTATGTCACCATGCCGTTCGGTTTGAGGAATGCGGGCGCGACGTACCAGCGGTGCATGAACCATGTGTTCGGCAAACACATCGGTCGCACAGTCGAGGCCTACGTCGATGACATCGTAGTCAAGACACGGAAGGCTTCCGACCTCCTCTCCGACCTTGAAGTGACATTCCGGTGTCTCAAGGCGAAAGGAGTCAAGCTTAATCCTGAGAAGTGTGTCTTCGGGGTGCCCCGAGGCATGCTCCTAGGGTTCATCGTCTCCGAGCGAGGCATCGAAGCCAACCCGGAGAAGATTGTGGCCATCACCAGCATGGGACCCATCAAGGACTTAAAAGGGGTACAGAGGGTCATGGGATGCCTCGCGGCCCTGAGCCGCTTCATCTCACGCCTCGACGAAAGAGGTCTGCCTCTGTACCGCCTCTTAAGGAAGGTCGAGTGTTTCGCTTGGACCCCTGAGGCCGAGGAAGCCCTCGGCAACCTGAAGGCGCTCCTTACAAAGGCGCCTGTCTTGGTGCCCCCGGCGGACGGAGAAGCCCTCTTGGTCTACGTCGCCGCGACCACTCAGGTGGTTAGCGCCGCGATTGTGGTCGAAAGGCAAGAGGAAGGGGGTCTACTTCATCAGCGAAGTGCTGTCCGAGACTAAGATCCGCTACCCACAAGTTCAGAAGCTGCTGTATGCTGTGATCCTGACAAGGCGGAAGCTGCGACACTACTTCGAGTCTCATCCGGTAACTGTGGTGTCATCCTTCCCCCTGGGGGAGATCATCCAGTGCCGAGAGGCCTCGGGCAGGATCGCAAAGTGGGCGGTGGAAATCATGGGCGAAACGATCTCGTTCGCCCCTCGGAAGGCCATCAAGTCCCAGGTGTTGGCGGATTTCATGGCCGAATGGGTCGACACCCAGCTGCCAACGACTCCGATCCAACCGGAGCTCTGGACCATGTTTTTCGACGGGTCGCTGATGAAGACGGGGGCCGGCGCGGGCCTGCTCTTCATCTCGCCCCTCGGAAAGCACTTGCGCTACGTGCTGCGCCTCCATTTCCCGGCGTCCAACAATGTGGCCGAGTACGAAGCTCTGGTCAACGGATTGCGGATCGCCATCGAGCTAGGGGTCAGACGCCTCGACGCCCGCGGTGATTCGTAGCTCGTCATCGACCAAGTCATGAAGAACTCCCACTGCCGCGACCCGAAGATGGAGGTCTACTGCGACGAGGTTCGGCGCCTGGAAGACAAGTTCTTCGGGCTCGAGCTCAACCACATCGCTCGGCGCTACAACAAAACCGCAGACGAGCTGGCTAAGATAGCCTCGGGGCGAACGACAGTCCCCCCGGACGTATTCTCCCGGGATCTGCATCAACCCTCCGTCAAGCTCGACGACGCGCCCGAGCCCAAGGTACCCTCGGCTCAGCCCGAGGTACCCTCGGCTCAGCCCGAGGCACCCTCGGCCCAGCCCGAGGTACCCTCGGCCCCCGAGGGCGAGGCACTGAACGTCGAGGAAGGGCAGAGCGGGGCCACGCCAGATCAAGATTGGCAGGCCCCGTACCTGCAATATCTCCGTCGAGGAGAGCTACCCCTCGACCAAGTCGAGGCTCGGCGGGTAGCGCGACGCGCCAAGTCATTCGTCTTGCTGGGCGACGAAGAGGAGCTCTACCATCGCAGCCCCTCGGGCATCCTCCAGCGATGCATCTCCATCGCCGAAGGTCGGGAACTGCTGCAAGAAGTACACTCGGGGGCTTGCGGCCACCATGCAGCGCCCCGAGCCCTTGTCGGAAATGCTTTCCGGCAAGGCTTCTACTGGCCAACGGCGGTGGCTGACGCCACTAGAATTGTCCGCACCTGCGAAGGGTGCCAATTCTATGCGAAGCGGACACACCTGCCCGCTCAGGCTCTGCAGACAATACCCATCACCTGGCCCTTCGCTGTATGGGGTCTGGACCTCGTCGGTCCCTTGTATTGTTGACAAATCCGAAGGTCACTGGCATCGTGATCTTGCCGAGCGCTACAATCTGCCTTGCTCCAAAGCCACAAAAAGGGTGTGTAGCATCATGAATCTTATCCTCTGGCTCTTGCATCTGTCTGAAGGCCTTAGCAAATATAATATCCGCTGCACTGCCTGTATCAACTAGAACATTGTGGACCAGAAATCCTTTGATAACGCAAGAAATAACCATAGCATCATTGTGAGGGTAATCCTTGAGCTGAAGGTCCTCTTGGGAGAAGGTAATTGGGATGTGGGACCATCTCGACTTGATGAAGGGTCCCTGCACCCCGACATGTTGTACCCTTCTCTGTGCCTCCTTCTTCTGCTTCTTGTTGGTCGGCTCTGAGCATGAACGCCTGTTATCGGGAGTACCAGCTTCGTAGCCGAAGCAGCTCCAGCTTGGTTGTTGAACGAAGCCATCAACTCAAAAAGTGAAAGTGAGTTCACCGGAGGTGGGCGCCAATGTTGGAGGCTTGTTCTCAAATGCTATGAATTAAGAACAAGGCAACATAAAATGTTAAATATTAATGCCCTTCGTCCACTGAAGCATTATCTCCCCAAGGATCTAATGAACTTCGGACGAAGGTCATGAGCAAGATATCACGAAGGTCATACCTTCGTGATTAGAGTTATAAAACAATGTAGGATGAAATATAAAATATATGAAACATAAGGGAATGATATATCAAAAACACATAAGGTTATTCACATATTTTATTATACAAACCTAAATATTAAAACATAATATTTAGGTACATTTATACCTTCGCCTTGGCAGAAAGCAATAATTCCAGCGTAATGTACCAGTGATTACAAGATTGCGTGAACAGTACAGGGGTACTGTTCACCTATTTATAGGCACAGGGCGCAGCCTGTGTATAATTACATTTATGTCCTTTACAATCAATTACAATAATGACACAGAATATCATGGGTCTTTAGGTCATTTCATCTTTAAGTCGGTTCACCCCTTCGTCTTGAGACATGTCACTGTGCCGAAGCTTTATAGGCGATAGCTTCGGCACTGCTTTTGAGAGGATCTGCCGAAGGTGTTTCTTTCTTTAGGATCTTCGGCTATGAAGCATACCCCCAACAGAACTAAGGAACGAAGGCCTTGAAAAGGATAAAATATTAATTTCATTGGTGAGCAAAATAAAAGAAGACGAAGCTAGTTCCAAAGCTCAAGCTGAGGCCCGAAAGAGTGAAATTGAAGACCTTCAGAAACAATTGGCTGAGGCCAAATTAAAATGCGCTGTTGCCGAAGCTGATCGAGATGCCAGCGAATACTGGAAAAATTATTTTGAAAAAACAGTTACAGAGCTTCGCGCATCCAAAGAAAGATGCTTTGAAAAATCTGTGGAGTGTGTGAAAAAGATAAAGACTAGCTTCGCCAATGTGGGCGCGTACTCAAACGAAGACAACTTCATACGGGGCGACCCTGAGGGCGTCATCGAGTGGATCAGTGGTGAAGCCGAAGCTTTTGAGGAGATTTTGAGTGACTGCGGGGACGTCTGTGCATTCTCTGGTGCGAGGGGGGTTGCAGCCGTTTTGGAGAAGGCAGGTTGTAATCATGTTAAAACCTTGGCCCAGGCCGAAGCTGCCTTATCTGTTGACGACACGAAGGACCCCTCGGCCGAAGCGAGTTTAATAGGCAGAAAATTTTTCACTGATATCTGGGAAAATGGCGACCGAGGGATGGCTCATGAAATAATGAAAAGAGCGAAAAAGATACCCACGACTCTCGAGAAGCAACAAAGAAAGCTGAGAAAGTTGTAGAACTTGAGAGACAGATAGGTATTGTTCAATGGCTTGTATCTTCGTCGTTTGCTTTCTACTGCAGCTGAACTACCTCCTCCACCAGAGCCGTTCGACCCCCTAGCCGACCGGAGACAAAGAAAGCGATAGAAATCATTAATATGGCCGAAGCTATTATCGACGAAGTTGTTACCAAACTGCTAACCGAAGCTGCAGAAAAAGTTCTGAAGGAAGAAGAGTAGCTAATGTAAAAACATTTCTAGGATATTAATGTAACATTTGCTGAACTATGTTTGTAATATTTGGTGCTTATAGATTTGAATGTAATATATGAATTTTTTGTAATTCAGTTCTTTGCGATGCATGAAACTTTATGTACATACCGTTTTTGAGCCTTCGGCGAAAAAACACCTTCCCTTCTTTTCATGCTTCGTAAAGAAGAGTTTTTGTGTCTCGTAAGAATCATCCACACTTTTGTAAAAACATCAATGCTTCGTAAACAATAGATCCCTTCTTCCACATCAGAACTGAGGAAGCTGTAATTCTCAGCTTACTTTGTGCCTTGGCATTTTTTCATTTTTTTGTAAAGCATTCTCCGAAGATCGGCTTCATTTCCAATTGATGTGATATGATGTATGATGTGATGCCATGCGATATGATGTGATCATATGATGCAAAAAATGATGCTAATGCCGAAGACACATACCCACACTGAAACACAATCTCTGCGTCCCCTTAGGAACCATCAAAATCTCTTTCTCGTTTATTTTTCGGCTTCACCGCTTATTTTTCGATGTAAGTTCTGCATCCCCTTAGGAACGTCTTTTGAACTTCTTTGCCTTCTATTTCGGCGGTATTCACGTTGACTTTTCGCGCTTCGCGTTATATTTCGGCGGTATTTGGCTCTGCATTCCCTTTGGAACGACTTTTGAGCAGAAAACTTACACTGCGCTTCCTTGGGAACGACTTTTTGTAGCTTCGGCAAACTTACGCTGCGCTCCTTAGGAACGACTTTTTGTAGCTTCGGTAAAATTTGCAATACGACTTTTAGCTCTGCATTCCTTTAGGAATGACTTTTTGAGCTTTAGCAGTTTTTTGAGCTTCGTGAGTCTGTGAGAAAGATATATTTCACTATGACAAGAACGAAATTAAAAATAACAAGAAGACTAGATTTACATTGATTGTTCTTTATTAAAAAGAAAATGACAATGAATGTAAAGATGTTTCAGAGGTAGGATATCTTTCAATAGACATGTTTTGATTCTGGCACAATACTGTTGACTGTGCGAGCTTCGGATTCCTCCCTGAGATCTCGCTGCTGATGAGTCTGATGGCTCCCCTCTGGCTGCTGACCTCGTGAATAGGCAGGCTGTAGTGGCGGCGGAGGTGGAAGCTGTGGCCAGGAAGCCTGTGGCTGGCTAGCCGAAGCAGCAGAAGTTGCAGGATGATTACCCACATATTCTGGTATGTAGGGTGAATGACACGAAGCAGTGTGCAGGACCTGCTTCGGTTGACTTTGCCGGGCTTCGGCTTCTGTGATCTCCTTCTGCTTTTGGATGGTGATTTGGCACATTCTTGTAGTATGGCCCTTGTCTTCACCACAAAACAGGCAGTAGATCTTCCTGGGCTGGTCCCCATATCTTCCTTTGAAGCCCCTGGCGCCTCTGCCTCTTGGAGCTGGCGGCCGAAAAGAGCTTTGTTGTTGCCCCGAAGCTTGTGAAGAATACTGCGGCCTGTGCAGTTGACTTCCTCTGTCATCACTCTGAGTGGAATTGTGAATTGACCTGACATGCCTCGGGTGGATTCTTCCTCCGAAGCCCCTGGTCATCTCAGAGAACCTGTAAGCTTCCTCCCTTCTTTGGCGGAAGTCATTGTCAGCCTTGATGTATTCATCCATCTTTTGAAGCAGCTTCTCTAGAGTCTGTGGAGGCTTTCTAGTGAAGTACTAGGCAGTAGGTCCTAGACGAAGCCCCTTAATCATGGCCTCAATGACAATTTCATTGGGCACTATAGGCGCTTGTGCTCTCAGACGCAAGAACCTTCGGACATATGCTTGAAGATACTCCACATGGTCTTGTGTGCACTGAAACAAGGACTGAGCTGTGACTGGCTTCGTCTGAAAGCCTTAGAAACTTGTAACTAGCATATCCTTGAGTTTCTGCCATGAAGTAATAGTCCCTGGCCGAAGAGAAGAATACCATGTTTGAGCCACGTTCCGAACTGCCATAACGAAGGATTTGGCCATGACGGCTACATTGCCTCCATATGAAGATATAGTTGCTTCATAACTCATCAAAAACTGCTTCGGGTCTGAATGCCCATCATACATGGGGAGCTGAGGTGGCTTGTATGATGGGGGCCATGGGATAGCCTGCAGTTCTGCTGCCAAAGGAGAAGCATCATCAAAGGCAAAGGTATCATGATTAAGATCATCATACCATCCATCCTCATTGAACAAGCCTTCTTGATGAAGCTCCCTATGTTGGGGCCTTCGATCTTGTTCGTCTTGAGCAAGATGGCGTACTTCTTCAGTGGCTTCGTCGATCTGCCTTTGAAGATCAGCCAGTCGAGCCATCTTCTCCTTCTTCCTTTGTACTTGCTGATGAATTATTTCCATGTTTCTGATCTCTTGATCCAACTCCTCCTCCTGGAGTGTTGGACTGGTGGCCTTCCTTTTCTGGCTTTGGTCCTCTCGGAGAGAGAGGGTCTCCTGATTTGTGTCTAGTGGCTGCAGTGCGGCAGCCCCTGGCGCTGAAACTTTCTTCGGCAGCATGACAAAGGCCAGTGCTTGCCGAAGGTGGTCGAAAAATGGTTCACCGGAGGTGGGCGCCAATGTTGGGTACTTGTTCTCAAATGCTATGAGTCAAGAACAAGGCAACACAAGATGTTAAATGATAATGCCATTCGTCCTTCAAAACATTATTTCCCTTAGGATATAATGATCTTTAGATGAAGGTCATGAAGGACATACCTTCATCAATGCATTATACGTTAAAATAGAAGAAGAAACGTATGTCATATAGAACACAACACAAACAATCATATTATATTACTCATTCTTAATTATATAATCATGAAAAAATAGATACAATACTGAATCACAAAGGTACCTTCGGCTTGATAGAGGCAAGAGAGTACAAGTGTGACGCAAAAGCGAGTACAAGTCAGCGTGAACAGTACGGGGGTACTGTTCATCTATTTATAGGCATAGGACACAACCTATGAGAAATTACAATCATGCCCTTTACATTTACTATTGGCTTATAGAAAAATCTATGAGGATTGAATAGCCTTTTCCCTTTTAAGTCGGTTCCCTTTTCTGCGATTTAGCCGAAGCTTTCTTGTGCACAACTTCGGAGCGACGGCAAGCTTCGTAACGATCATGCTCCTCATCGTGTACGCTTTTATCATGAATCCGAAGATACCTGTCCATAAACCATACTTGGAAAGCATTGTTAAATTATGTTTTTGAGGACCTTCGGAGGACGAAGGCCCCCAACACTGCGCTCCCTAGAAACTGTAGCGAGTTTTCTAAAGCTAGTAGAACTTTGTAAAGGCCTTGTAGTGGTACCCTGCCTCGCTTCCTTGGTAGAGGTGTATGGGATCCGATCAACCCCGTGTCAAATGGGTAACACGACTTGTGGGTAAAGATACGCAACCTCTGCAGAGTGTAAAACTGGTATATCAGCCGTGCTCACGGTCATGAGCGGCTTGGACACTCACATGATTAATTTATGGAATTAAACTAAATCTGTGACACCCCTGGTGTCAATTTCGTGTTACATCAGAAGATTTATCCCAATCTCTGATGCTCAGTGAAAAATTCTATTTCTCGATCGCGTTTATCTCCAATTATCAAGTTACTTGTGAAGGTTTCACCGATTTCTGATTTTATTCAATCTCTAGAAAGGCCAAATTTGGAGCCTGTTAAAACTTTTCTTCTCGACGCGAATGCAAACTCGATAATCAATATCGATTTATAAATCTCGTCTAAAGCTCATTTAATCAAACGATCGACAGTTGCTAGACGATCTGTGTCTGAATCCAATTTCTCGATGTTCGATCTATGTCCAAAAATTAATTCGAGTCCGCATTCTCAAGCGGAATCTCCAATGTGTCGTCCTCTAATAAATTTTTATCCAACTCGGCTTAAAATCTCTGTGTCCAATCTAAATTCAAAAATCAACATCGACAATGATTTTTATTAATCCAACTCGTTTTATTTCGATGCCGAACCCGAAGCCGATCGACCTCGATTCATTTTATTCTACTTGTGCACGAGAATTTAATTTCCAAGCGACACCCAAATAAAATGTCTCGGTTCATTTTATTTTGTGGCCTCTCATTCATCCGTATGTCAGTTCGCTCCGTTCCCTGCGTCGGTCTCAGCCAACGAGTGAGCGCTGCGCGAATTGGCTAACAGATGACCACTCCTCTCCAACCAATAAATTGCCCCCGTCTTAATATACAACTCATACGGAAGCTCTTGTCTCAGAGAAATCAAATAAAAAAATTAATTAGCTCCTAAACAATCATCTCATTTTTTCTTTAAATAATCAACCAGCGGCTACCATCTTCCTGTCTTCTTCTCCAGCCGACCGCGCTAATATGCCACTGCCAGCCCCTGGCCAATGGCTGGCTGTAACACCCCAGGTGTTGCCATGGCTGGAACACACCTTGGCACTCAAGACTATGATCACATGTGGAAGAACTTAAGGAGCAAAAGTATAAGGGGCTTTGGAAACTAAGTTTTTACCAAGAGTTGGGAATGACCAAAGGCTTTACCCTAGTTGTGTGCAACTATCACCTTGGGAGAGGGAGAAAGAACCCTAGGCCTCTCTTAAACCCTATCTCCCAAAACCATGGATAAGAGGGGAAAGAGAGTGAGCAAATGTGCAAAACATGGGTAATCTTTACCCAAACCCTAAGCAACATTATAACCATCAATTAGGGAGGGGAATAATTGCAAAAAGGCCCCTAGGGAAACCCCATTTCAAATCTCCAAGTGGAGAGAGAGCTAGAGCTCTCTAATTCCCTCTAAGTCCCATTCTAGCCCTAAATCAAAGATCAACCGTGTTCACTTCAAAAAATGGCGCCAAAACCACTTGGGTTCTATACCAAAAATGTGCAATACCACTTAGGGCACCCACTGGAAAAAGTTGAGCTCGAGACTCGGACGTTTGACATGCCATGGCATGGCTTTTGTCGTGTTATGCTCAGTATGACACACCTGTTTTGGCACTCGAAGATCTTCCTCCCTAGGCCGTATCTGCCCCGGCGTCTCACAGTCGAGTGACAGCCCTAGGTGCCAGGAAGAGGTCTGCGGCGGACTTTTGCAAAGATTCGCACGTATGCGACCTCTGGCGACATTTGAACACTGGAAGAAACAAACCGCCACGTGTTCGACGCCGTCTGCCGCGCCAGAGCACGCCCCCGTGCGCGCCCGCGCCGCCCCCAAGCCGAGCCAGCGCCCTGGTCCGCGTCCGCGGCTATAAAACGCCCAGGAGCCTCGGCCGTACCCCTCCGCACGCACTCAAGCCTCACCGGAGCTCAGTTCGCCGCCGGTTGCCCATACGCGACGCGCCCGCGGCCACCCGAGCCCCTGCCGCCGTAGACCGGCCAGCCCAGCCATTCCCAGCCCCGTCCAGCTCTCGGAGAGGACTGTGCGCGTCTCCGTGAAGCTCCCCGAGCGAGGAATCGGGCTCTGCTTCACCGGAGAGGCCGGCCCAAGGTCACCGGACTTCAACCGACCGCTGGCAACCGTGGACCGAGGTACACCGTGCACCTCTCTTCGATTCCTTGCACGGTTAGACTCCTTAGACCTCCACGAAGCTCCCTATGCCCTTGGATTGAACTATGCCGCCGTGGATAGGCCGGAGCACACGCCGCCGACGAGCTCGCCCGCCTGCTCACGTGGACCGGGCGATTCCGGCCATCCCCGACGACGAGCCGTACCTCGACGTGATCGCCAGACCCTCCCCGAGCCAACCCTACACTTCGCCGGAACTCCCTCGCCGCCGGTAAGCCGCGCCGCCCTTTCTTTTTCCGCGGCTACTGTTTCAGTTGAGGGAGGGACTGCGGGTGAGAGGGAGAGAAACCCAGGGGGTTAAGTGAAAGGTCAGAGACTCAAGTGAATAGTGCCTTAAGGGTAGATCTGTGAGGTTTGAATTGTTTTAAACCCAGGGGCCTCGGCGCAAACTGTTTTTCCAGGAAAACTTAATTAAAACCTAATTTAAATTCAAACAGAAACTTTAAAAACCCATAACTTCTGTTTGGTTTATCCAATTTTGGTCAAACCAATTTTGCCAGACTCTAAATCATGTAACCTATTTAGGAAAAATATAAAACCCCTTGGTGCTGTGGAAAACTTAAAAGTTCTGATTTAATGTTAACTTTGGCCAAAAGCTAAATAATAGTAAGAAAAATAGTTAGGCTATTTGACTAAGGTTAGGAAAATTTGGAGAAGTTTATATTCACCTACTAACCTGTTTAAAAATGTTAAACCCCTCTGTCCATTATATTAAGTTAGTTTTAACCCCTTATTCCAAATATGCTTAAAGTTTAATAAAAATAGGAAAAGTGACACAAATGTTGAACCAGAGGGCACCCCTATTTTTGTTAAGATACTTAGTTAATGTAATTCACTAGAAAAATATATCATACCCTGTTTTAGTGTAAAATAATTAAGATCTCTTTTAAGTTAATAAAACAAGGATAACTTAGAAAAACTCCACAAAAATAACCCCAAGGTGAAAACACCCCCACCCTTGGGATAACTATTGTTTTATTAGAAAGAACCTAAGAAAAATATGAAATCTGCTGTTTGACATTTTTCAAATAATAAGGTAGTAGAAAGTGCCTTTTTGACATTAAACTTGGGAAAATCATAGCTAATTAACCACCCCTTAGTTTCCTGTGATTTTTAGCACAAAGACCTATCATTACCAGAGGATGCCAACAAAAATGACCTTTAGGACAGAACCTACCCCTAACTAGGAGGTGTAGTGTAAAGTGCCCCTTTTTGCCTAACTTTTGTTATTTTTGTTTAAGGCCTAACTTTTATACTTTAAGCCTCAATTTCTTAAAACAAGCTAAAATAGCCAGTGACAACCCACTGTAATTTTTACAGAATTTTTGGAAATTATTAAAACCCTGTTGTAGTTCAAACCTACCCTAGAAAACCTAAATGGAAATTAAGGGAAGAGAAATACAAGATATGAATAAAGGTTGTCCCTAAAAACTTTATTTGCTGTCCACAAAAATATATCAAAGCAATACCAAACCAATGTGTTGTCCTAAAGGAAAACCTAAGTCCAAAGAGTAATAAGTCTATCTATGTACCACTAGAAGCCCCGCATAACTGAGAAAACCCTAAGTTAATTCTTAACTTAGTTTCTTTAACTTAATGTTCTTAAATCATGCATAATCATGACATACATGTTCATTGCATTTCGATAGACTGTAATCTTGCTGACGGAGAGTACATCCTCGTGCCGGAGCAAGGAGCTGCTCAGGAGGTAGCCCCAGATCCAGCACCAGAGCCAGCACCAGAGGACCTGCCTGCCACTGCTTTGGAAGGCAAGCCCCGGTTTTATGCATAACCTATTATTTATGCTATTTTACTTCACCTAATGATTGTAAGATTGATTGTGCACTTAGGTGTAGGAATTGTTTGAAACCCTAGTTGCATGATCTTAGGAATCCTTTTGAATTGAATACTAGTATGACAGGTCGAGTAGTTGCTTTAATTAAATAGGATCTCGGTAGAAGACGAGTGATTTTTCTAGCACTCGCGCGAGATCAGGAAATTGATTGTACCCACTTTCACACTGTCATGATACTAGTTGGTGGACAACAATCCATGGGGATTGGTTGTTTACGAGATGGAAAATGGAATAAGGATTAACGTGCGGATACCTGTGTCAAGCGTTTGAACGTACTAAACATATGCCGAGAAATATGGTAAATCGGTAAGCCTAGTACCTGATTGAACCTGGCAGCAGATTGCCCTCCTCACGCGACCTGAGACGAGGTCTCCCATTCCGGTTATGGTGGGTACAAGTGCGGTCACTGCACGACGGCCAGTCGGGGTCAGTGAGGCATTGTACGCCAAGGCGGTGAGCCCCTCTCTGCTGACGGGGAATCGATGGGGACGGTTGATGTGTGTGGGGACGGAGTACCCCTGCATGACGTGTGTTTAGGTTTACCTTGCAAGGATAAAAACTCGATTCGAATCGTCTGCTTCTCGCAGCTAATGAGACTGCTTGATCCATTGTACTGCATTGAGTAATAAGTGGAAGTACGATGAGTTGAGATAAGATGTTGATTGTTAATAATGCTTGCTACCATGTATGAGTAGATAGTTCACTTTTAGCCTTAAGAGAGTCACACTTAACTTTGATTAAGTTAAAATCTTGATTTAGAAACTCAGCTAGTGCTTTTGGCAACCAAACCCCACAGCCAAACAGCTGCATGTCTAGAGGTAGAGGAGTAGACTCCTCACACCGGGTAAGTCTAGCTGAGTATTAGTATACTCAGCCTTGCTTGTGGCATAATTTTTACAGGTTCTCTGGAGGAGATGGTTGCTGGGATAACTTGGCCGACCACCCTGCCACCGGGTTGGACTGTCGAGTGGGACCCTGCCTCGGCTGAGGAGGAGCATGAGGAGTGATGGGACAGGCTTCCCCATCTCTCTGTTTAATTACCGTTAGTTCTATTCCGCTGCACTTCGAACAATGATGGTTACTTTTGCAAAAACTCCAATGATGATGATGGTGATGTAATAATTTAACATTGTAACATGTATGGTTTATGCTTTATTGTATTTGCTCTGTGACTCACCTTCGAGTGAGATTGTGGTACTTGATCCTGTCAGTGGCCGTGTCGGACTAGATCCGAGGGATTGACGGGTTATTCCCATTTAAGTGTGGTCTAGCCTCTAAGGCGGGACTTGGGCACTTAAGCTGGAATAATTCGGGCAGTTCCGCCACAGCTGGTATCGGAGCTTGTACCACCACAGAGGAATCAATAAAATGTAAATACCATCAATTTTCTAAATAAAACTTGATAGAAACAAGTTGGATAGATAGTAGGACGAGCAGGATAGACCTAGGACGTGAAGCCTTAGGTTAATAGAAGGGTAGCTAGGTGGCTAAGTAACTAGGCCCTACAGGCCACTTTTACAGGATGGGAGTTCCTCCCTATTCCTTTTATCTTGTTGTGAGGTCGTTCAGGACGAGCATGCATGCATTCATAATTAAGCAAATGGATAACTAAGTAAGGACTTAAAGACAAGATAACAACCAGCTAGGTCCTTAGTGCCTTTTTACTTAACTAGAGAAAGGCTGAGTTTTATTTTTCTTGTTCTTTTTATAATTCTTTTCTTTTACTTACGCTTAACCGTACACAGATGACTTCCCATGGATCCTCCGATGACGGAAATGCACTGACCCACACGGACGGACTTGCACGAGAGGGTTTTCCCCGCATTTTGTGGGAGGTACTTCAGGGGGCTGGATACACGACACCCCCTCAGTACGCGGTGCAGCAGTTCGAGAAGCACCGAGTGCCCCGCTGTAGGGTGAGGATGACCTTGGAGCCTCATCCCCTGCAGCCAGGCTGGCGCTCCTTGGACTCCGAGTCCTTCGGATACCGAGCGGAGGACACGATCGAGGCGATCGCGCTGCATGGATTGACTACCTTCTGCGGATTTCATCCCTTGGAGCTGGCTACCCACCCCATTGGCTTGTTCCCCGCTGAAAAGGAGGACGACCCAATGTGGAAGGATCGGGTGGAACATGCCAAGGACATCTGGGCCATCTACCCAGGTCAGACTGCGCACTTGACAGTACGGTGCATGAATGCTCTGTACCGTCTGCAGGTAATGCGCGGTGAGGCCATGTCCCATCTGATGGCACTGCTGGAGGCCACCAAGATCACGTTGGATAACCGAGAGGAGCTTGTGGTCGACTTGTCTCAAGAAATGGTAGAGAAAGATTTGCAAGTGGAGCAGCTGTCTGGTGAGATTCATGAGTTGGAGGAGCTAGTGGGTACCCGGGAGAACACCATTGAGGTCCTAGAGGATCAGCTCCTCAACACTCAGCAGCAGCTGGCAGAAGCAAATGAGCACCTGGACATGCACCACCACGAGATCCAGGACCAGGAGGACGACGAGGACGTCGACATTGAGGGAGGAGATGAGCCTGCCTCCAGTGTAGACACTGCTGGCTCGGGAAGACCACCTTCCCCCGAGTCCAGTGTTGCTTCGTTCGCTCACTAGGTGTCCAGGGTAGGCTTAGAAGTCGGACAGTCGGACTCCTCGCAACTAGCTTAGCTTTTGCACCCTTGGGGTACTAGGCTAGATAGAGTTGAGTCATTTTGGAACAATTTGATGTAATCGTATTAAACTCTCTTGGGAGCTTGATGGATGGATGCTATTATCAGTTTAATTTGGAAGGAAGAATTTATGCCTCTTAAAGAATCCCTTTTGTTGAAGTTAGATCTTTCATGCTGTTTTTAACTTTTTCCCCGTGTTGAAATCTTGAAATTGGAACTGTGGTGTTAAGTAAGTATGTGATTTTTCAGATGGCCGGGAGGCAGCGTCGTGGCCAGAACGAGCACGTTCCACCACCACCCCCACCTCCCACTCTGCAGGAGCTCATGGCTCAGCAGAATGAGATTCTGAGGCAGCTGGCTCAACGTCAGCCACCACCCCAGCATTATGGTGGTGGAGACCACCGACGTCACCCCGCGGTGGCCACCTATCAGGAATTCCTCAGCACCCAGCCTCCACTGTTCACAAGGGCGGAGGACCCACTTGACGCAGATGTATGGCTGCGAGTGGTGGAATCCAAATTTCCACTGCTCCATGGAGTTTGCTCAGAGGTCACCAAGGTCAGGTTCGCCACCCAGCAGCTTCGCGGGCCTGCAAGGACTTGGTGGGATCACTTTCTGGCTATGCAGCCAAAAGACCGAGAGGTGGAGTGGAGACCAAAATACTTAACTTCCTAGGGCCTAAACCGTCGGAAGTTAGAGCTAAACTCTCGGAAGTTATATAAACCGTCGGAAGATAGATAAATCCGTCGGAAGTTTGGCTCTCGTAACATTTTTGTCGGAAGTTACGCTAACTTCCGAGAGACACTCGGAAGTTACGCTAACTTCCGAGAGCCAAAGATCCCTCTCGGAAGTTACGCTAACTTCCGAGAGCCAATGCAGTTTTCTCGGAAGTTAAAGTTTGACGCCGTTTGTTTTGCGCTGACGCCGTGTGAAGGCTAACTTCCGACCGTTTTGGTTGTCCTCTCGGAAGTTAAAATGACCAGCACAAACAATGCAATTTAATTTTCATTATTCACCACATTAACAGCCACATATATCAAAATAACAGCCACATATATCAAAATAACAGCCACATATATCACAATGTACAAAAATGACAGCCACAATATACCACAATATATTTAAAAGCCACAATATACCACATGTCACATATAAAGTCATAAAAGTCTGGCCAGAACAGTCCACAAAGTTTCAAGTCTCACAAGACACAAGTTACATCCACATAATAGTCTCACAAGACATAAGTTTCAAGTCTCACAAAACACAGAATGGAAGTCCACTACTGTCGATCAGCATCAGGAATCAGCGAAAAGTGATGCTCGCTACCTCCACTGGCGAACAACGCATCGACAAAGTCTAAGCCATCATGTTGTTGCTGCACCGACAAGGTAGCTGGAGGGGTCTCATATACCTGAACAAATGACATTCATGAAGTTACACCATAATATAACAAGTAAATAATGAAAAATTTGCAAACCTGATGTTCGGTAGGTGGAGGTGGAGGTGATGGCCAAGGAAAATGTATGGGAGGTGGAGGTGGGGGGGCCATCGGAACCTGTATCCCTTGGGCTTGTGCTAGTTGCTATCAAATCGACGAACACATTAATGCCAGTGTTTTAAATCAATACATAACTTAAAATGAAAGATCTTTTTGAACTTACTTGTATCAGTGTTTGCTGTTGTTGAAACTGAGTAGCATAGTATTCTTGTTGCGCAGCATGTTGCCTCAAGTATTCCTCCTGAACCCTTTGCCGCTCCTGATGTTGCCTAAGCTCTTCTCGTAGTCGCTCAACTTCTGCAGTATCCTGAGTAGAGCGACGGGAGCTACGAGCAGCAGACCTCGACGAACCTCCCCTCTGAACCGTCACCTGGCTCGAGTCGATGACGTTATCGAACATCGAGTACCTTCAAACAAGTAACATCACAACAGATTCAAAATAAATGTATTGTACTTAAACCGATGAAACAAGATAAGGTATGTAGAGTCCATACCTTCCATGGGGTTTTCCACCACTCGCATACACAACCTGAGGATCAATAGGTGCGGTCCTCCAGTCATAGTCCGATCCATGCTGACTAGACATCGCCTCACCATATGCAGCCTGCATACAAAAGAACAATGCCATCTTACATACAAAATTTCATATGAACAAAATGTATCAAGCATTTCAAAACACTCACCAGACAATCTGTTGCCTTTTGGCTACACAACACATCTGGGTTTGCAGGATCTGGTCCTCTGTGCCCCCTCAGGTATACTTGAATATCACTGGGCACTACACCACTGCTAGCTTCCTGTATGTACATTTGACAAACATTATAATCAGAAATTACAGCAAGTCAACTACAATCAACAAAAATGAAATAAATTGCACTTACCATTCGTTTTGCCAAACGAAAGTGATCATCACCTCCATACTTGTGATACGACTCGGTTCCACGATTGGAACTTTGTCGCATAGACTTTGCCTTGAAATCATCAGAAGCCCAATAACGGCATAAGGCACGCCAAGCAGCATCATTGGCGGCTATCCATGGAATCGAATGCTACGGAAACACAATTCATTTACAAGTAATTGTATCATATACAAGCAACAAAAAAATTTCTAACACGAGCACAAACATCAATTACCTGAAGAAAATCTTGCTCAGTCATAGAAAGTCCATACTGTGTCGCCTCGCTCTTAGTGGCTGCACGTCGTCCTTCACTACTCAACATAGCTTGATTAATCACCTGGATTCGAACATAGTACATCATATCCGCAACAACATCTGCCGCGTTCCTATGGAACACGGAGTGTGCATGCTCGGTATGAGTATCTCCATCAGGCAACTTATAATGTTTCTGAAAAAAAACATAGTCAAGAATCCATAATATGAATCAATCATTGAGCTGATAACTTGGCAAGAAGATAGATAAACATACCCAGAAGTCGTGCCAAACTGCACCTTGCGCATTCCCATGTTGCGCGTTAACAGCAAGGCCGTATTGATCCCATCTTGTGACAGGGACCTCATTACCATTCTCAATCACCAATCCAGGCCATCTCATACGACAGATATTGCCCAACACTTTATTTACTTGCCTTACACGATCTTTGCCGGTGAAACTACTATCCACCCAACCCCTAACAACACAAGCACAATTGTCAAAATCAAAAAATAATTGTTTATCCTCAATGTGTAAGACATAAGAACAAAGCAAAGATGCTCTTACCCATCTCCATACGGTATTATCTCAACCTTGTTAACTGGTTCTTTAGGAGGGGGGACCCAACTAGTCTTTCGTGGCTTCCGGACCCGTGAAGACCCTACAACTCCGCCGCTTCCAGAACCTCCTCCACTAGCTCCCCCAACTCCCGACCCTCCATCTCCTGCCCACCCACTTGCATCCTTGGGCCATTCATCCCACCCTCTCTCCGCCTCCCTACCCTGGACATCCTCAACATCTTCCACTTGTATCCCCTCCTCTGTCTCTACCTCATCTTCAGACTCATTCTACAGAACAAAATTAATAATTTAGTTATTCGAAATCATACAAATATTACATTACAAAACAAATATATTGGTTACCTCATCCCTTAGTACGCCGACTGGCTGGCCCTGCAACTCTGGAACATGCTCCAACAAAGCTCTACGCCTGCTCGAGCTTGAACTAGTGCCCTGGAACACTAAGTCCTCCTTTCTCCCAAAAATGGAGGCTCTCCTCGCTAGTCCCTTAGCGAGCTGCTTGACCTTTTTAGACATCCTGTTATTAAAACAAAATCAAATTAGTAAATGAACATAAAGTAAATGAGCATAATGTATTGAAATGAACAATAAATAAATAATTACTTTTTAGTCGTATTCAAAATCAGGATCAAATTGTTTTCTTCGATTAGATGTTATCTTCTTTGACTTCCGTTTCCGTTTTTTGGGACTTACTACATCTTCAGGATCTCCCACTAATGATTCTGGCAAAACCTCAGTATCTATATTAAAATTGGCCGGAAGTTCATCTTCTTGGTAAATTTCTTCAACTTCCGCCTCAAACCATTCACCCTTGTTGTGTAACTGTTCACGAGGATTAACTTTGTACACTACCCATGTGGCTTCCAGCTTTATAGATGGATATGGTATGTAGTACACCTGGTCAACTTGGTGAGCAAGAACAAATTTGCTACATGCACTTGTTTTGAGCTCATGTTTGACTTCTACCATGCCAAATTGGTTTTCTACAGTCCCTTGATTGGGATCAAACCAATCACATTTGAAAAACACCACCTTAAGATTTTTGCTCCCAGCGAAGTCGTACTCGAGTATGTCATTAATAACTCCATAATAATTCATCTCTCTTCCACGATCATCGACTGCCCTGCATACAACTCCAGTATTTTTTGTCGCCGCAAATGGACGAGTACATTCAAATTTGGTCGAACGAAAACGAAACCCCTTAATGTCGTAACGACCGTAGCTTCTGACTTTTACGATTGCGTAAGACATCTGAAGCAAGTCCTCGTCTAAATTTGGAATTTTGTCACACTGCCAATCAGATGGTGAAATTAGATTTCTAAAAAAATATATAAAGTAGAACAAGAGTGTTAGGTTATTTACATAAGCTCGCAACCAATTAATGAAATTGGGCTTCCCATGTCTTCCTCGAAGTGCGTTTTCATACTGCCTCGAGGACAATTTCTCATTAAGTTGCGATTGGAATTCTCTGTTACAACAAGTAAACAAATGAGGTGCGGAACACGATTACTATATAGATACACAAATGACAAATTAAATTTCATCTTACTTGAAATATGGGGTCATCTCATCCATATTTTCATACATATAGAGCAAAGCGTCCAACTTTTCTTCGCACTCAGGATGATATTCCGTGGATGCTCCAACAGTCTTGCCCTCAATCTCAAAAATTTGGAGATTGCTGCGAGTCCGTACTTTGGCATCATGATACCTCAATGTAGGGGCATTGATATTGTGCTCGTCTGCAAAGTATACACTCGTGAAGGCTGCTACCTCTTTATATTTGAATTCTTCAGCTATACACCCTTCAACTCTTCCTTTGTTACCAACCATTGAACTAAGCTTCTTTAAAGCCCTTTCAATATGGTACATCCACCTGTATTGCACAGGTCCACCAACCTTAGCTTCATATGGAAGGTGGACAAGTAGATGTTGCATTGGATTGAAGAATCCTGGGGGGAATATTTTTTCCAACTTGCATATAAGGACAGGAATTTCTGTCTCCAACTTCTCCATCACCTCTTTCTTTATTTCTTTAGCACAAAGTTGCCTATAAAAGTAGCTTAACTCAGCTAACGCCTTCCAGATACTGACTTTCAAGTACCCACGGAACATTATAGGGAGGAGCCTTTCCATCATTATATGATAATCATGGCTTTTCAATCCAGTTATTTTCTTTGTCTTCAAGTTCACAGCTCTCCTAAACCCAGCCGCATAACCATCTGGGAATTTCAATTTTTTCAACCATTCCATTACTTCATTTTTCTGTTTAGGTTTTAGACAAAATTGAGCACGTGGCTTTTTTCCATTTTCGTCGAGTTCCTGGGTTGGTCGGTTACAAAGTTTTGCTAAGTCCTTCCTGGCCTTTATATTGTCTTTTGTTTTGTCGCCTAGATTCATGCAAGTACTTAGAATGCTTTCACCAACATTACGTTCCTGATGCATGACGTCAATGTTATGCATCAGAATCAATGCCTTAACATAAGGGAGTTCCCATAAACCACATTTATGTGTCCAGTTATGCTCGGTTCCAAAACCTATGTATCCATCACCACTTTCATTCTCTTTCAAATTATTAAGCATAGCCTCAATCTCTATTCCGCTCAGACGTCTGGGCGGTCCCTTTGTCACGATAGTGCCCTTCTTAAAGGTGTTAACCTCGAACCTATACGGGTGTTTTTGGGGCAAGAAGCATCTGTGGCAGTCAAAGTAACAGATCTTCCCTCCAAACTCTAGGCGGAAACAATCTGTATCCTTGCCACATATTGGGCATGTCAGAGTTCCATGGCAACTCCATCCAGCAAATAAACTGTATGCCATGAAATCATGAATGGACCACAAATACGCAACTCGAAGTGTGAATCTCTCATTTTTGTAGCAATCGTATGCTTCAACTCCTTTCCATAACTTTTTGAGATCATCAATCAAGGGTTGCATCATCACATTCAACCCTTTACCAGGATGGTCTGGACCAGGAATAATTAGGGAAAGAAACATGTAATCATATTTCATGCACAGATGAGGTGGAAGGTTGTATGGAATAACAAATACAGGCCAATAAGAATATGATGCCGCGTTTGTATTGAAAGGTGTGAATCCATCTGTCGCCAACCCAATTCGAATGTTTCTCGCTTCACTAGCAAATTCTGGATCAAAGTCATCTAGAGCCTTCCACGCATCACTGTCAGACGGGTGCGTCATCACATGAGTGTCCTCCCGTTCACGTTCTTTATGCCATCTCATGTGCCTAGCTGTGTTCCTCGAAAGAAACAAACGCTTAACACGAGGTGCAAGAGGCATGTAACGAAGTTGCTTTTGGGCTACCGTTGATGTGACCATTTCACCATCATCATTTTTAACCTCTACATATCTCGACTTGCCACACTTTAGACACTTACTATCATTCTCATGATCCTTCCAGAACAGCATACAATTATCTGGACATACATCAATTTTCTGATAGTCCATACCTAGACCAGAGAGCAGTTTCCTACACTGATACACGTCTTTCGGCATCTTGTGATTTGGTGGAAACACTTCGCTGATTAAGTTCAAGAGCTCGTTATAACAATTGTTCGAGAACACGAACTTGGACTTGATAGCCATAAGTCGAGTCACGAAAGCGAGGACTGAAACTGTTGTGTGTTCGTGCAAAGGCTCTTCTGCAGCCTTAAGGAGGTCGAAGAACTTTTTAACCTCTGGAGGAGGCGGCTCCTCATGATTTGGTGGAAACACAAAATCAGGATCCTCCCTTAAATCTTCAAGCATCTCGTCCATTCTATCGCACTCCACGTCGTCAGTGTTGTTGGCTTCCGGCGAATTTTCACGGGGAAAGTCCTCGCCGTGATACACCCAGACTTCATAGTCAGGCATGTAGCCATATTTGCAAAGGTGTCCCGACAGAGTTCTCTTGTCTTGACATCTACAAATCCGACACATACTACATGGACAACGCACATCCGTGCCGGTTCTTGATATAGCAAAAGCACGATCAATAAAATCCTCTGTCTTTCTTATCCAATCCACCGAGGGATCATTCATACGCCAACCTTCATACATCCATCGACGGTCCTCACCCACCATATTTGATGCTAAAATAGTAAAACACATCATTCATAAATTTATTCCGTATAGAGCAACAATTTATTACGAGCAACGAGTCAGAACGAATTTTAGCAGCATAACCCCGTTGTTCTCTATTTGCATGCCCATAAATGGTGTAATAGAGACTAACATAATTAAATTATATGCACCAAAAATATTACTAGCACGCAACAAATAAGAGACTAACATAATTAAATTATATGCACCACCTAGCTTATTAAGTTAATTAACCCTATTAACATAACTTTCTACGGTTTAAAAACAGTTAACTCTCGGAAGTTAGTATATTTAATATAAAAAACTATAGTACAAACACTCGGAAGTTACCTGTAGCGATGCGAAGCTCGATGGCGAAGATGGTGCTGCGTGGAGGAGAGGCGGCGCTCGGCGCAGGGAGCGATGAGCCACACGGGACGGGTAGCGGCCGGCGCAGTGAGCAGCGAGCCCCGCGCAGGGCGGTGTTGCCGCGGTGGCCGGCGAGACCGTGCGAGCGGCCGGCACGGCGGGGCGGGGCTGGCGGGGCGACACGGCGGGGCAGCGGCCTGTACGGCCGGCTGGGCGGGGCGGCGAGCGCCCGGCACGGCGGGGCAGGGCGGGGCGGGGCGGTGCAGGGTGGGGCCGGGCACGGCGGTGCAGGGCGGCGGGGCAGGCAGCGCGGGGCGGCCGCCGGGGAACGGCGGGCGGCAGCGCGGGGCGAGAGGAGCAGCGATGGACGTCAATGGCGAGAGGAGATGCGAGGCGCCTGTTGGGAAAAAACCCGACGGCGCCGTTACTTTACAAAATTAGCTTCCGAGAGCTTTGAGTCAGCCCGTCGGAAGTTAACAGGGCGGGGCCCGGTCCGTAGCCGTAAGGAACCCTACGCCCGGTCCGCAGTCTAACTTCCGAGAGCCCGGTCCGTAGCCGTCGGAAGTTAAGAGCCTTCCGAGAGCCCGTCGGATGTTAAATAAACTTCCGAGAGGCTACAGTTACAACCGTCGGAAGTTGAATAAACTGCCGAGAGGCAACTAGGGCTTCTAGGAAGTTATTAACTTCCTACGGTTCTCGATAGAAACCGTAGGAAGTTATAAAGCCATAGGAAGTTCAAAGTTTTGGTGTAGTGAATTTAAGGCAGCTTTTAGAGGACACCATATACCAGCCGGGATCATGGACAGGAAACTCAATGAGTTCTTGGCACTCACCCAGGGCAACAGGACAGTGTTGCAGTATGCCCAGGCTTTTAATGACTTGTGCCAGTATGCGGGATATCATGCGGATACAGATGAGAAGAAAAGGGACAGATTCAGAAGGGGGCTCAGCACTAAGCTCCGGGACCGTCTCAACACCGTCAGGGCCAACAGCTACAATGAGTTGGTCAACATGGCAATCTCCCAAGAGGACTGCATTACCGCTAGGCAGGCAGAGAAAAAGCGGAAGACCCCTGTGGCAGGACCCTCAGCTCAGCCACAGCGTTTCAGAATTGTGTCCGACACCCAGGGCAGGGGACCCCAGCAGCAGCAAGGGCGATGGGTAATCCGACCTCAGCAGCAGCAGCAGCAGCAGGCACCCAACCGCAACCAGTTTCCAGCACAGCGGAATAATCAGCAGCAGCAGTACCGCCAAGCCAATGACAACAGATGTTTCACTTGTGGCAACACTGGGCATTATGCCAAGAATTGCCCCAGGAACCAGCAGAGGCAGGGGCAGAATGTCAACCAGAACCAAGGCAAGAGACAGAAGGTGCAAGTGAGGCAGGGCAGGCTGAACTTCACCACCATGGCAGACATTCCAGAGGGAGCACCCGTCATGACTGGTATCTTTACAGTTTTGAATTACCCTGCTATTATTCTATTTGATTCTGGTGCATCGCATAGTTTTATCAGTGCCAAATTTAGTGCCAAATGCCAGTTGCCCTTTCACCATACCGATGGGGGCATTACAATTTCAACACCAGGAGGCAGAGTTGCCACTTATCAAATCAACAGGCAAGTGCCTATAAAATTTGGTAGTCTGGTAATTAGAACCACCCTTCTCATTTTAGGATTGGATAGCGTGGATATTATTTTGGGAGCTGACTGGTTGACCAGGCATCAGGCAGTATTGGACATTGCAGCCAGAGCCATTGAAATCCATTCCCCTGCTTATGGCGAGACTGTTTTATATTTACCCGACCAGGGTTGTACCCGATCTTGTGCCTTTGTTATGATAGAATCCCCGGTGGAAAAGATCCCAGTGGTCTGTGACTATCCAGATGTTTTTCCGGATGAATTGCCAGGAATGCCACCTGACCGAGACATTGAGTTCGCAATTGAGTTGCAACCCGGGACTGCTCCGATCTCCAAGAGACCGTATCAGATGCCTCCCGCGGAATTGGCAGAATTGAAGAAACAATTACAAGAGTTGTTGGACAAGGGGTTTATTCGTCCAAGCACTTCACCATGGGGATGTCCAGCATTATTTGTGAAGAAAAAGGATGAGAGTTTGAGGATGTGTGTTGACTACCGCCCTCTCAATGCGGTGACCATAAAGAACAAATACCCGTTGCCTCGCATTGATGTTCTGTTTGATCAGTTGGTTGGAGCCAAGGTATTCTCCAAGATAGACCTTCGCTCAGGATACCATCAGATCAAGATCCGTGCCAGCGATATTCCCAAGACGGCTTTCTCTACCAGATATGGATTGTATGAGTTTCTGGTGATGTCTTTTGGGCTGACCAATGCCCCGGCATATTTCATGTACCTGATGAACTCAGTATTCATGCCAGAATTGGATAAGTTTGTGGTTGTCTTCATTGATGATATTCTGGTCTATTCCAAGAATGAAGATGAACATACTGAGCACCTGCACATCGTGCTTCAACGGCTGCGCGATCATCATCTTTATGCTAAGTTGTCTAAGTGTGAGTTCTGGCTGAAGGAGATCAAATTCTTGGGTCACACAATTTCTCAAGATGGGGTATCAGTTGATCCTGAGAAGGTGCAAGAAGTGATGGATTGGAAACCCCCGACCACAGTAAAGCAAATTCGGAGTTTTCTGGGATTGGCAGGGTATTATCGACGATTTATTCCAGATTTCTCCAGAATTGCCAAACCAATGACTGAACTGTTGAAGAAGGGAGTCAAATTTGAGTGGAGCCAAAAGTGTGAAGATGCCTTTCATACCTTGAGACAGCATTTGACAACAGCCCCAGTGTTAGCTCAACCTGACAACACCAAGCCGTTTGAGGTTTATTGTGATGCCTCTGGTACTTGTTTGGGATGTGTCTTGATGCAAGAGAACAGAGTGATTGCTTATGCTTCTCGGGCACTCAGGCCCCATGAGCAGAACTACCCTACACATGATCTAGAGTTGGCAGCTGTAGTTCATGCCCTTAAGATTTGGAGGCACTACCTGATGGGAGCTCACTGTAACATCTACATTGATCACAAGAGCCTCAAATACATCTTCACGCAGGCAGATCTGAACATGAGGCAAAGGAGATGGTTAGAGTTGATTAAGGACTATGATCTGGAGGTGCATTACCACCCTGGTAAGGCCAATGTTGTGGCAGATGCCTTATGCAGAAAGACCCAGTGCTATTGCATGAGCATGGATGTGGGAGTGACCACCCTGTGTGATGAATTGTGCAAACTAAACCTGGAAGTTGTTTCTTCGGGTAACCTAAGCTATATCTCGGTGGAGCCCACATTGCAAGAACAAATAGTCAGGGCACAGGTTGAGGATAAGGGTGTTCAGGTTATCAAGGATATGATCAAGCAAAAGGCAGAAAAATACAAATGTTTCCGACAGGACAGTAAGGGAATTCTATGGTTTGGAGATCGATTGGTTGTTCCCAAGGACCCTGAGCTCAGAAAGAAGATACTGGACGAAGCTCACCTTTCCAAATTCTCCATGCACCCTGGTAGCAACAAGATGTATCATGACCTCAGATCTTTATATTGGTGGACTAGAATGAAAAGGGAAATTGCCAAGTACATATCCGAGTGTGATACTTGTCAGAGGATAAAGGCTAGTCACTTGAAGGCAGCAGGCCCTCTGCAACCCCTTCCCATACCATCTTGGAAATGGGAGGACATTTGCATGGACTTTATAGTGGGATTACCCAATACCTCCAGACACCATGATTCTATTTGGGTTATCGTGGACAGATTGACCAAGACGGCTCACTTCTTACCAGTGCACACCACCCACAAGACCGAGAAGTATGCTGAAATTTATGTTGATCAGATAGTGAGATTGCATGGTATTCCCAAGACCATTATATCTGACAGAGGAGCACTGTTTGTGGCACGCTTTTGGGAAAAACTGCAAGAATCACTTGGAACCCATGTCATCCGAAGCTCAGCATACCACCCACAAACCGATGGTCAGACAGAAAGGGTGAATCAAATTTTGGAAGATATGTTGCGAGCCTGTGCACTACATTATGGAAAGGATTGGGACAAGTGTCTGTCTTTGGCAGAGTTCTCTTACAACAATAGCTATCAGTCCAGTTTAAAGATGGCACCTTTTGAGGCATTGTATGGGAGAAGGTGTAGGACCCCACTAAATTGGTCTCAAGCAGGAGAAAGGGAAATTTTTGGACCAGACTTAGTACTCGAGGCAGAGGCAAAAGTCAGAGTCATTACCAAGAACTTGGAAGCTGCTCAGGCTAGGCAAAGGAGCTATCATGATAAGAGGCGGAAGCCTCTACAGTTTGAGGTGGGAGATCATGTCTATCTTAAGGTATCACCCACCAAGGGTGTTCAGAGATTCGGGATCAAGGGCAAGTTAGCCCCTCGCTACATTGGACCCTATAAGATCGAGGCAAGTTGTGGACCCGTAGCCTATCAAGTGGAATTGCCACCTCACATGTCAGCAGTTCATAATGTGTTCCATGTATCTCAACTGCGGAAATGCGTTCGTCTACCCACTGAAGTACTCCCGGAACCAGACATTGAGATAGAACCAGACTTGTCCTATCAAGAGTACCCCGTCAATGTATTAGATCAGAAGGAGAGATCAACTCGGGCAAGGTCGGTCAGAATGTATAAGGTTCAGTGGAGTCACCATTCAGCAGAAGAAGCTACATGGGAGACTGAGGATTTTCTACGCTCTCGCTTCCCCGACTTTCTACCCAAAGGAGTCGGTATGTAACCCCAGAACCCCACCCCCACCTGCCCTTTGAATCCAATTATAAGAAAAACTTAGATAATAAGGATGGTCTAAGTTGTGGATTTAACTTAAGAAGGGCTTCCTTCTGAAGTTGCAAAGAGAATGACATTCGAAGAGCAGTTAACAAGAGAAACTTGAGTATAAAGAAAGAGTAGCACCAACACACCTTCCAGCACCCTCCAAGGGACTCTACCTAAAATCTCGGGACGAGATTCTTTTAAGGGGGGAGGGCTGTAACACCCCAGGTGTTGCCATGGCTGGAACACACCTTGGCACTCAAGACTATGATCACATGTGGAAGAACTTAAGGAGCAAAAGTATAAGGGGCTTTGGAAACTAAGTTTTTACCAAGAGTTGGGAATGACCAAAGGCTTTACCCTAGTTGTGTGCAACTATCACCTTGGGAGAGGGAGAAAGAACCCTAGGCCTCTCTTAAACCCTATCTCCCAAAACCATGGATAAGAGGGGAAAGAGAGTGAGCAAATGTGCAAAACATGGGTAATCTTTACCCAAACCCTAAGCAACATTATAACCATCAATTAGGGAGGGGAATAATTGCAAAAAGGCCCCTAGGGAAACCCCATTTCAAATCTCCAAGTGGAGAGAGAGCTAGAGCTCTCTAATTCCCTCTAAGTCCCATTCTAGCCCTAAATCAAAGATCAACCGTGTTCACTTCAAAAAATGGCGCCAAAACCACTTGGGTTCTATACCAAAAATGTGCAATACCACTTAGGGCACCCACTGGAAAAAGTTGAGCTCGAGACTCGGACGTTTGACATGCCATGGCATGGCTTTTGTCGTGTTATGCTCAGTATGACACACCTGTTTTGGCACTCGAAGATCTTCCTCCCTAGGCCGTATCTGCCCCGGCGTCTCACAGTCGAGTGACAGCCCTAGGTGCCAGGAAGAGGTCTGCGGCGGACTTTTGCAAAGATTCGCACGTATGCGACCTCTGGCGACATTTGAACACTGGAAGAAACAAACCGCCACGTGTTCGACGCCGTCTGCCGCGCCAGAGCACGCCCCCGCGCGCGCCCGCGCCGCGCCCAAGCCGAGCCAGCGCCCTGGTCCGCGTCCGCGGCTATAAAACGCCCAGGAGCCTCGGCCGTACCCCTCCGCACGCACTCAAGCCTCACCGGAGCTCAGTTCGCCGCCGGTTGCCCATACGCGACGCGCCCGCGGCCACCCGAGCCCCTGCCGCCGTAGACCGGCCAGCCCAGCCATTCCCAGCCCCGTCCAGCTCTCGGAGAGGACTCTGCGCGTCTCCGTGAAGCTCCCCGAGCGAGGAATCGGGCTCTGCTTCACCGGAGAGGCCGGCCCAAGGTCACCGGACTTCAACCGACCGCCGGCAACCGTGGACCGAGGTACACCGTGCACCTCTCTTCGATTCCTTGCACGGTTAGACTCCTTAGACCTCCACGAAGCTCCCTATGCCCTTGGATTGAACTATGCCGCCGTGGATAGGCCGGAGCACACGCCGCCGACGAGCTCGCCCGCCTGCTCACGTGGACCGGGCGATTCCGGCCATCCCCGACGACGAGCCGTACCTCGACGTGATCGCCAGACCCTCCCCGAGCCAACCCTACACTTCGCCGGAACTCCCTCGCCGCCGGTAAGCCGCGCCGCCCTTTCTTTTTCCGCGGCTACTGTTTCAGTTGAGGGAGGGACTGCGGGTGAGAGGGAGAGAAACCCAGGGGGTTAAGTGAAAGGTCAGAGACTCAAGTGAATAGTGCCTTAAGGGTAGATCTGCGAGGTTTGAATTGTTTTAAACCCAGGGGCCTCGGCGCAAACTGTTTTTCCAGGAAAACTTAATTAAAACCTAATTTAAATTCAAACAGAAACTTTAAAAACCCATAACTTCTGTTTGGTTTATCCAATTTTGGTCAAACCAATTTTGCCAGACTCTAAATCATGTAACCTATTTAGGAAAAATATAAAACCCCTTGGTGCTGTGGAAAACTTAAAAGTTCTGATTTAATGTTAACTTTGGCCAAAAGCTAAATAATAGTAAGAAAAATAGTTAGGCTATTTGACTAAGGTTAGGAAAATTTGGAGAAGTTTATATTCACCTACTAACCTGTTTAAAAATGTTAAACCCCTCTGTCCATTACATTAAGTTAGTTTTAACCCCTTATTCCAAATATGCTTAAAGTTTAATAAAAATAGGAAAAGTGACACAAATGTTGAACCAGAGGGCACCCCTATTTTTGTTAAGATACTTAGTTAATGTAGTTCACTAGAAAAATATATCATACCCTGTTTTAGTGTAAAATAATTAAGATCTCTTTTAAGTTAATAAAACAAGGATAACTTAGAAAAACTCCACAAAAATAACCCCAAGGTGAAAACACCCCCACCCTTGGGATAACTATTGTTTTATTAGAAAGAACCTAAGAAAAATATGAAATCTGCTGTTTGACATTTTTCAAATAATAAGGTAGTAGAAAGTGCCTTTTTGACATTAAACTTGGGAAAATCATAGCTAATTAACCACCCCTTAGTTTCCTGTGATTTTTAGCACAAAGACCTATCATTACCAGAGGATGCCAACAAAAATGACCTTTAGGACAGAACCTACCCCTAACTAGGAGGTGTAGTGTAAAGTGCCCCTTTTTGCCTAACTTTTGTTATTTTTGTTTAAGGCCTAACTTTTATACTTTAAGCCTCAATTTCTTAAAACAAGCTAAAATAGCCAGTGACAACCCACTGTAATTTTTACAGAATTTTTGGAAATTATTAAAACCCTGTTGTAGTTCAAACCTACCCTAGAAAACCTAAATGGAAATTAAGGGAAGAGAAATACAAGATATGAATAAAGGTTGTCCCTAAAAACTTTATTTGCTGTCCACAAAAATATATCAAAGCAATACCAAACCAATGTGTTGTCCTAAAGGAAAACCTAAGTCCAAAGAGTAATAAGTCTATCTATGTACCACTAGAAGCCCCGCATAACTGAGAAAACCCTAAGTTAATTCTTAACTTAGTTTCTTTAACTTAATGTTCTTAAATCATGCATAATCATGACATACATGTTCATTGCATTTCGATAGACTGTAATCTTGCTGACGGAGAGTACATCCTCGTGCCGGAGCAAGGAGCTGCTCAGGAGGTAGCCCCAGATCCAGCACCAGAGCCAGCACCAGAGGACCTGCCTGCCACTGCTTTGGAAGGCAAGCCCCGGTTTTATGCATAACCTATTATTTATGCTATTTTACTTCACCTAATGATTGTAGGATTGATTGTGCACTTAGGTGTAGGAATTGTTTGAAACCCTAGTTGCATGATCTCAGGAATCCTTTTGAATTGAATACTAGTATGACAGGTCGAGTAGTTGCTTTAATTAAATAGGATCTCGGTAGAAGACGAGTGATTTTTCTAGCACTCGCGCGAGATCAGGAAATTGATTGTACCCACTTTCACACTGTCATGATACTAGTTGGTGGACAACAATCCATGGGGATTGGTTGTTTACGAGATGGAAAATGGAATAAGGATTAACGTGCGGATACCTGTGTCAAGCGTTTGAACGTACTAAACATATGCCGAGAAATATGGTAAATCGGTAAGCCTAGTACCTGATTGAACCTGGCAGCAGATTGCCCTCCTCACGCGACCTGAGACGAGGTCTCCCATTCCGGTTATGGTGGGTACAAGTGCGGTCACTGCACGACGGCCAGTCGGGGTCAGTGAGGCATTGTACGCCAAGGCGGTGAGCCCCTCTCTGCTGACGGGGAATCGATGGGGACGGTTGATGTGTGTGGGGACGGAGTACCCCTGCATAACGTGTGTTTAGGTTTACCTTGCAAGGATAAAAACTCGATTCGAATCGTCTGCTTCTCGCAGCTAATGAGACTGCTTGATCCATTGTACTGCATTGAGTAATAAGTGGAAGTACGATGAGTTGAGATAAGATGTTGATTGTTAATAATGCTTGCTACCATGTATGAGTAGATAGTTCACTTTTAGCCTTAAGAGAGTCACACTTAACTTTGATTAAGTTAAAATCTTGATTTAGAAACTCAGCTAGTGCTTTTGGCAACCAAACCCCACAGCCAAACAGCTGCATGTCTAGAGGTAGAGGAGTAGACTCCTCACACCGGGTAAGTCTAGCTGAGTATTAGTATACTCAGCCTTGCTTGTGGCATAATTTTTACAGGTTCTCTGGAGGAGATGGTTGCTGGGATAACTTGGCCGACCACCCTGCCACCGGGTTGGACTGTCGAGTGGGACCCTGCCTCGGCTGAGGAGGAGCATGAGGAGTGATGGGACAGGCTTCCCCATCTCTCTGTTTAATTACCTTTAGTTCTATTCCGCTGCACTTCGAACAATGATGGTTACTTTTGCAAAAACTCCAATGATGATGATGGTGATGTAATAATTTAACATTGTAACATGTATGGTTTATGCTTTATTGTATTTGCTCTGTGACTCACCTTCGAGTGAGATTGTGGTACTTGATCCTGTCAGTGGCCGTGTCGGACTAGATCCGAGGGATTGACGGGTTATTCCCATTTAAGTGTGGTCTAGCCTCTAAGGCGGGACTTGGGCACTTAAGCTGGAATAATTCGGGCAGTTCCGCCACACTGGCCACCAAATTCTGCGCCAATGGTTGCAGCCGGCTAGCAGATGGTTGCCGCCCATGGTGACCAATGGGCTGCCAGCAGCTCCTATTAAATCAACCAGTGCCGAGCGACCGCGCCTCTAGGCCAATGCGCCGCGCCACCCAGGTGAGCCAATCGCCTGGCAGGGTGTGCCCTCTATAGCTCTCGGGGTCCCCTGTCGTCTTCCTCACCACGCCATTTCCCTGCCGACACTCCCACACCATCACTCTCCCTCCTGGCGTCTTCCCCCTTTTCTCTACCAGCGCTCAGGATGCTCTTCGCTTCAGCCATGGATGAGACTCCTACGTGCCTCTGCTCCAGCGATGGACATCAGGACGCCCTTCTCTAGCCCATGGCCGCCAAGGTCCGCAGAGCATAGCAACACCTCTGCTCCTCCTTCCTTCCTCCAATGTCGATCGACATCATGGAACCGAACCCAAGCTCTCCATCTCTAATCCAGCGCGCAGGGCATTTCTCAGGGTCTGAGCTCGAGCAGGTGAGCTCGTCCCCTTGGCTTGGGCTCCTTGTTTGCTTCCTACACGTACGCTCCCTCTCCCATCTGGCTTCCTGCCCTTCTCAAGTCTGGCCACCCCCGCCTTGCCGTGGATTCCATCGAGCAGCCCCACCTGGCCGACATCCTCCCCAGACCGAAGCCCCCCCCTCTACTCCTCTCCATGTTCAGCGCCTGAAGCGAACCCCTGTCGTGCCTGAGATCCAGGCAGCCATGGAGGGCAGCCGAACCCTTTCTCCATGGCCGCCAATCGTCCTGCTCCTTTCCCCTGGTATGCTCGACGCCTGGTGCTTCGACCTTGACAGCTTCCCCTGCGAGCGACACCTCTGCTCGGCTCCCTCTCCCGGCAGCGAGCTCCCCTTGCTCAGCCCTTGGCTAGTGCAGCCCGCAGGGCGAGTCCCTCCTGGAGGACGAGAGCGAGGCCCACCATCGACGCCTCTCCCTCAGAGGCAGCACCTGCACGCCCCCTCTCCATTCTCCAGCCACCAAGCTCCTCCCTGCATCGATGCGTCATCCATGGTCTTCTCCCATGGACTGAACATCCATCCCCCTGCAACTTGGCCAGAGCACGCCCTCTGTTGGGTTCGCCAGCGACGAGCGCCGGGGGGGCATCGCCCAAACTTCATCTCCAAGCCCCTCCATCAGGTTCCTGGCAGCGGAAGCCCAGCACCTGCTACAAGCTACCTGCTCGATGGAATGCTCAGCCGCTCGTCGGATCTGCGTAGCCCCAGCCGCGACGGCGTCAAATACTGGTGAAAACCTACTGCCCTTGCTGCTATCACATTCTTTGTACTCGATAAAATGTTTGAACCATTGAGTGTTGTTAATCGCAGCTAGATGTTGCCGCGGCGCCTCGTGCGATGCATGGTTTGGTGAAGCGCCTAAACCTTGAACGGCATGCACGACTCGAATCCGAGTTTGACAGGTTGATGGATTTATAATTTACTATTAATGTGATTCGGTTGATGGCACACATATAGATATGGTGTATATTGGTGTTGAACATGTGTGACTGTGATGGATCTATTGCGTGTCGCGAGGGTGTTTCGCGGAAGTATTAGTTATTTGTTAAAAACACTTCGTCGTAAAGTAGTGTGTTAGTTGTGGTAAATTTAATAAAGCGTAAAGCCTGCTTGGTAATTTTCGCAGTCGGCTAAGATGTTTGTCTATGTTAAAAATATTTTATGTATTCATCGTAGTGTAGGATAGAGTGGATCGAAGATATAAATTATGTGACATGTGATTAGTGTTTTTAAGATGAGATGTGTGAATGATCGGTTAGTGTTTCATTGTCTAGTCGATAAATGTTTTCGTAAATAATTGTGCTAAAATTGGTCATGAGAATGCAGTGGGCATGTGGTGTGTTTGGATGTGACAAGTAGATTGGAAGTGTGGGGTCTGTCGAAGCACTGTGATGTCAAACGTGTATATTGAAGTGCATTGTAGTGGTAATTGCGTTAAGTTAATCGGTAGTGTCTCGAGTGCACGCCACAACATGGTTGTATGCGAGACAAGGTAATATAAGGTGTGCTCGACACGAATGTTCGGTCAATATAAGTAGAAATTGTTTTGGCTTAATTAGAGATGTGGTGACATGCCAAAGTAGTCATCGCTTCTTCTATATCTTGAGTCGGGTCAATACGTGTTATGTGTTCATGATTTGGGAAGTAAGCGCATGATGGTTTCGAGTTAGAGATTAGTGGTTTACGGTTCGTATGATTTGGTCGATGTATGAATATACATGTGAATATGTATGTTTATAAAAATGTTGTGATGTATGTTGTGCCTTAGATAGTGATAATAATAGGCAAGCCGACGTGTATGTTATTTAGCGGGCTTTGCCGTTGCTCTAGTTAGCCCAGTGGCGGACCTAGAATTTTTACATAGGGTGTGCCGCAACAAAAATTTTATGTAAAACTATATCTAATATACATATAATTTCATAGTAAATTTAGTAAACAATCTGATATATAGATATAAAGTTTGACACTCGATAAATAAACATGAAAATTGCATATATTAAATATAAAGATTACAATAATACTACTTATCTGGCCTGTGCACCTGTATGCGAGGAACTAGGGTCTAGGGAAGGGCACCTCTGTGCGAGCCGACCGAGCAGGCGAGCAAGATGCTGTAGCCTTGCAGTTGCAGCCTGCAGAACGTCGTCAGCTCGTCACACCGATCGGCGATCGGCGGTCGCCAGAGCCCAGAACGCCCAGATGCCAGCCGCCAGGAACTCAGGTTGTTCTGCGCAATCGGCGGCCGAACGAGCGAACAAAAGAACCGTAGAAGTTGGAAAGTCATGTAGAAGATGAAAGTCAAGTGACGCAGCGTCAGCCGAACGGACGGCCGGCCAGGCCGGGTGGGTCCCCGGTGGGCCTGGCTTAGGGTGTGACAGGGCCCACCCAGACCCACCTGTAGGTCCGCCCCTGAGTTAGCCGAAGTGTTAGATGGGTTGGTTAAGCTCGTAATCACGATGATTTGCTTGTTGTAGTCTAAATGTGTACGGTTACGGTCGCGGGTAAAAATTAGTAGTGTTCATGTGATGTCCAAGTTAAAATGCAAACTACTATGTGAAGAGCGCATCGATATATATGTATGCCGGATTTGATGATTGTGGTGAATGCGTTGATTAATTGTGTATGTTAGTTCTAGAGCGCGAAATAACTTGTATAAAAATTAGTAAGTCTACTTGTTAGTTCTCACTTGGTCATTTTAACTCTAACAATTGTCAAAGCGTTAGAATAATTCAAGTATCTAGAAAGCGACAATTCTTGAATTGTATAGGAGCTGAAATTTATTAATTGCTGTTTTGGACTGCACGCAGTGATTTCCCTGTGCTGTATGTTTGATGAACTAAATTGTATTTTCTGTATATATGTGCTATAGAAAAGTGGTAGATAACTTTATTACCTTGCTGGTGTTAAAATTTGACAGCCATAAGTTTGATCGTTTAGGAGTTATGCTTTTCACAAATTCAGTAACTGAATCTGTCCAAATTCTGTACAGATTTCAGAAACTGCATTGTTTGCCTAATTTAATGTTACATTCTGTTCATGGTCGTTATAAGAAAGTTGTAGATGCTTTTCTTATCTTGGTTGTGTTAAAATTTCACAACCATAGGTCTGACAGTTTAAGAGTTATGAATTTTAAAAACTGGTTGTTGTGTTCTGTCCACTGTCAGAACAGATTTTGAAAACTGTAATGTTTGATTTGATTAATCCTGGAATCACTTCTTGGTGATTATAAAAGTTATGTAGTACTTTTGCTAAGATTTCTAAAAAGTCTTGGATCACTCTTTTTGGTGATCTGAATATTAAGTTATGGATGTTTAAAGTCTGAAGACTGAATCTGTCCAATTCTGGACAGCAAAGCCTTCTAGTGTCCTTTACCCTTGATACATATTAAACCAACCAGGGATGTTTATAAATAAATTGTAGAACATTTAATTAGCTTTCCAGAAAGTCTAGGATCAATTTGTTTGGATGTCTGAACCTGTAGTTGTGAATTTTTGAAGTCGCAAGTCTGAATCTATCGAACCTGGACAGACCTGTTATTTTTGCATAGTTTGACTTTGCTAAGAGTCTAGTCATATTGAGACGATAAAACCAAAGTTGCAGAGCGTTTCCCAAGCTTTCCAAAAAGTATTTGTTCACTATTTTTGAATAAATATTTGAAGAGTTAAACAAGCAACTTATGTGCTGCTGTCCTAATGTGTTAGAAGTGATTGATTGCTCTACTCTATTGTGTTTGACTTGAGTGACTGCTTGCTTGTTTTGGTTTTAATTGAACATGAGTAATAATGAAAGTGACTAATATAATTTGAGTTATATACAGGTAAGTAGTACATGTCTCACTAAGTTAGTGAACTAATTTTGTTGAGGTCTAATAAGTAGCTTGGCTTAATAAACACTTAGCAATGCAGTTATATGTTCGGAGAAACAAAATAATAATGTCCTGTCTTTGGCTTTCTGCTAATACTACTAAGTAACCAACGTCATTAAAGTAAAACAATTTGTAATTGTGAATTAACTATCTCCTCATGTGTGTTCTCTGGGGTGTATGCTTGCAGTAGAAGGTTGTGAATGATTGTAAAACCCGATTAAGCAACTATTCCTTTTGAACTAAGTCTGTTTGTGTAAGTCATCGTAAATTTATGCGTACATAACTAGTTTAATAATAAGTAACTAATGAATGATAAAAGTGAATGTGGCGAATGCTTGTACTTATGATGTCGTGTTTGCAATAGATAATTATAGGAAGTGTTTGTTGTTTTCCAATGATGATTGACTATGTATGCCCGATGACGTATAGATAACTAGCGCTTGCGTACAGTTGTCGCGGTGTCTTACAATTTAATGTTTAGTTCGCTACCGTCCATTTTGGGATTATCTTGTGATATATTTCATCATATTCATACATATGCATCCTGCATCTCATTTAGGACCGAGAGATGATGATCGTACAAGTGATGTGGTGCCAACCACAAGATGAAGTTGGTGGACGACCTGAAGAATGAGGGACTTAACCAGTGGATGCTCGCCAAGCGAGCACCTCCCCCAGCAAACACTATCTAAGTGTTAAATTAAAGGCAAGCCCCGGTTTTATGCATAACCGTTATATATCCTATTTTACTACACTTAATGTTTGTAGGATTGTACCGTGCACTTAAGTGTAGGAGTTGCCTGAAACCCTAGTTGCATGAACTCATGATTCCTTTTGAGATGGATACTAGTATGCTAGGTCGAGTAGCTGCTATGCTAAATCAGGATCTCGGTAGAAGTCGAGTGATTTTTCTAGCACTCGCGCGAGGTCAGGAATTGGTTGTATCCATTTTGATAACAGAATGATGATGGTCTATGGACACGGATCCATGGGGATGCGTTGTCTATGAGACAAAATTGGAATAAGGATTAACGTGTGGATACCTGTGTCAAGCGTTTGAATGTACTAAACACATGTCGGGAAATATGGTAACCGGTAAACCTAGTACCTGAGTGAAGCCGGGTGCAGACTTTATCTCTCACGCGACCTGAGACTGGGTCTCCCATTCTAGATATGGTGGGTACAAGTGCGGCCACTACACAGCGGCGGCCGAGGTCAGTGGAGCATAGTATGCCAAGGCGGTGAGGCCTGGCCGCGAACGGGGAATCGATGGGGACGGTTGATGTGTGTGGGGACGGAGTGCCTCGCCACGTCGTGTGTTTAGGTTTACCTTGCAAGGATAAAAACTCGATTCGAATCGTCTGCTTCTCGCAGCTAATGAGACTGCTTGATCCATTGTACTGCATTGAGTAATAAGTGGAAATGAGGTGACTGGCAAAAGATGTTGATTGATAAAATGTTTGATACCATGTATGCATAGCTCACATCTAGTTTAAAAAGGATCATATTAAAACTGGAAAAGCTAAAACTTGATTTTAGACTCAGCTAGTGCTTTTGGCAAACCAAACCCCTCAGCTAAACAGCTGCATGTCTAGAGGTAGAGGAGTAGACTCCTCACACCGGGTAAGTCTAGCTGAGTATTAGTATACTCAGCCTTGCTTGTGGCATAATTTTTGCAGGTACCTCCTTGATTTGGTTGATGGTGTGACTTGGCCTACATCCCTGCCACCGGGATAGATGGTCGAGTGGGTTACTGCTTCCGCAGGAGAGGACCAGGAGGAGTAGCGTGGCCAGGCTTCGCCATGTTACTCGGTTTTCTCCGTTAGTTATTTCCGCTGCATTAAAATTTATGGCTATTATTTCTGAAACTCTGATAATGTAATCACTAATGATACTTTCTTAATTTATGGTATTATGCTTTATTGTATTTCTCTGTGCCTCACCTTCGAGTGAGCTAGTGGTATTCGATCCTGCATAAGTGGCTTTATCGGACTAGATCCAAGGGACTGACGGATTATTCCGATTTAAGTGTGTTGTTGCCTCTAAGGCGTGACTTAGGCACTTAAGCTGGAATAATTCGGGCGGTTCCGCCACAAAATCTATCATATGCATTGCATCGCGGGTGTTGTTAATTTTGATCTCTTATTTAATTGGGTTGGTATCTACTTACACTTAGTAACTGCTAATAAAATTTTGACCAACTTTAAAAGCAATGCTCAGCTTTAACCATCCTCATTGGTAAGCCTTACACCTTACATGAGCTCCCACCTCTGGTGAGTTCATGCACATTATTTCCCACAACTTGTTGAACGATGAACGTATGTGAGCTCACCCTTGCTGTACTCACGCCCCCCCTAGGTCAAGAACAGGTACCAAGGAGGTGGCGCATGACGGATGTTGTGATGAGTTCATGAGTGGTCTAGGCCATCGTCTCCCAGTCAACCTTAGGTTACTGGATCGTTGTCTTCGTATGATGTAATTATTTAATTATTTTATACAGAACTCTGTTATACATTAAAGTTGTGACATTCGTTTCTATACCATGAGTTATCATATGTGTAAGACTTGATCCTAGCACACTTGGTGATTATTTCGCGCCCAGGTTTTGGACCCCTAAAATCCGGGTGTGACAGAAGTGGTATCATAGGGATGTTGAATGTAGGATGAAACCTAGATAGAACTAGATAACCCTTATCTACTTATCTTTACTCTGATTCTTTCTAAACTTTTCTTAATCATTTCTCATCTATTGGTGCTTTACTCTGATTACTCTTACCCTTTTCTTTCTAAAGACAAATGTGGATTTCACACTTTGAAATCCTGTACCTAAAGTGACCTTTAGTAATAGGAGACCTAATCTTAGGAACCAAATCAAAACTATTTTTAGTAGGTATATGCTTGAGTGTTTGTTCTTATGATAACTGCTTAATTCGGTTCTATGATTGAGTGTGATGAGTTGTGGAGTAATATCCACAATTGCATCTCCATACACATATAGGCATATAAAATATGTTTATAAAATAAGTAGACAGTCTATATTATCTCTCCATTAAAACATAGCTAGTATCACATATCTATCTTTCCTTGGCAAATTCTATCTTACCTTTGGAGATTCATCTTATAAGTCTAGTTATCCCAATATAAATATAAAACAATAGATCAAAGCTCTGCCCAAGATCCTTCAGTTTATGACCAGCTACTAGTCTATCTGTTCTGCCTGCTAGATTATTCCCCTTGCAAAACTGTCTTACCATATGTCCCTAACCCAGATGGTTAACACCAGGAGGGGAGGCGGTATCGATCTACCTGCTAACAACCGTCGCAGGAGGATTGTTAACCAACCACAACTAGAGATCAACCCTCCACGGGTTGGAACAAATCTCGTTGCTACCGCTCAGATGCAGCTGGCGCAACAATGGCAAACACCATGATCGAAATGCAAGCGCAAATGCGACAGGAACGTCGGGAGATGCGCTAGGAGCGGAAGGAAATACGACAAGAAATGAGGCAAGAACGCCAAAAAATGTGCCAAGTACGGCAGTAACAACAACAACAACCACCTCCACCACCACCAGCTCCACCCAGGGATAAGCACCAGGAGTTTATGAGTCACAAGACACCCACATTCTCCAACTCCTCGGACCCACCACAAGCTGATGACTGGTTAATGTCCATGGACAAGATGCTCAACATAGCTCAGTGCTCCGACAGGGAGAAAGTACTCTATGCATCGGGTCGCCTTACTGGCCCCGTTGCGGATTGGTGGGATGTATATTGCACTGCTCACGTTGCTGCCGACACCATCACCTGGGCAGAATTCTCCACTCAATTCAGGAATTACCATATTCCTGCTGGTCTTATGATGATTAAAAAAAGGAGTTTCTATCCCTCAAACAGGGAGGGATGTCCGTAAGCGAATACATGGACAAGTTCATCCAGTTAGCCCGATATGCTCCTGGTGAGGTCGATGATGATGAGAAAAAGCAGGAGCTATTCTTGGAAGGTTTGATCGGGCCACTATAATATCAGTTGATATCACACACATTCCTATCCCTCTAGAGACTACTTGACAAAGCTATTGCTCTGAAAAACAAGAGGGCTGAGTTTGGAGAAAAGAGGAAAGCTACCAACCAGGGACAAGCTGGAAGTAGTTCATGTCCCCATTATACTACACCTCAAAGTACACCTGCTCGTGGCAGTTTCGGGCAACAAACTCAACAGACCCAATTTGCTCATCCTCAAGCAGGCACTCCAGCTGGACCTGTGGCTCCTAATACATCAACAAATAGGTCATGCTTCAAGTGTGGTCAAGCTGGACATTATGCTAACTACTGTCCCAACAGAGCAGCTTACACCACTCCAGCTCCGATGAAGCAAGGTCAGGCCTCGGGAGGCAAGAGTCAGCCCTTATTTGTCAACCGAGGGCAGGTCAACTATGTGGAAGTAGAAGCTGAACCTGGTGAACTCGAAAACAAAAAAGAGATGTCGGTTGAAGGTGAAGAAGTCAACGAGCAGCAAGGTTAGAGTATATACATATATATACATAAATATATATATACATAAATATAGATATATATATATAGGAAGTAGTATATATATAGGAAGTAGTATTTGTACAACCTAAATAATACCTTAGGTGGTAGCTAGTATTTTATTATTTTAGGAATGATAATAAAGTCTATTTGAACCTATGTCTTAATAACAAGTTATGCATCATACTGAGTCTTTTGTGTGTGCATATGCTTTGAGACAAGGTTGGGACACATCCTTTTCTTACTAACCTCGAGGACGAGATTTATTTTAAGGGGGTAGGATTTATAAAGCCCAAAAATTGATAGAAAAATATATAAAATAAATAAACAAATATATTTATGATAGTGTTTTGCAAATTATTGAAACCCTAGGAAATTAATTAGGACCCTTCCTATTCATAATCAATTAATAATATTAAATTAGTTAAGCAACCAGTAAATAAATAAAGAAAAGATGCACCCCTTGTTGATAATTTTCTGTGAGGCATTTTTGAAAATATAACTTAAATTTGACCTCAAAATTTTAAATAAAAACATAAAATAGAAAGTGAGAAAGGAAATTTTAATGAAGTCATTTATTTCTCCCATAAATAAATAATAGGGAAAAGAATAAATAATAATATTGTAAATAGTAGAGTTTATATTCACATTAGGATTAATTTTGACACTTGAAAAGTTGAAGTTCAAAACATGAGTTTGAATTTGAATTGGATTTGAAAAGAGAATAGAAAAATAAAAAGAGAATGAATTCTAATTGTGTCACTAGAATGGAATTCACCACCCTTTCCTTGCCCTCGGCCCAACATCGCGCGGTCCAGCTCCACACGCGCGCCACACTTCATCAGCCACACACTGACAACAGGGCCCCACGCGCCAGTCCCTCATCCCACGGTCGCACCGCGCCTTGCTTGCTGACTTATGGGCCCCCAATCCTTCTTCCACCTCGCGTCGTTGCGACCGCAGCGATAAGCCCGCCGGGTTGTTGCTTTCGTCCGTGATTCTCGCACGCCCGAGGCTACAAAACCCTGTCGTCCACGCTCCTCCACCTACCTAGCCGAGCGCAGCCACCTCTTGACGCCAAAAATCCTAGACGCCATCGCCGAAGGGGGGAGCTCAGGGAGAAATTGTAACACCCTAAGTCTATCAATAAAAAGCAATCTAGTTTTACTTAATTAGTTTCCATTAGAAAGGAAAAACTTATCGTTTTCAAATAACAAAATGGTAATATAAATAAATTGAATAATTTCATGAATAGATAAAATTTTATCAAGTGTTTAATGCATTCATGCCGAAGCACAAATTTTGTTTGACACATTTTATAAATCTAATTTTTGAATTTAAATTGGTGAGAAAATCTCATTTTATAAAATAAGAATGAGTTGTTAAAATAAGTGTTTTTGGAACATGCTTTTGATATGTTAATGATTTTTGTTGTAGGTATTTGAGAAAAATTCATTTTCTTTCTGTGGAGCCCAATTTAATTAAATAATAGATTTTCTCTAAAATATTTAAAAACACATATATACTAATAACTTATGTTCAGAAAAGGAAAGGACATAAAAATGAAAGGAAAAGGAAAACGAAAGTTGAAATATGAAAAAAAATCACTCACTCTCTCACTCGTACGCCTGCTCCACGTAGAAGCCCCACGTCCAGCCTCCCTTCCTCTCTCTTTGGCTTACAGTGGACCCCAGGCTCACATGTCATGATGTAGCTGAGGTGCCCGATCTTTCGGCGAGTAGAGATAATTCCGATTTGGCGAAAGATGACCCTTGCGATCCGACTACGACGAGCAAGCTCGAGGCGCCAATGCAATCGCTGAACCAACTCCCTGTGGTTACCGACCTTGCTGATGCGAGATCGGCCTGATCACGAAGATCGTTTCCTGTGCGCAATCGAAGAATGAACAAGAACAAGATGCGAGCAATCTAATCTATTACTCGAGGGTGGAGTTCTGAATACACGAAGACAGCGCAGATTTGCGCGTGTTCGAGAGTAGCTAAGGCTAACGTAAAACAAAACTCGAAAATAAAGGAGGCGCAGCTCCTGGATAAATAGAGGGGGCGCAGCCCCTAGGGGCGGCCAACCCTAGGTCGTCCACTATGGGCCGTAGTTGGGCTGGTCGTCTATTCTTCTGGGCCCTCATTCTTCAGTAGCATGACGAAGTTAAGATCTCTGGCACGGGCCCGAGTGATTGGCCCAGCTAATGAAGGAAGTGGCGCTTGATGTGGAGGTGCTGCTGGTGTAGTCGTACTCATAGTGATGTCCTCATCATCCTCCCCTTCTTGAAGTGAAGTCGTCCTCGACGACAACTCCTCATCCTCGGCCATATATGGTTTCAAATCTGCAACATTAAAACTAGTGGAAACACCAAATTCCGCAGGCAGGTCAAGGATATAAGCATTATCATTAATCTTTGTTAGCACCTTAAAAGGACCAGCAGCACGAGGCATTAATTTAGAACGGCGCAAAGTAGGAAACCGATCCTTTCTCAAGTGCAACCAAACCATATCACCTGGCTCAAAAGTAACATGTTTTCTTCCTTTACTACCAGCAACCTGATTTTTAACATTAGTAGCAGCAATGTTCTGTTTCGTTTGTTCATGTATGGTAATCATTTGTTCAACATGTGCAGCAGCATCTACATGTGGGGCGTTCGCAGCATTAAGTGAAATCAAATCAATAGGTGTCCTAGGGATGTAACCGTAAACAATCTAGAAAGGGCACATCTTTGTAGAAGAATGCGTGGCATGATTGTAAGAAAATTCAACATGAGGCAAGCAATCCTCCCAACGTCTCAAATTCTTGTCTAAAACAGCCCTAAGCATGGTAGATAAAGTTCTATTTACTACCTCAGTTTGTCCATCAGTCTGAGGGTGACAAGTAGTGCTAAACAACAATTTAGTTCCCAATTTATTCCAAAGAGATCTCCAAAAATGGCTTAGAAACTTAGCATCGCGATCAGAGACTATTGTTTTTGGAATACCATGTAAACGAATAATTTCTCTAAAGAACAATTCAGCAACAATGCTAGCATCATCAGTTTTATGACAAGGTATAAAGTGAGCCATTTTAGAGAATCTATCAACAACCACAAAAATACTATCCCTCCCCTTCTTAGTTCTAGGCAAGCCCAAAACAAAGTCCATAGAGATATCAAGCCAAGGAGAAGAAGGGACAGGCAAAGGCATATACAAACCATGGTTGTTCAACCGTGACTTAGCTTTCTGACAAGTAGTGCAGCGTGCAACAAGGCGCTCCACATCAGCGCGCATCCGAGGCCAAAAGAAATGGGCAGCCAACACCTCATGCGTTTTGTAGACGCCAAAATGCCCCATGAGACCGCCTCCATGCGCTTCCTGTAACAACAAAAGACGAACCGAGCTAGCTGGAACACACAACTTGTTAGCGCGAAACAGGAACCCATCGTGTATGTGAAATTTGCCCCATGGTATCCCATTAATACAATGGCCGAAAGCATCTTTAAAATCAGCATCGTCAACATATTGATCCTTCACACTGTCCAAACCAAAGATTTTAAAATCTAATTGTGACAGCATGGTATAGCGACGAGACAAAGCATCAGCAATAACATTGTCCTTCCCGTTCTTGTGTTTAATAATGTAAGGAAAGGACTCAATGAATTCGACCCATTTAGCATGACGACGGTTCAGATTTGTTTGGGTACGAATATGTTTTAAAGCCTCATGATCAGAATGAATTATGAACTCACGATGCCAAAGATAGTGCTGCCAAGTATGCAAAGTGCGCACTAAAGCGTAAAGCTCCTTATCATAAGTAGAATATTTCAGACTAGCACCGCTTAATTTTTCACTAAAATAAGCAACTGGTTTTCCTTCTTGTAACAAAACAGCACCTAGCCCAATACCGCTAGCATCGCATTCAAGCTCAAAAACTTAATTAAAATCAGGCAATTGCAAGAGGGGAGCTTGGGTTAACTTATCTTTCAAAGTGTTGAACGCTACCTCCTGCGAATCACTCCAAGCAAACGGCACATCTTTCTTTGTAAGCTCATGTAGAGGCGCTGCAATGGAGCTAAAATCACGAACAAATCTGCGGTAGAAACCGGCAAGTCCAAGAAAGCTCCGAATTTGTGTGACTGTCGTCGGTGTAGGCCACTCCCGAATGGCAGCAATCTTGCTGCTATCCACCTCAATGCCCTGCGGAGTAACCACATAACCAAGAAACGAGACACGTTGCGTGCAAAATGTGCACTTTTCCATGTTACCAAACAAGCGAGCAGCACGCAAAGCGTCAAAAACAGCACGCAAATGTTCTAAATGCTCCTCTATAGACTTGCTGTAAATAAGGATATCATCGAAATAAACAACAACAAACAAACCTATGAAGGCCCGTAGAACTTCGTTCATTAAACGCATAAAGGTGCTGGGAGCATTAGTCAATCCAAATGGCATAACCAACCATTCATATAAACCAAATTTCGTTTTAAAAGCCGTTTTCCATTCATCACCGAGTTTCATTATAATCTGATGGTAACCGCTACGCAAATCAACCTTAGAGAAAATAACGGCACCACTAAGCTCATCTAGCATATCATCAAGGCGTGGAATAGGATATCGATAACGAACTGTGATGTTATTAATAGCACGACAATCTACGCACATACGCCATGACCCATCTTTCTTTGCAACGAGTAAAACAGGAACCGAGCAAGGGCTAAGAGACTCACGAATGTAACCCTTATCAAGCAGCGTCTGCACCTGGCGCTGGATCTCCTTCATCTCATCTGGATTTGTACGGTACGGGGCGCGGTTCGGAAGAGAAGCGCCGGGGATGAGATCGATCTGATGCTCAATGCCACGGAGGGGAGGAAGACCCGGTGGTAAGTCCGTAGGATAAACATCAGCATACTCCTGCAAAAGGTTAACAATAGCAGGGGGTATATCCAAAGACGGTGCATCATCAAGCGGAACAAGCATTCGCGAGCATACAAGTGCATAACAGGGCATATGAGCTTCATGGAGATCATCAAAATCAGCACGTGTAGCAAGTAAAACAGGAGAGTGCAACTTGATTTCAGATTTAATAGGTGCGGCTGATGTCGATTTGACTTGTTGTGCAGTTTTAGCAGCCCTAGTAAGATCATCTTTCAAAATTTGGTCAGGGGTCATTGGATGTATAATTATTTTCTGGCCTTTAAACATGAAAGAATAATGATTTGAACGACCATGATGTAAACTATCAGTATCATATTGCCAAGGTCGACCTAATAACAAAGAGCATGCTTCCATAGGAATAACATCGCAATCAGCATAATCAGAATAAGAACCCAGCGAAAAGGGGACACGTACAGAACATGTTACCTTTATTTTACCACCATCATTAAGCCATTGAATGTGATACGGATGTGGATGTGTGCGAGTGGGCAAGGATAATTTCTCTACCAACGATGTACTTGCCAAATTGTTGCAGCTGCCACTATCGATGATGATGCGAATCGACCGTTCGTGCACGACGCCCTTGGTATGGAATAGAGTGTGTCGCTGATTTTTTTCGGCCTGGGCAACCTGTGTGCTGAGAACACGCTGCACAACAAGACTCTCATACCTATCGGCGTCGATGGGATCAACGTGGACTTCCTCATTTTCTGCATGGTTAGTGGCAATCATAGCATGACTAGTTTCCTCAGAATCACTGGCTGAAGAGTACTCACCATTGTCTCGTATAAGCAAGGTACGCTTGTTTGGGCAGTCCCGAATCATGTGCCCAAACCCTCTGCAACGATGGCACTGAATATCCCGTGTACGTCATGTGGAAGAAGCGGCGCCTTTGGCAGGGGGCGCCACTGGCTTGGTCGTCCCTGTGCGCGATGTAGTGCTAGGCGTAGAAGGTGCAGGGCTGGAAGGAGTTGAGCTGTGTGTTGGACCCCGGCCTGCAAAAGAGTTAGTATATGTCTTTGATCGTCGTCCCTGCACTTCACGTTCAGCTTTGCAAGCATATTCAAACAATGTGGTTATATCAAAATAATCCTTATAATCAAGTATATCCTGAATTTCCCTGTTCAAACCACCACGAAAACGCGCCATAGCAGCGTCATCCGACTCAACCAAACCACAACGAAGCATACCCTTTTGTAACTCCTGGTAATATTCCTCAACAGATTGTGAACCTTGTTGAAAACGCTGCATTTTGTTAAGCAAATCACGAGCATAATAGGAAGGAACAAATCTGTGGCGCATGGCAGTTTTTAATTGGGTCCAAGTAATGACACTGTTAATGGGAAGTTTTTGTTTATACTCATGCCACCAAATTAAAGCAAAATCAGTAAATTCACTAATGGCAGCCTTCACTTGGCTATTAGCAGGAATATCATGGCATGAAAATTTCTGTTCTACCTCCAATTCCCAATCAAGATATGCAGCAGGATCATATTTACCATTAAAAGATGGAATTTTAAATTTAATCTTAGAAAATAAGTCATTAGGGGGATGACAAACCACACGACGTGCACGACCACGGTGATCTCCATCGTCCTGCTCAGTGTCACCGCCGTATTTCTGCTCCATCTTTGTGGTCAATGCATCAAGGCGTGCCAGGATGGTGTCGACTGTGGTGCGAGTCGCCGTTTGAGCAAGGTCAAGTTGGTTGAAACGCTCGGTCGTCGAAGTGACCGTTGAATCAAGCCGTTCATGCATCATTCTAATGTCAGCAGCAAGTCCATCAACTTGTCCCCTGACTTCCTGCAACTGGGCATCCACCATGTCGTGTGCTCCTGCCATAGTTAGCGCAAACACCAAAACACCAAAAGGAGAAAAACCAACGACAAAAACAGGGGTGTACTGCTCACAAGGCGCTCACACTAGTGCTGTTATCAAGTTCTTATCCGTTCTTACCAAGCCACAGTGGTGAACTGCAACCAACAGGTGGAACCGGTGAAAGATTGGATGAGCGATTGCCTGGAGAAACAGAAACCTTCTCGTCGTAGAAATATGTGGAGTTTTGGGTAGGCTGCACTCAAGTCAAGGATTAGCACGATCAAACAATAATGCAAAGTTGAATTATAGTGCAAAACACAAAACTATATTGCTGGCCACAAGTGCAAAGGACGGATGGAACTAGCAGAATGGCAGTACTGTAAATATTGTACTAGCGAGGCCACTAGTAGGAATCACAAGTGATTTTGTTTTTCTTTTTTGTATGATTTGTTTGATATTTTTCTCAGCACAAGAAGCAACAAAATAGGAGCTACACGAAGTTTCACCTAAAGCAGAAATCAGATGTGGTCTATAGAAAATCAGGAAGTTCTCTGAAAAGCGTGCGAGAACTTTGACGAATTTTTTTCTTTATTTTCCTGATTTTTTTGACAATTTTGTCGAAACCAAACAGACCGAAGGTGAGTTTGGCCGGCCTCCGAATGGTGTCAACAAGCTCCTGTAAAAATTTCAGATTTTTTGGACACCCGAGCGAAAAGTTATGCCCGTTTTACGGAAGGTACCTCAAGTTACGACCGGGATGAAACAACCGTATCCTTTCTCCTTCGTTTTATTTTTTTCTTTCTGTTTTTTTTTTGAGTAACCGAAGGAGAAAAACAAGGAAGCGGTCGGTGACTCGGTTTGTTTTTTTTCTGTTTTTTTTTGTAACCGAAGGATAAAAACAAGGAAACGGCCGTTGACTCGGTTTGTTTTTTTTCTGTTTTTTTTTTTACGTAACCGAAGGAGAAAAACAAGGAAACGATGTTGACTCGGTTTGTGGCGTGATCAAACGGGAGATGGTGGCGGCGCTAGGGTTTGAATGGTGGAAGAACACAATGCAACCAGCAACAAATGACGCGAAAGCACACAAATTCAACAATGCAGATTATTGAAAGAAAGTGCGAGGCTCAAAAGGGTGCTGGGATAAGATCTAACCTGAATTTTTATGTGGTTTTGTGGACTGTAGGAAAAAAAACGCTCGATAAACTCACCAATCAACCTGGAAATCTGATACCAATTGATGTAGCTGAGGTGCCCGATCTTTCGGCGAGTAGAGATAATTCCGATTTGGCGGAAGATGACCCTTGCGATCCGACTACGACGAGCAAGCCCGAGGCGCCAATGCAATCGCTGAACCAACTCCCTGTGGTTACCGACCTTGCTGATGCGAGATCGGCCTAATCACGAAGATCGTTTCCTGTGCGCAATCGAAGAACGAACAAGAACAAGATGTGAGCAATCTAATCTATTACTCGAGGGTGGAGTTCTGAATACACGAAGACAGCGCAGATTTGCGCGTGTTCGCGAGTAGCTAAGGCTAACGTAAAACAAAACTCGAAAATAAAGGAGGCGCAGCTCCTGGATAAATAGAGGGGGCGCAGCCCCTAGGGGCGGCCAACCCTAGGTCGTCCACTATGGGCCGCAGTTGGGCTGGTCGTCTATTCTTCTGGGCCCTCATTCTTCAGTAGCATGACGAAGTTAAGATCTCTGGCACGGGCCCGAGTGATTGGCCCAGCTAATGAAGGAAGTGGCGCTTGATGTGGAGGTGCTGCTAGTGTAGTCGTACTCATAGTGATGTCCTCATCATGTCGGTTCTTCTTCCCTCCTTTTTCTTCTCACAGACGTTTCGCAGGAATAATACGCCGCCGACGATTGGCCTTGCCGCGGCCGACCGTTTGCCTCACCCCACCAGCGCGTCATGCATCCCCCATGGTGTAGCCGCCGCCCACGCCCGTCTCTTCTCCTCCCCCACTAGTCGTGCCATCAAGCACGCCTATCTCTTCTCCTCCCCCACTAGTCGTTCTTGTGATCTAGCCCTTTATGTCTATAGTTAATTATATATGTTTAAGTATGTTCATTATTTATGTTTAAGTATATATATTTAAGAAAGTCTAGTTAAATTATTGAAAACATGACCTTCTTGTGATCTAGCCCTTTATGTCTATAGTTAATTATATTCTATCCTTTTTGACTTTTGTAGCAAATAAAATATTTGCATAATACAAATAGATGATTTTTTATGTTGTTTGCTAAATAAGTTCATGCAAAATATTAGTGTCAGCAACAATTTACATATTTTCGTAATTTAATTTAAATTATGGTTATTATAATTGCTTTGTATATAGTTTTATAATTAAGAAATTAAAAAGAATTATACCTTTACGTTCTATTAAACAAAAATAAGAGATTTTTATTTATAGTGTTATCTATACACAAAAATGTAAATATACCAGCTACCCCTCATAGTCTATTTATTTGTTAGGTCCCGATTACAGTATAAAATGTATATTAAAAACCCAATTAAAATAGAAATGGTTTGTTAATTCATAATTATGTCATAAGAATTTTAATTAGTGTTTCTAACGGTTTACGTATTTTCATAGTTTCATTTGAATTATAGTTGTTATACAAGAAATATTAAAGTGGTATTTTCAATAGATATCATGTTTTCATAATTTAATAATGTTCATTATATATGTTTAAGTATGACTTTCTTAAATAGAAATTTAAAATAAAGATCATACTTTTCCTAATAACAATAAAAGGTAATAATTATATTTTCACATAAAATGAGATTTAGATTTATACGCAAGTTTTTCTTAATTAAGATATATTATATGCTTTGCAATACTAAATTTGTCAGAGTTTTTCTAAATATATTAAAAGTGATATAATTAGTATTCATGTTTTGGTAAATAAAATAATGAAGTTTATATATATAGTTTTCTTAATAAGCCATAGCCCACATATTTCTCAATAAATACAAGATGATCGAATTAGTTAATTGTCTTTCATTATAAAATTATTTAGTATTATACATGTGTATATGCGTGTATAATGCTTATCCATGTTAATAATGCATTAGTCTGCTCTAAAATTGTTTAAATAAACATAATAGTGTGTATCATATTTAAAATGATAATTTCATCTTATAGAAATATGAAGTTTATAATTTAGACGTTTGTTCTTATCATTGCATTTAATATTGTTTAGACCATAATTTAGCTTTTCAATGAGGCACAATAATGTTATAATGTGTTTTATAATCCTTTAGCCCATAACCTTAGTTATTTTATAAAACTTTTCTAAAAAGATTTATATGGTTCACCAAACATTCATAAATTTATAGTTAAGTTATTTTCACACTAATGTATTGTTTTATAAAATAAAACCAAACCTTTCAAAAAGAGTACCTTTTGTTACAACTGTTGCTTGTGGTGTTTTTGAAAAGCAAATGATCCTTTTCGTTATGCTTGCTTTTAACTTTGTCTATGGTGAATGTTGTATGTTATTGAGTGATGTTTGTTTCTTCTTGTTTGTTATGTGATGTTTAGAGATTGATCCAGTAGTTGAGAAACAAGATCTATTCTGTGGAAGAATCTCAAATTTTCTATCAGCAAGGCAAGTGGACTTCCCCCTCTGCATTTTCTGTCTGATCGCATACAATATATTTAATAAAGTTTACATTCATGATATGCATAATTTGATGGGTTACCTATTCAAATACACCTAACCTTTCCAACCTTATTCCTTGTTCAAACCTGGGTATTGTACTTTACTTTAGTGCCTATGCTATTGCTACAACTTTAACCTTATGCAGTCACTCCTGTTTATGATATTAATGTTCCAAATGGTAAGTTTACATTATTGTTGTTAATTCGATGATTAAACAAGATCATGATTTAATTGGAACATGGAGTGACCACCCAGGAAAACAGTGCTACCATGAGGGTGGTATGGGACGCCCTTGGCTAAATAACTAAGAAAGTCTTATGTTGAGTGCTGGTCTTGGTCGACCAGAACGGGGGCATCTGCCAAGCGCTTATATTTCCGGCTCAGGCAGATTGGATACGGGCATAGTTCCCAAGCTTTACCCTACAGACTGGACTATAAGTTGGGTTACGTCAGATGTGCTCTATGCAGTTTGACCATTGTTGGAACTTGCTCTCTTGGACATGTTGATCCAACGGGGGGAATGAAAACAACATAAACAGGGTTTCAACTTGAGATGGCAATAGCTCTGTTAATCCAGCCTCTCAAGGGCACTGTACGGGGGTATTTATAGATTCCTGAGTGCCCAACGTCTCAGTGTAAGGACGCATGTGCCCTCAGGCACCTGGACTATCCCCGGAATATTCACATAAAGGAGGGTTACAGACTGTCATTACAGAAAAGCTATTACAAATTGGGCCCGTAACACGCTTCTCCGTGCGAGGCCTGTTACAATGGGCCGAATCCCACGTGGGCCTCGAGGCCGAGTGAGGATGTGGGACGGGGCGACGTCGTCGTAGGCCTTCGTCTTGTAGCGTAGAAGGCGAAGGGTGGACCTCGCCGGTTCTTATGCTTCCGTTGGCGCAGCGAGAAAGACGAGGGCTGGAGCGAAGGGTAGCGTCTTCACCCTCGCCCCAACATTTGCCCTCCGAGGGACCAGTTCGACTGAGGCATCTGGTGCCGAAGACGTCGCTAGATGGTGGAGACGCTGCCCTCGCTCGAAATGGTTCCGCGAGGGTTTTTGATGTGACCGTTGATGGACACGGTACTGTTGGACTGCGGATTTCCCGAAGCGTTGCGTCCCGTGTATAAAAAGGAGAGCGGGGCGGCGCGGTTTAGGTGCACTTTCTGCATGCCGCAAAACCCTAGCCTCCTTTTGGAACCGCTCGTCCGCTTGCTTGCCCTCCTTGCTCCTGCTCGTCGGAGATCTGGCCCGCGTCAAGCAGACTGCCCGCCGCCGTCGACGGTACGTAGCCATGCAGTCCTCTTCCTCGTCTGCTGCTAGTACTCCGCCGACCGCCGCATCGTCGGATGACACTTTGAGCGACTTGGCAGTGGAAACGCTACATCCTGGTGATACAATGGAGTTTGGCATGTTGTGGATCTCCTCGGCCCGCGTTCAGGATATGCAGCAACTTGGATATTATGGCAGCGGAGTGGGGTGTGTTCCGGGGGCGGAGGAGGTCCCCGAGCCGGAGGGTGAACTGGTCGTGTTTGAAGCTTTTTTCACCGCTGGCCTTCGTCTGCCTACACATTGATTCGTGGCGGAGGTCCTGCGGAGATTCGAGGTCCAGGTCCACCAGCTGACGTCGAATGCCGTGGTGGCCCTGGCGAAGTATGTCTGGGCGACGAGTTCGTATGGTGGCCAGCCCTCTGTGGAGGTCTTCGCAAAGCATTACTGTCTGCATTGGCAAAAGAGGAAAATTGGACATGAGATTGCACAGTTTGGATCGTGCACATTTACTCTAAGGACCGTGAAGACTTCGATGGAAGTGGTGGAGTTGGTTCCCTGCGCCCGCAATAAGTGGGGCAATTGGTGGGATTTCTGGTTTTATGTTTCCGAAGGCGCAATCGAAGACCACCCAGGGCCCCCCGTGGCCGTTATGTGCTCGCATTATTACATAGCATACCCACAATTTGAGGTGGCAGAGGGTGATGAAGACGAAGGGGCCCTTCAACGCGCTGCCCGCATGAGTAGCGGGCATGACTTGGTTGAGGAGTTTGTCGGGTATGGGGTATGGCCCTTGGCGCATGGCTGGGCACTGGGCGAAGTATGCCCTCGCGAGATGCCCTCCCGGGGCAGGCAGCGGGTGCGAAGTCCAGCCTTCGCGTTGGATTTGCGTGGCCGGGATCCCGTCGTGTTCGTGCGTGAAGCGGAGGACGGTGCGGCGAGGATCGTGGGGCGCTATGTGCCGAAGACGGAGGGTCTACAGAGCTGGGATATCTGTGGGTCCAACGACAGATTGAATCGGGTCTTTGAATTGAACCGCCTGCCATATGGTGGTTATCCCGGGGAAGACGCCACCGACCGCCGCGGGAAGAAACCGATGGGCGTGACCGAGGAAGGGCCTTCGCAGGAGGCTGCCCTGGCCACTAAGAAGAGAAAATTAGGTACTATAGTGGGGGGATGGGGGTGTCTGATAGTTTTGCTGTGGATTTGATGAGGACGTGCGCAGCCCCCGGGGAAAGGATGTCTTCGCCCGAGCTCCGGGAGTCTTCGGCGCGAATGCTGGAGGTTACCGGAGGTCGATGGCCTATGAATGTTCCGATCCTCCGTGCGGCTGGCGAAGACTTCTATACGTCCCGCATGGCACGCGACTTGAAGGTGTTTCCTTACGGACGGAATATTGCTGCTATTGTGTCGGCAGTGATGAACAAGGATCGTCAAGACGCTGCGCAGAAGCGCCGGGCCGTCGTCAGGATGGCAGATCCTGCGCGCGAGGCGAAAAGGGCGCGGGGGAGCGCAAGGGCTGCTGCCTCTGGCAGTAGCAAGTCGGCAGCGCCTGCGAAGGCGGCAGCTTCCAGGCCCAGCAAGGCGTCGGCAGGCGCGAAGGCTGCCGCCTCTGGCGGAGGCAGGCCTCCCCTGGGCGAATCCACGAAAGGGCAGGAGCTGCCTTCATTGGGGGGACGTGTTGCTAACTTCGGCACGAATATCAGTGTCGAGGATTATCTTGGTGGTAATTTTTTTTGACCGAAGATATGTTGCAGGGTCGGGTGAGGGACAGTTGGTTGTTGTCCCTCCTTCGGTGGCGACGACTTCGCCATCGGCGGTGGTAAAGGCGAAGGGAGCCGCGCAGGACCCATGGGCCGCCTTCTGCGCGAGCGGCGAGATTCTGACGGTCGCTGCCGCTAAGGACGTGGCGGGCACCATGTCCCAGCGGCTGAGGGAAACGTCACAGCGGCTGATGCAGCAGCTGAAGCAAGTAAGTTTTGTTGGACTTCGACATTTGTTGTTTCGTTGAAGGTTTAGGGCTCATGTGTTTTTGTCAGGCGGTTGATGTTGGGGACTTGTTCTCAAGTGCTAAGAGTTAAGAACAAGGCAACATAAAAAAATGTTAATTGTTAACACCCTTCGTCCCCCGAAGCATTATTTCCCTTAGGATCTAATGACTTGCGGACGAAGGTTATGAAGGTCATACCTTCATAAATTCATCAGACAATGACGAAGGATAAAGTATAAAGAATGCAAAAGAGCACATGAACAATCATTTATTATTATTGAACATAAACAAAAGTATTATTGAACTATAAATGTACCTCCGATCGGAAGGAAATGATAATACAAGCGTGACGCAAAAAGCGAATGCCAAGTCAGCGTGAACAGTACGGGGATACTGTTCACCTATTTATAGACACGGGACACAGCCCTTACAAAATTACATTCATGCCCTTTACATCTGACAATAACTCTATAGTAATCTATTGAGGTCTGAATAGCCTTTTCATCTTTAAGTCGGTTCCACTCTCTGCTGTTACGCCGAAGCTTTCCTGCTCAACACCTTCGGCTCTGTATCAAGCTTCGTATTATTCCGGTCTGCTGCAATGCCGATTTTAGTCTGAGGGTACCTGTTCACATATTGTACTACAGAAATACTGTTAAATCCTGTTTTTGAGGACCTTCGGACGCCGAAGGTCCCCAACAGTAGCCCCTCGCAATATTAATTTGTTTGAAATAATAAATTCAGATTGCGATATGAACGAAGGCTTTACGCCGAAGGTCCGAAAAAACACCTTCCCTTTGCTAGAATAGCAACATTCAATGACAAGTGGGGTCTTTCAACTTTCAACGCACCGAGCGTATAAATACGGCCATACCGCAAACTTATTTTGCACGCTTTCTGGCCAACCACTCCCGCTCACTCATTTTTTAGCTCTTGTGCACTGTGATCTGCTAAGCTTTTAGCTTTGAAGCTTCGGCTTTGAAAACAGTTTTTTAGTGTTTCCGAAGATGTCTGAAGCTGCTAAGAAGGCTGCTGCTGAGATGAAGCTGAGTCTTGATGAAGAGAAGAACTTAGGGTTTCTTATAGCAATGTCGAAGACCAACACAGAAAAGATCACCAAGGAAATTCTGGAAGGGCTGTCTGAAGATACTGGTGACAGTGAAAGTTATGATGTGGACAGCGGTGGCGAAGACTCCGAAGATCGCCCCTGGCGACCAAGCCATTCAGTTTATGGTAAATCAACTATTAAAGAGAATCATCTTGTTAATATGAGAGGAAGGTATTTCCGGGATCTGTCCGTTGTGAGGGCCGACGAAGGGGAGAAGACTTGCCCAGACCCCGAAGAAAATGAAGTCGTGGTGTTCCGAAGCTTTTTTAAGGCTGGGCTGCGATTGCCCTTGAGCAGCTTCGTCGTGGAAGTGCTGAAGATCTTTGAAGTCTATCTTCACCAACTTACCCCCGAGGCAATCATAAGGCTGAATATCTTCGTGTGGGCCGTGCGAAGCCAGGGTCTGAAGCCTGATGCAAAAAGCTTCTGCAATATTCACGAATTATCATACGAGACAATACCTTGGGGTAAGGAACAGTATCACAATAACTTTGGCTGCTACAATTTTGTTTCTCGGTCTGGGTCAAGCTGCCCCGTGCCAACTTTTCGGAAAAGATGGCCCAGCGGCTGGATGACAGAGTGGTTCTATGTGAAAATGACCTGAAAGCACGAGAAGACACCAAGGGTATAATTATGCGCCCTATTTGGCAAAGCTTCGGCCTTCGCAGGCCGAAGGTTGAAATGAATGAAGCTGCCGAAGAATGCCAGAGAGCCTTCGGAATTGTCTGTTCTTTTATAGGAACAAGAGACTTAGTACAAGAGCATATCGCCTTTAGGGTGTGGCCGCTTGCGGAGAAATGGGAAATGCCACAAGAAACCATTAAAGAGGCCGACGAAGGTGGACTTATCAGGTTTAAGTACACTTTTAAGTTTGGAGATAAATTTATTGAGCCAGATGATGAGTGGTTGAAAAGTATTGACAATTTAAGTGATGAGCTGCTTGGGACCTACTCGAAGGCCGAAGATACTGCAATGTCAGCAGCCTTCGGAGGCCGAAAAAAGAAGAGGCTGAATCGAGTATTTGATGCCATCGGGTTTGTCTACCCTGACTATTGCTATCCCACCCGAAGGCAGAAGAGAAAAAACACAACCTCTGCAAAGAAAGAAACTGCAGCTGCTCCTAGCGAGCCAGAACCGAAAAGGAAGAAAATGAAGGTTCTTACGCATCGGCCGCGCTATATTGAACCAGCTTCGGTGCCTGAGTTTACCGGAGAAACTTCTTCGGCCACCGAAGCTGAAGAACCAACCGAGCCAACTTTGCTGCCAGAAGTCGCAGAAACAGCCGAAGTGCCAACAACGACAGAATTGGAACAACCAAAAATTTTGTTACCGGAAACGAAAGAGAAGGCCGAAGCGCCATTCACAGAAAAAATGGAAAAGGTGAAAGAAGCATCTGAGGGCTCTAAAACATCAGAAGTTTTGAGTCCTACAACAATCATTGGGACAAAAAATGAAAAAGTGCCAGCCGTAACTCCGAAGAGGAAGAGAATGGCTAATGTGCTAGATGTACTAGAAACGATCAAATCTTCGAGCACACCTCCGAAGAAGGCTGCTGTTACTCTTGAAACAACAGTTGAAACTTCTGGTTCTATTATTCCAGAGCAAGGGGCTGAAGCCAAAGCTGGGCCCTCAGAGCCCGCAAAGGGAAACCCCTTGGGAAGTGAGGCAGAAAAAATAACAAAACCAACTTTTGTTGAAGAACCCGGTGTTGTTGCCCCCGAAGCATCCCCCAAAATTCGTGATTATATTTTCCGTCATGCTTCGGGGAAAAAATTGTCAGAAAAAGAAGAACAAGAGGCCCAACATTATGCCCAAAAACTGAAATATCCAAAGGGGGCGTTAATATTTAATGGCAGCGGAGAAGAAGACTTCTTGTATTGTCTTCCCGACAGTAAGGAAATTTCCGTCTGCCGGGAGATGAGCAAGAGCTTCGGATTCCCGACTTTAGAAGACGGGCTCTCAGTGCTGTCGAAGAACGATCTGGCTGACAGCCTGGCTTACAATAGCTTAAAGGTACGATATATGAAATCCTTGTATTTTTCTGTTCGTTTAAACCGACTGACACACACACACATATTTTTGCAGGGCTTGATACTTAGCAATGCTCTTAGAGCACAGAAAGATGCTGAAGACGAAGGGTGTACTATAGCCCTAAGCAACCTTCGTTCCGAAGTAATTGAACTGAGGAACGAAGGTCTCGAAAAAGACAAAATATTATACTCATTGATAGATAAAATAAAGGAGGACGAAGCTGCTTTTAAAAGTCAAGTTGAAGCTCAGAAACGCGAAATTGAAGACCTTCGGAAACAACTGGCCAGAGCCAAAGAAGAACGTATACTTGAAGAAACAAAGCGTGAACTCAGCGATCAATGGGCAGATCACCTAGAAGTGACTGTTGAAGAGCTTCGTTCATCCAAAAAGAGATGCTACAATAAATCTATAGATTGTGTTAAAAAATTAAAGGCTAGCTTCGCCAAGGTCGGCGCATTCTCAAGTGAGGAAAACTTTTCGAGGGGCAATCCCGAAGGTGTCATTGAATGGATTGACCACGAAACTGAAGCCTTCAAAGAAATTCTAAATAGCCGAGGAGATATATGTGCCTTCTCTGGCGCCAAAGGGATTGCCGCCATTTTAGAGAAGAAGGGCTGCGAACATGTAAAAATTTTAGCACAGTCCGAAGCTGCTTTGTCCTTTGAAGATACAAAAGATCCTTCGGCCGAAGCTAGCATAATTGGTGGAAAGTTTTTTACCGATATCTGGGATAATGGTGGCCGAGAAATGGCCGGAGAAATTATTCGAAGAAGTGAAAAGGGCATTCACGATGCGAGAGAAGTAGCTGAGGCTGCTGTCAAGAGCGCAGAAGCTGAAGGTCAATTAGGTACTAAATAATAGTTTTTATCGTGTTGTAATCTTTAGGCTTTTAAGATCTGTTTGCGATTTGTAATAGCAATGTAGCCGTGTCCTGCTTCAGATCGACTAAAGCGCCTTCGGACCCTCAGCCGAAGGGGGACGATGAAATTAAAAAGATGGCCGAAGATATTATGGATGAAGTTGTCGATCGACTGTTGAACGAAGCTGCAGAAGTGGTACTTAGGGAAGGCTAGATGCTATTTGTAAAAACATTTTAAGTGTAACATGTGTAATATCTTGTAATCCTGTATGTAATATATTTGTTTTATTTTTCTTTATGGTTCAATTCTTTACGATGCATGAAACTTTACATACGTACCTTTTTTGAGTCTTTGACGAAAAAACACCTTCCCTTCTTTTCATGCTTCGTGAAGAGAAATTACCACTTATCACAACAATATCCGAAGTATCCTGGAAAGTTTTGAAGCTTCGTAGGAACATTCCTCAAGGCTATACTTCAGAAATCAATATTGTTTCTCCTTGTGACTTGACATGATTTGCCCCTCTTTCAAAGCGTTTTCCCGAAGATTGATATCATATTTCCTTCTTATGCCACATGCAGTATGATGTATGATGCTTATGTTATGCAAAGATGATGTGATGATGCTATGCTATGTAAGGTGATATTCCGAAGATACACGCATATTTGCGCGATAAAACACATAATCTTTTTGTGAATCAGCGTTGACTTTTCGCTATAAGCCTCCCTTAGGAGCTTCTTCGCCTTTTACTTCAGCGGAATCAGCGTTGACTTTTCGCTGTAAGCTCTGCATTCCCTTAGGAACGTCTTTGGAGCTTCTTCGCCTTTTACTTAGGCGGTATCAGCGTTGACTTTTCGCTGTATGCTCTGCATTCCTTTTGGAACGACTTTGGAGCAGAAAACTTACACTGCGCTCCCTTCGGAACGACTTTTTGTGACTTCGTTAAACTTACTCTGCGTTCCTTAGAACGACTTTTTGTTGCTTCGAAAAATTTTCGATAGTCCGAAGGTCCTTTTTATTATCATAAGCCTGTGAAGAAAACATATTTTTTGTAGGAATCACCGAAACTAATTACATGAAACCTAAACAATGTCCTTTATTACAGAAAATAAAACTGAATGAAAAAGACTGCTATTAGGGTAGGATATTTGTCAATAGATGTGCTTTGATTCTGGCACAGTGCTGTTGACCGTGCGAGCTTCGGACTGTTCTCTGAGGTCCCTTTGATGCGGAGCATATTGGCTCCCTTCTGGCTGCTGGCCTTGCTGCAACGGAGGTGGAGGCGGAGGCTGTTGCCAGGAAGCTTGAGGCTGACTTGCCGAAGCAACAGAGACTGCAGGATGGTTGCCCACATACTCTGGGATGTAGGGCGAATGATACGAAGCTGTATGCATGACCTGCTTCGGCTGAGCTTGTTGTGCTGCTGCTTCAGCTATTTCCTTTTGCTTCTGAATAGTGACATGGCACATCCTGGTAGTATGGCCTTTGTTCTCACCGCAGAATAAGCAAAAGATTCGTCTTGGTTGATCGCCGAATCTTCCTCCGAAGCCCCTGGCGCCTCTGCCTCTTGGAGCTGGAGGTCGGAAGGAACTTTGTTGTTGCCCTGAAGCTTGTGAGGAATATTGTGGCCTTTGTTGCTGACTCCCTTTATCATCATTCTGAGTGGAATTGTGAATTGATCTGACATGCCTCGGGTAAAACCTTCCTCCGAAGCCCCTGGTTATTTCAGAAAACCTGAAAGCCTCCTCCCTTCTTTGACGAAAATCATTGTCAGCTCGAATGTATTCGTCCATCTTCTGGAGCAGCTTTTCCAGCGTTTGTGGTGGCTTCCTGGCAAAATACTGTGCTAACGGCCCTGGCCGAAGCCCCTTGATCATAGCCTCAATGACAATCTCATTGGGCACTGTTGGCGCCTGTGCCCTTAATCGTAGAAACCTTCGGACATATGCCTGAAGGTATTCTTCATGATCCTGGGTGCATTGGAAGAGAGCCTGAGCAGTGACCGGCTTCGTCTGAAACCCTTGAAAGCTAGTTAACAGCAAGTCCTTCAGCTTCTGCCATGAGGTAATCGTTCCTGGTCGAAGGGAGGAATACCAGGTTTGAGCAACGCTTCTGACAGCCATAATGAAAGATTTGGCCATGACTGAAGCGTTGCCACCGTACGAAGACACTGTTGCTTCGTAGCTCATCAAAAACTGCTTCGGGTCTGAATGGCCATCAAATACGGGGAGCTGAGGCGGCTTGTAGGACGGAGGCCAAGGTGTAGCCTGCAGCTCAGCGGACAAGGGAGAAGCATCATCAAAAACAAAATTCCCATGATGGAAATTGTCATACCAGTCATCTTCGTTGGGAAAACCCTCCTGATGAAGGTCTTGATGCTGAGGCCTTCGGTGTTGCTCATCCTGAGCAAGATGACGAACTTCTTCAGAGGCTTCGTCTATCTGCCTCTGTAGTTCAGCTAGCCTGGCCATCTTCTCCTTCTTGCGTTGAACCTGCTGCTGAAGGATTTCCAGATTTTGAATCTCCTGATCTAGATCATCCTCCGGAGGTGTTGGACTGGTAGCCTTCCTCTTCTGGCTTCGTGCCTCTCTAAGAGAAAGGACGTCTTGATTGGGGTCCAGCGGCTGCAGCGTGCCAGCCCCTGGTGCTGAAGCCTTCTTCGGCGGCATGACGAAGATGATGCCTTCCGAAGGTGTTGAAAAGCTCAAGAAATGGAAGTGAGTTCACCGGAGGTGGGCGCCAATGTTGGGGACTTGTTCTCAAGTGCTAAGAGTTAAGAACAAGGCAACATAAAAAAAATGTTAATTGTTAACACCCTTCGTCCCCCGAAGCATTATTTCCCTTAGGATCTAATGACTTGCGGACGAAGGTTATGAAGGTCATACCTTCATAAATTCATCAGACAATGACGAAGGATAAAGTATAAAGAATGCAAAAGAGCACATGAACAATCATTTATTATTATTGAACATAAACAAAAGTATTATTGAACTATAAATGTACCTCCGATCGGAAGGAAATGATAATACAAGCGTGACGCAAAAAGCGAATGCCAAGTCAGCGTGAACAGTACGGGGATACTGTTCACCTATTTATAGACACGGGACACAGCCCTTACAAAATTACATTCATGCCCTTTACATCTGACAATAACTCTATAGTAATCTATTGAGGTCTGAATAGCCTTTTCATCTTTAAGTCGGTTCCACTCTCTGCTGTTACGCCGAAGCTTTCCTGCTCAACACCTTCGGCTCTGTATCAAGCTTCGTATTATTCCGGTCTGCTGCAATGCCGATTTTAGTCTGAGGGTACCTGTTCACATATTGTACTACAGAAATACTGTTAAATCCTGTTTTTGAGGACCTTCGGACGCCGAAGGTCCCCAACAGTTGACTTCACCGACCATGTTGCATCGAGCGTCCTAACTACAGACGTCGCTGCCGAAGTCGAGAGTCTTCGGGCGCAGCATGCGGATGCTGTCCGGGAGAAGTCGGTTGCGAAAAGCAAGAACCACAGGTTGGCGGAGAAGGTGGCTGCCTTGGAGGCCGAGAAGACGGACCTCCGGCGCCGGCTGGCGGAGGAGAGGAGGGAGGCTAACCAGGCCATCGCTGAAGCGCAGGCTGCGCGAGCGGAGGCAAAGGTGGCGCGAGCGGAGAACAGTCTCGCCAGCCAACGCGCCGATGACTGGGAGGAAAGATTCAACGCCCTGCGTGGCCGCGTGGACAAGGCCAAGGCCTCGGTGCGCTCTGAAGTCGGGCGGACGCGCGCGCAATTCGTGGATGCGTACCACGATCTGGGTGCGCAGATCGCAGACTTCGAAGTGCCCGACCAAGAGGCGGGCCTTCGCTTCCTCGAATGGTTGCAGGAGGAGCTGCTGGTGCTGCCGACTATTGTGTAGGGCTTTATGTCCTTCGCCTCCCTCGTCACCTGCGAGGGGATCCTGAACGCGTTGTCCCGCGAGGGGTGCCGACACTACGAGGTCTTCGACCAATCAGACGAGAACTTTGAACGTGAAGTTTTCAAGGCCGAAGACCCTGTGGTGAAGCAGGCAGCGGGGGCACTCTTCGACCGGATGTGGGGTCTGCATGGTCGGGAGGCGGTTAAGGAGCGGTCTGACCGGGCGATAGAGGAGGTTAGGGTTATCTGTTGTTTTGTGTGGTTGTGTTGGGGTATGTGTGGTTTTGCTGAATGGGTGTGCTGTTGCTGCAGATGGCGCGTGCGAGGATGTCGAGGACCTTGGAGATCTGGTCGGCGCGCCGCCCGAAGCTGAGGTCGACCCGGTGCCGCCTTCGAGTGCCGGTGAAGGCCCCTCGGCTGCATCCGTGCCTACCGTGGTCGGTGAAGGCCCTTTGCCAGCCCCTGCGCCGACGACCGAAGATCCCCCGAAGGTGGTGGCTGAGCCGGTGACCGAAGACCCCACGGCCGCGGTCGGGCCTTCGCAGGTGGCTGAGTAGGAGTTTGGGGCGTTTGTAAATTTTGTCTGCATTACTGAACCTTGGTTGCTGCTCAGGTTCAGGATTTTGGGCCTGCGCACGCAATCGGTACTGTCAACGATAATTTTGTGGCGGCTTCGACCGTGGTTGCTGAAGACGATTCTGATGATTCTGTGTCTAAGTGTTTTGCGTCTGATGATTCTGGGAGTTCGATTGTGTGGATAGAGGAGTCTTCGGACGAGGATTTGGATTACTTTGCGGCATTGGATGTGGCTGCGGCGGAGGCTTCGCCACGTGCAATGGGTGATGAGGACCTTCCGGGTGCGAGTGTTGGGTGTAGGCGGCGAAGGGCGGTGGCGAAACGGAGGGTGAGTGGGCGTCATCGTGGTGAGGTGGAAGGTGGTCACCTTCGTGTGGACAGGGCTGGCAAGAGGGAATTGTTGTCCTCATCGGCTGGGGTGAGTGTGGGGTGAGGGGGAGCTGTGAAGTCTGTTTGCGGGTGAAGAATTGAGGATAATGTTGTTCAACTATAGGGAGATGGGTATCATCCCGAAGGTTGAGCCAATGTAATGTGCGATGCCCTCGCTGTATGTATGTAACCATACTCTTGTGTGATGAAGCTGCGCGCTTTTGTTGATCAGGCCGCTCCCGTAGGCTTTGATTTTTTTCGTACTAGTATTCCGGCTGCACCCGTAGGCAACTTTTGCGCGGAGGGTCTTTTGGAAAAGACTTCGATTTTTCGCACTTATTGTGCTAGTCCGGCTGCACCCTTAGGCGACTTTTGCATGGAGAGTCTTTTTGGAAAAAGACTTCGATTTTTCGCACTTATTGTGCTAGTCCGGCTGCACCCTTAGGCGACTTTTGCACGAAGAGTCTTTTGGAAAAAGACTTCGATTTTTCGCACTTATTGTGCTAGTCTGGCTGCACCCTTAGGCGACTTTTGCACGGAGAGTCTTGTGGAGAAAGACTTCGATTTTTTTGCACTTATTGTGCTAATCCGGCTGCACCCTTAGACGACTTTTGCGCGGAGTGTCGCACGCGAGGGAGGCTTCGCTGCTCCTCGCGGTGACTTTGATGTGGTCGAATGCCGAAGACTGTCGATGCGGTCTTTTTCGACATTGCTTTAATTTTTTGCGGGGGATTTTCGCGTGTATATTACATGGCTCCGCCTCATTAAAACCCTCACCCCCCGGGAGGAAAAGAGTGCGGACCAGAATAAAATTGTTTGATGAATTACAAGGGCGTGTTAGCCCTAAGGATTTAAACAAAAAATTTATGCAGATTGTCAATATTCCAGGAATGTTCCAGATCTTTGCCAGATTGTGTTGTTAGTCTGTACGCGCTGGGAGACGACTTCGTCTTGACGATAAATGGTCCTTCCCACTTTGGCTCCAGCTTACCTCGTGACTCTGTCCGGGTTGAGCGGACAAGTACGAGGTCCCCTTCGTTAAATTCTCATGGGACAACTGCGTGGTTGCGCCAGGCCTTTGTTTCGACTTGGTATTTGTTGAGGGCCTGGAGGGCGAAGACACGGTCTCCGTCGATGAGATCTTTGGAGGTCAGCTCGTCGACGTCGGGTACTGCTGAAGCGCTTGTCCGCGGGGACCCATGTTTCATTTCCTGCGCGGTCATGGCCTCCGATCTGTATAGCAGGCGAAAGGGAGTGAATCCGGTCGCCCGACACTCGGTCGTGTTTAGTGCCCAGACTGCTTCAGGTAGCAGGTCGGCCCATTTACCCTTCTTGTCGTCGAGGAGCATTTTCTTGATTGCCGTGAAAATCTTGCCGTTAGCACGCTCTACGACGCTGTTGGACTGTGGGTGGTACACTGAGGCAAAGGCAAGCTTGGTGCCGATGGAGAAGCAGAAGTCCCTAAAGTCTTGGCTATCGAATTGTTTGCCATTGTCAACTGTGAGCTCGGACGGGACTCCGAATTGGCAGACAATGTTTTGCCAGAAGAATTTCTGGGCGGTCTTCGTTGTTATCGTGGATACTGCTCTTGCCTCGATCCACTTGGTGAAATACTCGACGGCGACGAAGGTGAACTTGAGGTTCCCTTGAGCCGTGGGAAGCGGCCCGACAATGTCCAGGCCCCAGCGCTGAAGAGGCCATGTGTGGGCGATGAGTTTTGTGAACTGCGAAGGGTTTCCCGAGTGAGGAGAGAATTTCTGGCAAGCTTCGTAGGACCTCGTCACCCGATTCGCTGCGCAAATCATAGCGGGCCAGTAGAAGCCTTGTCGGATCACCTTGGCGGCTAGGGCTCTAGGCCCTGCATGAGAGCCGCAAGTTCCGTTGTGGACTTCGCGCAGGATCTGGACGCCGTCGGTCTCGGTGACGCATTTAAGCATGGGTTGACTGACCCCCTTTTTGTAAAGCTGTCCCTCAATGAGTGCGACGTCCCGGCTTCGGTGTTTGAGGCGCTTAGCCTCGTTGATATCGCTCGGATGGTAGTATCCCTGCAGAAACAGGGTTATTGGTGCCCGCCAGTCTTCGGTCATGATGAGGTTGACTATGCGGTGGCCCTTGGTGTCGTTGGTAATTTGGAGGCCCTCTGGGCTGCGGACGGCTGGCGTGCTGATGACATGGTAGAACACGTCGGAGGGTAGGGCCTCACCTCTGGCGGCTGCCTTGGCCAATGCGTCGGCCTCCTCATTCTTGGCTCGGTCCACGTGCTGCAAGGTGAAGCCCTTGAATTGTCTCTCGAGGCTGCGGACAGCCGCGAGATACTGCATAAGTGCGGGGTCCTTTGCTGCGTAATCTTTCTCGACTTGGCCGGTAACCACCTTGGAGTCTGTTCTGATTATGCAGGTGGTGACACCAAGTGCCCGTAACTTGCGAAGGCCGAGGATGACAGCTTCGTACTCTGCTACGTTGTTGGTGCACCTGTCGGACTCCAAAGCAAAGCTGAGTCGTGCTGCATATCGGTGCTTGACCCCTCTGGGTGAAGTAATGACCGCAGTTGCGCCTGCCCCCGCATGGCACCATGCGCCGTCATAGTGGATGGTCCACACGTTCTCTGCAGTCGTGTCCGGCTGCGTTATTGGCCTAGTCCAATCGACGATGAAGTCTGCTAGGACTTGTGACTTGATGGCTGGCCTGGGCTCGAATGTGATATGGTATCCGGAGAGCTCGGCTGCCTATTTGGCGATCCAGACAGATGCCTCCGGATTTCAAAATAATTCGCTGAGTCCCCTGTCCGAGGTGACCCATACCTTGAACGCTTCAAAATAATGGCGCAGTATGCGCGAACCCATAACGACTGCGTAGGCGATTTTTTCCAGTTCTGTCATGTTGCATTTGGATGTTGTGAGCACTTCGGAGACGTAATAAACTGGACATTGCCTGGTCGTGCCCTCTCTGTCCTGTTCTTGAACCAGTGCTGCACTGACCGCGTGCGGTGAAGCTGCGACATAGAGCAACAGGGGTAGCGAAGGGTTGGGGCTTGTAAGAATCGCCAGCTCTAACAGGTGCTGCTTTAGTGAAGTGAAGGCCGCCGCTTGCTCTGGTCCCCATGCGAAGTCTTTTGCGCCGTGAAGCGTTTTGAGGAAAGGTAGGCTTCGCTCTGTGGACTTGGAAATGAACCTGTTGAGGGCGGCCAATCTGCCTGTCAGTCGTTGGACGTCTCTGGCTGACTGCGGGGGCGTCATGTTGATGATGGCCTGGATTTTGGTCGGGTTGGCTTCGATCCCTCGGTGCGACACCAGGTAGCCCAATATCTTCCCCTGGCGTACGCCGAAGACGCATTTTTTAGGGTTTAGGCGAAGTCGTGCATCCTGCATGTTCGCGAATGTTTCTGCGTGGTCAGCCAGATGGTCTTCTTTGCTTTTGCTGGCGACGACTATGTCGTCCACATACGTAAATATGTTTCTGTCGATTTGGCTCTCGAGCACCGTTTTGGTGAGGCGAGAGAATGTGGACCCAGCGTTCTTAAGTCCCTCCGGCATTCTGATGAAGCAATACGTGCCGAAGGGTGTTATAAAACTGGTGCTGGCCTTGTCTTCCTCCTTCATATATATTTGGTGGTAGCCGGAGAAGCAATCAAGGAGTGACATGACTTCGCACCCTGCCACACTATCGACGATCTTGTCAATCCGAGGCAGCGGGAAATTATCCTTGGGGCAGGCCTTGTTAAGGATGGTGAAATCAATGCACATCCGCCACTTGCCGCTCTTCTTTTGCACCATGACTACGTTGGCGAGCCACGTAGGGTAGGCGACTGGCTCGATGAAGTTGGCCTCAAGTAGGCGGTGTACCTCGGCTTTGGCGGCTTCTGTCTTCTCATCAGACATCTTGTGCAGCCGCTGCTTCTTTGGCCTCACCGAAGGGTCGATTCCCAAGCTGTGCTCGATGACAGAGCGACTGACTCTGACCAGGTCGAGGGCGGACCAGGCAAAGACGTCCTTATTTTTGGACAGACAGGAGAGGAATCTCTCCTCGTCATGCGAAGTAAGGTCTTCGCTTATGATGACCGTTTGCTTGGGCGTTGCCTGGTCAAGGGGAACTGTTTTGGTCCCATTGTTGCTCTGCAGCTGTGCCTTTTCATGCTCTTTGGCGGTTGTGCTGGTAGCCTCGAGGACCTCGCGCTGCGCCGTGAGGCAGTGTACGTTCCTTTGCCCTGGAACGAAGTCTCTTTCTATGTTGAGCACGGCCTGCTGGTTGCCGTAGACTGTGATCGCGCCTTGCGGACCCGGGATCTTCATCCACAGGTAGAGTCCGTGAATGGCTGCCTCAAACTTGTTAATGGAGCCCCGACCCATTATGGCATTGTACGGGTACACCATGTCGACGATGTCGAATGTGACTTGCTCACTTCGTGCATTGGGTGCTACACCGAAGGAGAGGGGGAGCTCTATTTTGCCGACAGGAAAGGTGCCCTTACCGCCAAAGCCATACAGGGGGTTGTCCGAAGGTTTAAGCAAACTGTGGCTGATGCCCATGTGGTCGAAGGCGTGGAGGAAAATGATATCTGTCTGGCTACCGTTGTCAACTAAGACTTTGTGCAGGTCCCAGCCTGCCACGCTGCAGTTGATAACCATGGCGTCGATGTGGGGGGCACTATGCAGGTCGACGTCTCTGGCGTCGAAGGTCTGTGGCACATGGGACCACTTTGTCTGCACGACTGGACCGGTGATGGCGACGTGGTTGATGCTGCGGTAGTGGTCTCTCTTCTGTCGCTTTGTGTCGAAGTCGACGCTGGATCCCCCAGTGATCATGTGAATGACTCCGCGGTACGGCTGATCAGTGAAGTCTTCTTGTTTTGGTGCTTGGGGTGGTTGGGGTGGTGGATGTTTGGCTGTTGTGGGTGTGGCGGTGGGAGTGGGGGAGGTACAATTTGTACCTCCTGGTGGTGTTGGTATGCGTGGTTGGGCGGATGCAGAACGGGGCCGTGGTTATATGGTTGTGGGGGTTGTTGATATGTGTGCGAGACAACTCTTGGGTTGTCGGCTGGTTGCGCCCGAGACATCCTGTCTCTAGTGGCCTTCGTTTCCGGGCAGTCCCTTGTTGGGTGCGCGTAGTCTTCGCCATGGAACAAGCAGTAAAATCAGCGTGGCTGCTGCGCCCATCCCTGGCCCCGACCACGAGTTCCATTGCTGCGGCCCTGGGGGGATAATCTTGGCGGCGAGGGGCCTCACCAGCGGGGTGCTGGTTGGCGATGTTGTGTACCTGCTGCTGACTGCGACCGTCCCGACCGGAGTCTGACTGCGATGGTCTTTGGGTTTCCTCTGGGACTCGACCTTGCTCTGGTGGAGCTCTTCGGATCTGGCATATTTTTCGAACAGCTGATACAGCTCCTGGAGGTTCTTGGGTGGATCTCTGATGTAGTGGCTGTAAAGGACGCCGGCGCGAAGGCCACTGATGGCGTAGTGAATGGCGATTTGGTCATCAACCGAAGGCAGTTGTGACTTGAGAGTCAGAAACTTGCGGTAGTACTCCCGCAGAGTCTCTCTTTCCAGCTGCTTGCAGAGTGACAGTTCAGCCAAGGCGTCGGTGTCTGGACGGTACCCTTGGAAGTTGAGCAGAAATTTGTCCCGGAGACTTCTCCAGGAGTCGATGGACAACGGGGGCAACCTGGTGTACCAGGTGAGGGCCGGGCCTTCGAGGGATGATGAATGATTTGGCCATTGTGGCGTCGTCCCCTCCGGATGATGCAACAGCGACTTGATAGCTCATGATATACTGTGCTGGGTCGGTGCTACCGTTGTACTTGGGGTAGGTCCCTGCCCTGAAGTTGGCGGGCCATGGTGATACTTGCAGGTGCGGCACCAGGGGACTCCGCTCATCGAGGTAGTTGACACCTTGGAATGTCATGGTGTACGGGATGGCGGGTCCGCGCTGAGGAATGAACAGGTCTTCGAATGGCGCGTGCTGTTGGAGGGGTGGGCTGTGCTGCAGATTAAGTTGGCCTTCGTGCTGCATGAGCGCGATCTCTTGCTCAAGTTCCTGAGCCCTCTGCTCCTCGTCGCGTATCATCTAGCGCACCTTGGCCTGCGTAGAGACGCGTTGGCGCTTGGCCTCGAGGATCTCTTTCTGCTTCTGGAGGTTGCGGTTTTTGATGCGCAAGGCCCGCAGCTGTAGTTGTTCCTCTGCTGAAACGCCGATGACTTCGCCATCCTCAGTGGTGTCCGCGCCCTCCGGTGGAGCGAAGCCTAGGGGAGGTTGCGGTTGTCCTCCGGAGCTGCAGGTGCGGAGACTGCCTTTGGGTGTAGGTTGCTCATTGCGTTGCCTCTTGCTGAGTGTGTCGTCTTCGCAGGCTTCTTAGTGGGTGGTGTCTGCAAGGGCCTTGCCCTTTTTCTCAGCCAGCAGCGTTGCCTTCACTGCTTCGTCAACGGATGGGGCTGCCTTCGAGCTAGCTCTCTTAGGTGCCATCGCGAGTGGATTTTTCGTAGCACGAACGGTGGGCGCCAAATGTTGGAACTTGCTCTCCTGGACAAGTTGATCCAACGGGGGGAATGAAAACAACGTAAACATGGTTTCAACTTGAGATGGCAATAGCTCTGTTAATCCAGCCTCTCAAGGGCACTGTACGGGGGTATTTATAGGTGCCTGAGTGCCCAACGACTCAGTGTAAGGACGCATGTGCCCTTAGGCACCTGGACTATCCCCAGAATATTCGCATAAAGTAGGGTTACAGACTGTCATTACAGAAAAGCTATTACAAATCGGGCCCGAAAGACGCTTCTCTGTGCGGGGCCTGTTACAATGGGCCGAATCCCACATGGGCCTCGCGAGGCCGAGTGAGGATGTGGGACGGGGCGACGTCGTCGTAGGCCTTTGTCTTGTAGCGCAGAAGGCGAAGGGTGGACCTCGCCGGTTCTTCTGCTTCCGTTGGCGCAGCGAGAAAGACGAGGGCTAGAGCGAAGGGTAGCGTCTTTGCCCTCGCCCCAACAACCATTTCCAATATCTGCATAATGAGGACTCTAGGGAAAGCCTCGTAGTGAGACCCTAGCCAGTCACCTCAGAAGTGAATACGGGACTTGCAAACCCGGGCTAGAAGGGAATCATGACTCATGGGTAAAGTTGTGCCACCTCTGCAGAGTGTAAAACTGATATATCAGCCGTGCTCACGGTTATGAGCAGCCTGGACCCTCACATGATAATTGAACTTGAAGATGAAAACACATCGTGGTCCTTTTTGGTTCAACTGGTTCTGAGCTTATGCTGGTGATATATTTATGTTGATGATATATATGCTGAAGATTATTGCTTATGCTTAAATGGGTTTGGTATATACTTATACTTAGTAATCAGGTGTTGATAATAAAATGTTGACCAACTAAAATGCTAACCACATTAAAACTTTAGCCTTACCTTGTTATCTTGCATTTTCACCCCGCTTGATGAGCCCTAACCATAAGTGAGCTCACCCTTGCTTAATTTTGATCAGAAATTGCAGATGAAGATTATGATGGTGAACTTGATGGATGCTAGTCTAGTGATTCCCCCGGTCATCTTCCTGTGGAAGGATGTCCATGTTTCGTTGTACTTTGATGAATAAAGGTTGATACATTATGTCAGTTCGAAGTGTAATACGTTAATATAATCTTTATTTATGCTTTTATGCATTGTTTTTTTGATATATTACACTTGACGTCAACATATGTGTGGAAATAGATCCTGGCACACATATGCTATGCATTCGGTTTTTCCCTTAAAATCAGGTGTGACATAAAACGAGCGCCTTCGCCAGCGCGCGGCTACGCTGCTTCTTCACCTTGGCAGGGCGCTTGGAGGTTTGCCTGTGATCGTGGTGTGTGCGCATTGGGGTAATCACACACTGCACTGGTCGGTGACGAAGCAATTGCTCACCTGAGTCACGCACCGCCGCGGGGTTGCGTCAAACCGAGCACCGGGGCTCCTACGTCGTCACCAAGGTAATCCACCATCGACCGAACTCCTTTGACTCCCCTAATATGTGTAGTGTCCCGTTGATTAAGGTTTGGAGCACCCCCGTACTGTGAATTGCTCGTCGGAGGTCTATTTCTGTTGTTTAACTATTATTCATGATAAGATCATATTGTTAATTGGAACATGGAGAACCACCCGGGAAAACAGTGCTACCACAAGGGTGGTATGGGACACCCTTGGCTGACTAATTAGGAAAGCTAATGCAGGACTACCTTACCCAAAAGGGGCAAGGGCAGTAGGGGAGTGGTCGGTATAGGGAGGTTCTCGGATTAATTTTGTTGGAATGGCTTTTCAGACGGGGGATTCCTATACTGTGCTCCCTAGAAACTATAGCGGGTTTTCTGAAGCTAGTGGAACTTTGTAAAGACCTCGTAGTGGTACCTGCCTCGCTTCCTTGGTAGAGATGTATGGGGTCCGATCAACCCCGTGGCAAATGGGTAACACGACTTGTGGTAAAGATGCATAACCTGTGCAGAGTGTAAAACTGGTATATCAGTCGTGCTCATGGTCATGATTAATTTATGGAACTAAACTTAATCTGTCATATACTTTGTATTGCGGGTGTTGTTATTAATCTTGATCTCTTATTTAATTGGGTTGGTATCTACTTACACTTAGTAACTGCTAATAAAATTATGACCAACTTTAAAAGCAATGCTCAGCTTTAACCATCCTCTTTGGTAAGCCTTACACCTCACATGAGGTCCCACAGGAGGTAAGCACATTATTCCCCACAACTTGTTGAGCGATAAACGTATGTGAGCTCACCCTTGCTGTACTCACATCCCTTTATGTCAAGAACAGGTACCATAGGAGGAGGCGCATGATGGATGCTGCGATGAGTTTGTGAGTGGTCTAGGTCGTCGTCTCCCAGTCAACCTTGGGTTGTTGGATCGTTGTCTTCGTATGATGTAATTATTTAATTATTTTATACAGAACTCCATTATATATTAAAGTTGTGACATTCATTTCTATACCATGAGTCATCATATGTGTAAGACTTGATCCTAGCACACTTGGTGATTATTTCACGCCCGGGTTTTGGACCCCTAAAATCCGGGTGTGACAGAGCTACACCAACACCTTCGCTGCTATCGTCATCGTCGTATTCTTCTTCATCGTTGTCAACTCTGCTGCCCTTTTCGTCGTTGTCCGTGGAGCTGTGGGCGTCACCTGCTCCTTTTTCGATGTCCTCGTTGTCGTCGTCATTGGAGAACTTGATAATTAGGGGCTCCTTCGCCATTGAGTCCTCCTCGGAGGACACATCGTTGTCCTTACCCTCCGAGGATTTTGTCTGCTCCATCCTAGGGGAACATGTCATCCTCGCTCTCCTCTAGATCCTCGCTAAGGAGGAGTAGGAGGGCCTCACCGTCAGTCAGGGAGGCCTCGTTGTACAAGACCACCATGAAGTCCCACTCCCCTGCATTCTAATGCAGAGGATCAAGGGCCTCGTAGGTGGCCCTCGGGTCGAACTCTGTCATTGGATCCCTGTCAGAATCGTGCACGGAGTAGGAAGTGAAAGAAGAAGAGGAAGACATGTCTTCTAAGATAAGGGGGCCTAGTGCTAATGCTACTAGCTGGAGAAGAAAGGTGTCGGGGACCATAATTAGGGGTACCCTCAAGACTCCTAATTCTCAGCTGGTAACCCCCATCAGCACAAAGCTGCAAAGGCCTGATGGGTGCGACTAAGTCAGGGATCGGTCCATTCAAGGGACTCGATCACGCCTCGCCCGAGCCCAGCCTCGGGCAAGGGCAGCCGACCCCGGAGGATCTACGTCTCGCCCGAGGCCCCCCTCCAGCGACGAACATACTTCCGGCTCGCCCGAGGCCCAGTCTTCGCCAAGAAGCAACCCTGGCCAAATCGCCACGCCAACCGACCAAATCGCAGGGGCATTTAATGCAAAGGTGGCCTGGCACCTTTATCCTGACGCACGTCCTCCAGTCGACAGAGCCGAAGTGACCGCAGTCACTTCGCCGCTCCACTGACTGGCCTGACAGAAGGATAGCGCCGCCTGCGCCGCTCCGACTGCTGTGCCACTCGACAGAGTGAGGCTGACAGGCAGCCAGGCCCGGCCTCAGGCACCATAGGAAACTCCGCTCCGCCCGACCCAGGCTCGGACTCGGGCTCAGCCCCGGAAGACGGCGAACTCCGCTCCGCCCGACCCAGGGCTCCGACTCGGGCTCAGCCCCGGAAGACGGCGAACTCCGCTCCGCCCGACCCAGGGCTCGGACTCGGGCTCAGCCCCGAAAGACGGCGAACTCTGCTCCGCCTGACCAAGGGCTCGGACTCGGGCTTGGCCCCGGAAGACGGCGCACTCCGCTCCGCCCGACCCAGGGCTCAGACTCGGGCTCAGCCCCGGAAGACGACGAACTCCGCTCCGCCCGACCCCAGGGCTCGGACTCGGGCTCAGCCCCTGAAGACGACGAACTCCGCTTCGCCCGACCCCAGGGCTCGGACTCAGCCCTGGCCTCCGCCGATGGTCTCCGCCTAGCCCGACCCAGGGGCTCGGACTCGACCTCGGCCTCGGAAGACAGACTCGACCTCGACCTCGGAGGAGCCTCCACATCTACCCTACCCCAAGCTGACTCAGGCTACGGGGAACAAGACTGGCGTCCCATCTGGCTCGCTCCGCCAGACAAGTAATGATGGCGCCCCGCACGCTCTATGACGACGGCGGCTCTCAGCCCCCTTACGGAAGCAAGAGGACGTCAGCAAGGACTCGATAGCCCCGACAGCTGTCCTTCCGCCAGGCTCCAACGCTCCTCCGATGGCCACGACACCACACGAACCGGGTGCCAAAACCTCTCCGGCTGCCACGATGACATGTACTTAGGGCGCTAGCTCTTTTCTGCTAGACACGTTAGCACTCTGCTACACCCCCCATTGTACACCTGGATCCTCTCCTTACGCCTATAAAAGGAAGGACCAGGGCCCTCTTAGAGAGGGTTGGCCGCGCGGGGAAGAGGACGGGACAGGCGCTCGCGTGAGGCCGCTCGCTCCCCTCCCGCGTGGACGCTTGTAACCCCCTACTGCAAGCGCACCCGACCTGGGCGCGGGACAAACACGAAGGCCACGGGATTTCCACCTCTCTCTTGCTCCGGCTGCCTTTTTCCCCCCTTCGCGCTCCGTCTCGCGCCGACCCATCTGGGCCAGGAAACGCGGCGACATTTCACTCGTCGGCCCAGGGACCCCCCCCCCCCGGTCTCGAAACGCCGACAGTTGGCGCGCCAGGTAGGGGCCTGCTGCGTGTTGATGAACAGCTTCCCTCAAGCTCCAGATGGGCAGTCTCCAGCAACCTTTCCAGCCCGGGACGGTGCTCCATTTCGGGAGTCTTGAGTTCATGTCCCTCGACGGCAGCTACGACATGATACTCCTTCCCCCGCCGTGCGACAGCGACAATGGCGGCCGACAGCCCGCCCGCCGGCGGCGGAATCGACGACGTCTTCCCCGCATGGTGGAAGAACAACATTCGAGCTCACCCCGCCCTCTCCCCCGCCGACGGAGGAGGAGGCGGGGCAACCAAGGCCAAGCAGGAGGCGGCACCTCGTCGGCTGTCGAGCGAGTCGACGGCGCTGGCGCCCCAACGGGGGGCACATCGGGCATCGACCTCGCGTTTGAGACGAAGACGAGCGCCGTCTCCCCGCAACACGCCAATTCCAAGCAAACGGACGACGCCAGCACGCTCGCGAAAGGCTCGCTGGGCGTCACCCTCGTACCTGAGACGACGATGCAGTCAGTCCCTGACGTGACTTCGTCACCGCCCGTCGACCAAGAGGTACCCACCGATTCCCATCTCACGCCCTTTGGGTTCAGCCTCGACCCGCCAAGCGACTTCGCTTTGGCGGACGCTCTCGTAGAGGCGAGTCCAAACCCTCTGGGGTTTCGTATGCGGTCACCCTGGGACCGGCTGACGGACGTCTCGACCTACGGGCCCTCGGGGTCCGAGGAAGATGACGTGTCCGACTTCTGTTGGGATTTCTCCGGACTTGGTAACCCCAGTGCCATGCGGGACTTCATGACCGCATGCGACTACTGCCTTTCCGACTGTTCCGACGGTAGCCGCAGCCTCGGCGACGAGGACTGCGGCCCAAGTCGTGAATGTTTCCACGTCGATCTAGGGGGTCCCTCCGAAGGCAACCATCTTGTTATGCCAGAGAATGGTGATCTCCCTAGGCCTGTGCCTCTCGTTGACATCCTACGGGAGCTAGCCGTGGTCCCCGTTCAGGCGGGGGGTCATGACCCACAGCTCGAGCAAATCCGCGGGGTGCAGGCCAGGCTCGACGAGGGAGCAGGAACACTTGAGCCGATCCGCCTGGACATCGGGCAGGAATGGGCGGGCCAACCTCCGGCCGGAGAAGTGCGCCATCTACCCCAGGGTATCCAGCACCGCATCGCTGACGATGTCAGGGTGAGGCCGCCACCCGCTTCCAGTGGAGTCGGCCAGAACCTGGCTGCAGCGGCAATGCTTCTCCGCGCTATGCCGGAGCCATCAACCACCGAGGGGCGGCGAATCCAGGGAGAGCTCAAGAATCTCCTGGAGGGCGCCGCGGTCCGACGGGCCGAGAGCTCCGCCTCCCGAAGGAAGGGGTACCCCTCGGAACATCGCGCCACGACTTCCCGGTTCATGCGGGAAGCCTCGGTCCACACCGGGCGCACGGGCGACACAGCGCCTGCGGCCCTGGGTCGCCTCGGCAACGAGCACCATCACCGCAACCGTCGGGCCCACCTCGACGAAAGGGTGCACCGAGGCTACCACCCTAGGCGTGGGGGATGCTACGACAGCGGGGAGGATCGGAGTCCCTCGCCCGAACCACCCGGTCCACAGGCTTTCAGCCGCGCCATACGACGGGCGTCGTTCCCGACCCGGTTCCGAACCCCGACTACTATCACAAAGTACTCGGGGGAGACGAGACCGGAACTGTGGCTCACAGACTACCGGCTGGCCTGCCAACTGGGTGGAACGGACGATGACAACCTCATCATCCGCAACCTCCCCCTGTTCCTCTCCGACACCGCTCGTGCCTGGTTGGAGCACCTGCCTCCGGGGCTGATCTCCAACTGGGACGACCTGGTCCAAGCTTTCGCCGGCAATTTCCAGGGCACGTACGTGCGCCCTGGGAACTCATGGGACCTCCGAAGCTGCCGACAGCAGTCGTGAGAGTCTCTCTGGGACTACATCCGGCGATTCTCGAAGCAGCGCACAGAGCTGCCCAACATCATCGATTCAGATGTCATCGGCGCGTTCCTCGCCGGCACCACTTGCCGCGACCTGGTCAGCAAGCTGGGTCGAAAGACCCCCACCAGGTCGAGCGAGCTGATGGACATCGCCACCAAGTTCGCCTCTGGCCAGGAGGCGGTTGAGGCTATCTTCCGGAAGGACAAGCAGCCCCAGGGCCGCCCACCGGAAGATGCCCCCGAGGCGTCAACTCAGCGCGGCGCCAAGAAGAAAGGCAAGAAGAAGTCGCAAGCGAAACGCGACGCCGCCGACGTGGACCTTGTCGCTGCCGCCGAGCACAAGAACCCTCGGAAACCCCCCGGAGGTGCCAACCTCTTTGACAAGATGCTCAAGGAGCCGTGCCCATATCATCAGGGGCCCGTCAAGCACACCCTTAAGGAGTGTGCTATGCTTCGGCGCCACTTCCACAGGGTCGGGCCACCCGTGGAGGGTGGCAGGGCTCGCGACGACGACAAGAAGGAAGATCACCAGGCAGGAGAGTTCCCCGAGGTCCGCGACTGCTTCATGATCTACGGTGGGCAAGCGGCGAACGCCTCAGCTCGGCACCACAAGCAAGAGCGTTGGGAGGTCTGTTCGGTAAAGGTGGCAGCACCAGTCTACCTAGACTGGTCCGACAAGCCCATCACCTTCGACCAAGCTGACCACCCCGACCACGTGCCGAGCCCAAGGAAATACCTGCTCGTAGTCAACCCCATCATCGGCGACGTCAGGCTCACCAAGGTCCTCATGGACGAAGGCAGCAGCCTCAACATCATCTATGCCGAGACCCTCGGGCTCCTGCGTGTTGATCTGTCCTCGGTCCGGGCAGGCGCTGCGCCTTTCCACGGGATCACCACTGGGAAGCGCGTCCAGCCCCTCGGACAACTCGACCTTCCTGTCTGCTTCGGAACACCCTCCAACTTCCGAAGGGAGACAACACATTCGAGGTGGTCGGGTTCCGAGGAACCTACCACGCAGTATTGGGGAGGCCATGCTACGCGAAGTTCATGGTCGTCCCCAACTACACCTACCTCAAGCTCAAGATGTCGGGCCCCAACGGGGTCATCACCGTCGGCCCCACGTACCGACACGCGTTCGAATGCGACGTCGAGTGCGTGGAGTACGCCGAGGCCCTCGCCGAGTCCGAGGCCCTCATCGCCGACCTGGAGAGCCTCTCTAAGGAGGTGCCAGACGTGAAACGCCACGCCGGCAACTTCGAGCCAGCGGAGACGGTTAAGTCCGTCCCCCTCGACCCCAGCAGCGACGCTTCCAAGCAGATCCGGATCGGCTCCGAGCTCGATCCCAAATAGGAAGCAGTGCTCGTCGACTTTCTCCGCGCAAACGCCGACGTTTTCGTGTGGAGTCCCTCGGACATGCCTGGCATACCGAGGGATGTCGCCGAGCACTCGCTGGATATCCGAGCTGGAGCCCGACCCGTCAAGCAGCCTCTGCGCCGATTCGACGAAGAAAAGCGCAGAGCCATAGGCGAGGAGATCCACAAGCTAATGGCAGCAGGGTTCATCAAAGAGGTATTCCATCCCGAATGGCTTGCCAACCCTGTGCTTCTGAGAAAGAAAGGAGGGAAATGGCGGATGTGTGTAGACTGCACTGGTCTAAACAAAGCATGTCCGAAGGTTCCCTACCCTCTGCCTCGCATCGATCAAATCGTGGATTCCACTACTGGGTGCGAAACCCTGTCTTTCCTCGATGCCTACTCAGGGTATCACCAAATCAGGATGAAAGAGTCCGACCAGCTCGCGACTTCTTTCATCACACCCTTCGGCATGTACTGTTATGTCACCATGCCGTTCGGCTTGAGGAATGCGGGTGCGACATACCAGCGGTGCATGAACCATGTGTTCGGCGAACACATTGGCCGGACGGTCGAGGCCTACGTCGATGACATCGTAGTCAGGACGAGGAAAGCCTCCGACCTCCTTTCCGACCTTGAAGTGACATTCCGATGTCTCAAGGCGAAAGGCGTGAAGCTTAATCCCGAGAAGTGTGTCTTTGGGGTTCCCCGAGGCATGCTCTTGGGGTTCATTGTCTCCGAGCGGGGCATCGAGGCCAACCCGGAGAAGATCGCGGCCATCACCAGCATGGGGCCCATCAAGGACTTGAAGGGCGTACAGAGAGTCACGGGATGTCTTGCGGCTCTGAGCCGCTTTATCTCACGCCTCGGCGAAAGAGGTCTGCCTCTGTACCGCCTCTTAAGGAAGGCTGAGTGCTTCACTTGGACCCCTGAGGCCGAGGAAGCCCTCGGGAACCTGAAGGCGCTCCTCACGAACGCGCCCATCTTGGTGCCCCCCGCTATCGGAGAAGCTGGCTAAAATAGCCTCGGGGCGAACAACGGTTCCCCTGGACGTCTTCTCCCGAGACCTGCATCAACCCTCCGTCAAGATCGACGACACGCCCGAGCCCGAGGCACCCTCGGCCTAGCCCGAGGCACCCTCGGCTCGGCCCGAGGCACCCTCAGCTCGGCCTGAGGCACCCTCGGTTCAGCCCGAGGTACCCTCGGCCCCCGAGGGTGAGGCACTGTGCGTCGAGGAGGAGCGAAGCGGGGTCACGCCTAATCGAAACTGGCAGACCCCGTACCTACAATATCTCCACCGAGGAGAGCTACCCCTCGACCGGGCCGAAGCTCGGCGGTTGGCGCGACGCGCCAAGTCGTTCGTCTTGCTGGGAGATGGGAAGGAGCTCTACCACCGCAGCCCCACAGGCATCCTCCAGCGATGCATTTCCATCGCCGAAGGCCAGGAGCTCCTACAAGAGATACACTCGGGGGCTTGTGGCCATTACGCAGCACCTCGAGCCCTTGTTGGAAACGCCTTCCAACAAGGTTTCTACTGGCCGACGGCGGTGGCTGACGCCACTAGAATTGTCCGCACCTGCGAAGGGTGTCATTTCTACGCGAGGCAGACCCACCTGCCCGCTCAGGCTCTGCAGACGATACCCATCACCTGGCCTTTTGCTGTGTGGGGTCTGGACCTCGTCGGCCCCTTGCAGAAGGCACCCGGGGGCTACACGCACCCCTGGGAAGGGCTATTCGTCATCGCCAAAGTTCTGAAGCCCGGAACGAACAAGCTGGCCGACAGTCAAGGCGAGGTCTACACCAACACTTGGAACATCCAACAGCTACGTCGCTTCTACCCTTAAGATGTTTTCAAGTTGTTCATATACCTCGTTCCCACGCAAAATTTGGTCATCAAGCAAGGGTTAGCCTTGCCTCGGCGAAGCCCGACCCTCCCTCGGGGGCTAAAAAGGGGGGAACCCTCTCCACGTCAAAATTTTCAATCAAAAAGGCTTCCACGTTCCCCCGGCTATGTCGGTAGCAGGACCCCAAGAAGCGAACGCGGGTGCATGTAAGTGGCAAGGCTGACTGAACCGAGGGACTCCTACGCCTCTGGGTTACGGATACCTCACTCGTCACCCACCACGAAAAATGACTCCTACTTGGGCAAGCCACCCTGCTACTGACGAGCGGGGCTAGACACGCAAAATGAAAGGAAAAGGGGCATGACTTTATACTACAATAATAAAGTGTTCAGGCCTCAGCGGCCGCAAAAGACACACGTGCATTCAAAGGAAACTGCTCCGACAGAGTTAGGCGTCGCCCGGGGAAGGAGCCGCGCCTTCGGCTTCGTCCCCGCCCTCGGCAAAGTCCACCCCGGCTTCGGACGACGGCGCAGGCGGGAGGATCTCTGCCTCGAAGGTGGTCGCCAGCACTGCGCTCGGGCCCGCGGCGGCCGCGTCAGGCCTCTGGACTTCAGCCAGGGCGGCTTCATCTTCGTCAGGGAGGCAATACCCCTCGCTAACCCGCTCCAGATCCACAACGTAGTGGGAAGCAAGCACGGCGAAGGCCCGCCTGACGCCGTGGTGTAGCGCCTCGCGGAGTCTGCCGTGCACGTGATCGCCCAAGGCCTGCAGGCGACTTTGAGGGAAGCTTCTTGAGGGGACGTCGCCGAAGCCAAAGACCCGACAGAAGTCTGAGATGGCCTCGGACATGGCCGCGTGGTCGGCCTCCCTCTGCTCGGCCGCCCCGGCAAGCGCCCTGGTGGACTCATCAAGGGTGGACTCGAGCTCTGCGAACGGCCAGAGCGCAAAGCCTCAAACACAAGCAGAGGAAACAAGCTGAAACGAAAACCGAAAATGGCCAGGACATACCTCCGGCTCGGGCACGCTGCTCCGAGGCTGCGGTCTGGGCTACGGCTAGGTCTGCTGCAAGGGCTCTAGCCCGGCTTTCGGCCTCGGCAGCCCGGCCCCGAGATTGGTCTCGCTCATCGGCGACCTGGTCGAACTCCGACTCCCGTCGTTGCACCTCTGCGCGCGCCGCTGCCGCCTCTGTGCGTGCCGCTGCCGCCTGTGCTCTCAGATCGGCGCAGAGCAACCGAAGGTCCGCCACCTCGGTGCCCTGCTGGGAGAGGCGCAGTAGCCCCGGCGAGCGAGGTCCTCAGGGATCGCAGCGAGCCCCAGATATCGACCTCGTGGCGGATGAACGGCGACTTGGCGGATGAACGAAGAAGGGATCCGAAGCCTCACGGGTCCGGAACCGAAGCAACTGGTGCCGCCTCTCGGAGCTCCACCGCGCAGGGACAAGGCTGCCGCTCGGCGGGACGGATCGCGTTTCCACGCCCCCTCCTCCGAGGCACCGAGCGCCAACGCCTCGGCCATCTCAGCGTCGGCAGCAACATGTCGCTCCCCGACTGGGACGGCAGCGGCTTCAGCAGCAGCAGGCGCCAGCACCGGCGGCATGTCTGGTGGGCCTGAGGCCACGTCTGCGCCAGCCGCCTCCTCCAGCACGGTGGCCGCCTCGGCGGAAGAGCCGGCCTCGGGAACTCGCTCCGCGGCGACTGGTGCCGCCTGAGCCCCCCGCTGTGGAGCGCCTTGCAAGAAGGTCAGCTGAACAGCGAGGCCCGGCGCGGCACCGGCTGCGGAAGCCGACGCCGTCTTAAGGGCTTTCCGGGGAGCCAGGTCGGTCAGGCCATGGCTTCGCTTGCTGAGGAGGAAAGAAAAGTCGCGGTCGGGACATACGAATGAGGAGTCAGGACGAAGACATTCCAAAGTACTTACCCGCTCCGGGCCATGATCAACCGCGCCTAAGGAGAGGTTTCTCGGATCTCGACCCCCGAAGGTACCGCCGAGGTCCGCCTCGCCGCCAGCTTCGGTACCGTCCTCGCCTTGGGCACCTTGGACGCCCGGGAGACGGACTGCCCAAGCGCTGCCATCTCCTGCGCTGCCGGTGTGGGCGACGGCTCTCGGGGAACAGACACCTCGGCCTGACTCCCCGGGGTCACCTCAACTTCCCCGGCAGAGGGGTCAAGTACCCCCTCGGTCTGCCCCCGCTCTTCGGGCCGGGACCTCGGCGTCCCGACTCCGGGAACTGACGGCGCCAGCCCACTCGGGGGCTGGCTTGACGACTCTTGGCCTAGCCTCAAACCCGAGCTGAGGCCGAGGCGGGCAGCCATGTCATCGTCCTCGTCATCATCTTCATCATCGTCATCATCGTCAGGCGTTTCCGGCGATGGCTCCCTCGGGAGTCCATCCCTCTCCTGCCGACGACAGAGCTTCTCCAAGGCGTCTCAGACCCGCGTCCGCTCGCGGGCCCGAGCCTTCTCCGCGTCTTTCTTCTTCTTCTTCTCCGCGGCAACCCGCCGCGCTGCTCGGTCCACCGCGTCCTCCGAGACCCGTGGCCGGGAAGGCTTGTGCCACCCTACCTCCTGGAGACAGATGAAAAGTCTCGACCGTAAGGACCAAGGGCAATCCGACGCAGGGAGAAAGAAGGAACGGACACTCACCAGGGTCACACACCCGTGGTCGGGGCGCATCAAGGGCTGAGAGAAGGCGCTGGCGTCCGGTTTTCCTAACGCGACGGCCACCCGCCCGTGGAGAACGTCGATGGGAAGGGGATCCAAGGACATCCGCGAGCCCTCCAAGTCAGCCTCCAGCGTCATCTCCCAAAGCGGCAACCGCCGCTCCGCCAAGGGAAGCACCCTACGGCGGTGAATGGCGGCAATCACTCCCGCGGCGGTGAGTCCCCATTTCCGCCACGCCTCCAGGGCCTTGAGAAGGGGCTCGAGGTTCTTCTGTCTGTCATGCGGGGTCCCATAGCGCCAAGCATCGGCGGCGACGGTGACCACTCGCTGGGAAAACGGCGGGAGCATCTCGCCGTCATTCTGGAGGTAGAACCACCGGCGCTGCCACCCTTTATTCGAGGACGCAAGGATGGCGGGAATGTACAGCGACGCCCGCGACTGCCTCAGTTGGAGAATGCAGCCGCTGGCCCGCACTGCCGTGCGGACCCTTCTCTCCCCCGTCGGCGAAGCAAAAAGCTCCGCGGAAAAGAGATGAGTCCACAAGTCCCAATGGGGGGCGATCCCCAAGTATCCTTCGCACACCGCTACGAAGATGGCGGCTTGCGAGATGGAGTTGGGGCTGAGGTTGTGCAACTCCACCCCATAGTTGTGCAGGATCGCCCGCATGAAGCGGCTTGCCGGCACACCGAACCCCCGCTCGTGGAAGGAGATGAAGCTCACGACGTACCCCGGCGGCGGGGACGGAGCGGCTCCACTCGCGGGGGGAATCCACTCTGGCTGCCTCTCATCAGAGAGAGGGCGAAGTAAACCCTCAGCAACAAGATCCTCCAGGTCATCCGCCGTGACTGTGGAGAAAGGCCATGGGTCGCGCGGCGAGACGATGGTCACCCGGTCGGCCATCACCGAGCAAAAGGGGTGGCGGCGGAAAGGACTGGGTGGGCAGTTTCCTTTTCTCTAGCTAGACCTCTCAGGTTGCGAAAACCTAAGAAGGAGGCAAGAAGCGGAGCAAAGAACCGTCGCCAGACCCTCCCTCGAGTATATAAAGACCGAGGCGAGACCCGTTCAACGTTTCGCCCGGACCCGCCGCGGGATTCAAAAACTCAAAGCGAAACGGCCGTTCCTCGAACGGCTCGCGCACGCGCAATGGCCGCCCCGCGAACCACTCGCCCCGTCGCATTAACTCCGCGGCGGGACAGGCGGCGCCTCTGGCAGGGGAAGCGAGCGACGCTTCGCTTTCGCCATAATGACCGCGTCAAAAAAGGTACGCCACGTCATTCTATTTCGTATCCTTTTCCTTTTCCTCTTTCTCTCTCTTACAACAGGGACCGGGAAAGGGGGATACCCCGAAAAGGATCCTTCTCCGTGAAGGAAACAGGCTCCGAGCCTCCCTACTGATCAGAGGTTCAAAGGCTAGCCCCTCGGAGGGGTTTAACAGCCGCCTCAGAGCGCGTGGGCTCCACACCCACTACTGGTCAGAGGTTCGAAGGTCGGCCCCTCGGAAGGGTTCAACGGCCGCCTTAGGCCACTCGGGCTCCGCGCCCACTACTGATCAGGGGTTCGTAGGCTGGCCCTCGAAGGGTTCACAGCCGCCTCATACATAGAGCGAGGGATGACCCTGGGTACGTTCGATACATAACTGAGGCTCGGGCTACGCTCCCGAGGTACCCTAGGACATTTCCGAGACCAGCGGGAACGATCTTGTAACGGAATCCCATCAGAGGGAGGCATCGAGCCCTCGGACCCCGTCGACAGGGGACCGGGTCTGGCAGATCACCCGCAGGTACTTTTGAGCGCGCCTCCGAGCCTCTAGCCGACCCCTAACAAATGGGGCACGGGCGTCCACTCGGATTACCCGCCAGCAGCTCACCGGAGACACCATGTTCGGTGCCCTCCGAGGGCAACATTGCGCTTTCCCCCCCTCCTCCTTGCGGAAAGGTGACGCAGGGGCGTATGTAAAAAAGTCGAGTCTGCCCTTGACCGTCCTCTCGCCCTGTGCAGAGGCTCGGGGGCTGCTCTCGCAAACCCGGCTCCGGCCAAACCGTTGATAGCGTCAACATACCAGCCCGAGGACTTGGGACTCGACCGTGCACCCGGGCTACGGCCAACTCGCATGAGGGAACGACCAGACCAGCCGAAGCATTGCGTGAGGCATTAAGACCTCGGAGGAGTCAAACCACTCCTCCGAGGCCTCGGGGGCTACACCCGGCGGGTGCGCTCGCGCGCACCCACCGGAACAAAACTCGACCGAGAAAGGCTGGTTCCCTTGAAAAAAAGTGCGACAAAAGCCTCCAAGCGAGTGTTAACACTCCCTTCGAGGCTCGGGGGCTACTGTCGGGGACCATAATTAGGGGTACCCTCAAGACTCCTAATTCTCAGCTGGTAACCCCCATCAGCACAAAGCTGCAAAGGCCTGATGGGTGCGACTAAGTCAGGCATCGGTCCATTCAAGGGACTCGATCACGCCTCGCCCGAGCCCAGCCTCGGGCAAGGGCAGCCGACCCCGGAGGATCTACGTCTCGCCCGAGGCCCCCCTCCAGCGACGAACATACTTCCGGCTCGCCCGAGGCCCAGTCTTCGCCAAGAAGCAACCCTGGCCAAATCGCCACGCCAACCGACCAAATCATAGGGGCATTTAATCCAAAGGTGGCCTGACACCTTTATCCTGACGCACGTCCTCCAGTCGACAGAGCCGAAGTGACCGCAGTCACTTCGCCGCTCCACTGACCGGCCTAACAGAAGGACAGCGCCGCCTGCGCCGCTCCGACTGTTGTGCCACTCGACAGAGTGAGGCTGACAGGCAGCCAGGCCTGGCCCCAGGCACCATAGGAAACTCTGCTCCGCCCGACCCAGGGCTCGGACTCGGGCTCAGCCCCGGAACACGGCGAACTCCGCTCCGCCCGACCCAGGGCTCGGACTCGATCTCAGCCCCGGAAGAAGGCGAACTCCGCTCCGCCCGACCAAGGGCTCGGACTCGGGCTCGGCCCCGGAAGACGGCGAACTCCGCTCCGCCCGACCCAGGGCTCGGACTCGGGCTCAGCCCCAGAAGACGACGAACTCCGCTCCGCCCGACCCCAGGGCTCGGACTCGGGCTCAGCCCCTGAAGACGACGAACTCCGCTTCGCCCGACCCCAGGGCTCGGACTCAGCCCTGGCCTCCGCCGACGGTCTCCGCCTCGCCCGACCCAGGGGCTCGGACTCGACCTCGACCTCGGAGGAGCCTCCACATCGCCCAACCTAGGGCACGGACCGACCACGTCAACAGGAGGCGCCATCATTACCCTACCCCAAGCTGACTCAGGCTACGGGGAACAAGACCGGCGTCCCATCTGGCTCGCTCCGCCAGACAAGTAATGATGGTGCCCCTCACGCTCTATGACGACGGCGGCTCTCAGCCCCCTTACGGAAGCAAGAGGACGTCAGCAAGGACTCGATAGCCCCGACAGCTGTCCTTCCGCCAGGCTCCAGCGCTCCTCCGACGGCCACGACACCACATGAACCGGGTGCCAAAACCTCTCTGGCTGCCACGATGGCATGTACTTAGGGCGCTAGCTCTCCTCTGCTAGACACGTTAGCACTCTGCTACACCCCCCATTGTACACCTGGATCCTCTCCTTACGCCTATAAAAGGAAGGACTAGGGCCCTCTTAGAGAGGGTTGGTCGCGCGGGGAAGAGGACGGGACAGGCGCTCGCGTGAGGCCGCTCGCTCCCCTCCCGCGTGGACGCTTGTAACCCCCTACTGCAAGCGCACCCGACCTGGGCGCGGGACAAACACGAAGGCCGCGGGATTTCCACCTCTCTCTTGCTCCGGCTGCCTTTTTCCCCCTTCGCGCTCCGTCTCGCGCCGACCCATCTGGGCCGGGGCACGCGACGACATTTCACTCGTCGGCCCAGGGACCCCCCGGTCTCGAAACGCCGACAAAAGGTGGAGAGCTTGTTGTGCCGAGGCGGGATTAAATAAGGAACCGATTCCTCTACAATCGACTGTAGAGGGCATCATCATTACATGTGGGCCTTGGCACGCACTAGGCCCATAAGGCGGCCTCTGCAATCGACTGCCGAGGATCCCATAAGGTTAGTTTAAAGGATGAGCTTACAGATAGGAAGATAGCATCTGACCTGGACGCATTAGGGTTAGCAGAGATTGCAAGTCTCTGGACTATAAATATGTACCCTAGTTCCCTCATTAGGGTGATCGTAAATTTTCACACGTTTGTGACCACAAGCTTTTAGCGCACTGCCGCCCCTCTTTCTAGGGTTTTCCACGGTTAAGTGTCATGCCACCCTGATCGCATCTCGCGATCTAGGTGGTGTTGTTCTTACTCATTTATCTTTGTGTTTTCTTGTACTGTAGCTTTTTTATGGCAAGCACTAGTTATCGTAGCGTTTATGAAGTAACATCGGTAGTTCCATTATGTATGCACGTTGTTTGCTAACCGTAAGAGTCTAGCCGTCCTCGTGCGCGTTCTCAAGCGTGAGGGCGATGCCTTTCTCCGTTCCATCGAGTAGATCTAACCTGTTGTAGTTAGTCCTTGTCCACCAATGATCTGCTTAACATCCGCATAATTAGGCCCTGCACACGGGTTGGATGTTCCGGTAACGTGTTGGATGCCTCACGTCGATTTGAATATGGATTGTTCTGGGAATCGGCTTCGGCTAGTTCTTAGGCCTCTGATCTAGCTGGTGTCCTGTCATCTTTCACGCTCGCTAGGATCGGCTACGCGTAGGATGTTCTGATTATGCAGTGAAAGCTTTAACTATAGTAGATTGGATCGACTCGATGAGGGTGGAGCAGGGTTCCGAATGTTTTCGTTTTTGCGTGTCTTTGATATGTAGATCCAATTCGATGCCGGGAGGCAATCGGCTCTTTTTAGCCGATACAGCCCTGGGAGTCGAACACGGCTTAGACTAACATTTTCACGTGTTTGTTTATGCAGGAGAACCAATTCGAAGCACGTCAACACCTTCCAGACTGGGTATAGGTCAGGTGGCATGCCTAGCGAAATTCTAAGCCAGGTCATGTACCAAAACCTAGGTCGTTGACCGAGGGACCGGGGCCCACCAGCCGCTCTAGAGGCCTCCGAGCTCCTCGTGTTGCTTGTCGTCTTTTGCCGATGAGTTTCGGACGACAAAAGATACTAAAAACAAATTAAGCCCTAACAACTAAGTCCTAAATCATATATTTAGAAAATAAATTATATTATTAAGAAAGAAATTGTTGAAAATGATGTGGAAATAAGGATATGAGACTAATCTGAAGTGTAATATACTTGAATCATGGTCTAATCTATATTTTATAAAAAAATTAAATACGATATAAGTGGAGTTATTTTTATTAGTTGAGTTCTATATTTTAAGATAGAGCATTAATTTAAGATTCTGTTAGAGATGATCTTACCACACTAATTGGCGAGACATTTTTAAGATAAATTAAGGATTTCAACTTGATGCATGTTGATAAATTCTGTCCCCACCTTTAGGTTACATGCTGATCATTCTTAGGCGGAGGGACTATGATTTAAAACGAGGCTGAACTAATCATAATTGGAACAATCAAAGCCATCCCTGTTTCATGTACGTTCCTCGAAAAAAGGGTATATGCAATGCTTTATTATGCTCATTTCCTAAGAATATGAAATGCCTATGTAGGCGTTGATATCATTGGAAAGAATGTCGCTTATCTAAATAGCCTATAATGGCTAGTTTGAAAAAATCTATTTTTCAGAGATTTCTATTTTACCAAGGGAAAATAAAATAATTTTTTTAGAAAATGGAAATCTTTTACGTGGCGTTTGGATCCCTTCATTTTAGAGGAATTGAAATTCACTCAACAAAGTAACTTATTTAGTTTGGAATTTGATATTCCACCACTTTCTAAAGTTCAGATATAAGTCTATCTCAAATTCATGGGGTGGAGGGTGGGAAATGATTTTATGCATCAGTAGAATTTGTTTCTACTCTGTAACTTACATGACACTATTCGTCTCACTTCTCTATAGTAAAAATGTAGCACATAAATATCTCCAACATCTTTCTAATAATAGTATACAAATATATTTTTCATAAAACCGAATTAGCTTAATTGATATATGTCTAAATTACTATTATTAGAATGGAATTCAATTCCAATGATGCAAAGGGGGCGTAGGAAAATTACGAGGTGTTTGGTTTGATGAATCACTCTATCCAAAATGAAGTGGTGTATCATGGATCTATTCTTTAAGGGGAATGTGGTGGTGCATCATGAGTCCATTCCTTAAATTTGGTGGGATGAACTTATTCCTCATATTAGTACTAACTAACTATAAGGAATGAGGTGATGATGGATCAACTCATTCTATTCCACAAACCAAACAAAAAAAGTGAGGAGTGAGAAGATGATGGAATAGCTCATTTCTCAAACCAAATAGCTTATAAATTTGGTGGGATGACGTCATTCCACATATTAGTACTAAACAACTAACTATGAGGAATGAGGTGGTGATGGATTAACTCACTCCATTCCACAAACCAAACAAAAAAGTGAGGAGTGAGAAGATGATGGACTATATCATTCCTCAAACCAAATACTCCATTAGGTTCTTAAACTAGCCCTAAAAATACGTATTAATGAGAGCACAAAAATATGAGGACATTTTCAGCGGTATGCGGATGTATAAATAGACATGTAGGAGAGAAACTATGTATTTTCCATGTCGAGAAAAGTGAACAGTTGATTGTGACCACAGAAAATGCATATACGCGGCTGTTTGGGTTTTTTTTATGTTCCGAGGACTTATGCGCTTTGATGTGGTTTGAGAGAAGTTAGAGGAGATTTAATCCCTTCGTATTTAAATTTATACTAGTAAGTTACCCGTACGTTGCGACGGCTCACAACAATAACCACGTAAATTATTCACAAAAAGATTTCAAGATTTTTTATTAGTTGTCTCCACTATTCGCATAATATTTTTTATGAACGCACGAGTACCATAGACAACAAATCAGAGACCCCCATCCCTCGCCTCCTCCACTTCCAAGGTTTCGTAGAGTAGGAGGGGAAGGGAAGAGGCGGGCATACCTGTTCATTGTCGGAGAAGTACACGAGAAGACCTAGACATCTGGAGGCGGCACAGATAGTATACCGCTAGATATATATTGTCGGCGTTTCGACCCGGGGGGTCCCTGGACCGACGAGTAAATTGTCGCCGCGTGCCCCAGCTCAGATGGGTCGGCGCGAGACGGAGCGCGAAGGGGGGAGACAGGCGTAAAAGGGGAAACCCGCGGCCTTCGTGTTTGTCCCGCGCCCAGGTCGTGTGCGCTTGCAGTAGGGGGTTACAAGCGTCCGCAAGGGAGGGAACGAGAGGCCTATGTGCGCGTCGTCTCGTCCTTCCCCGCGCGGCCAACCCTCTGTAAGAGGGCCCTGGACCTTCCTTTTATAGGCGTAAGGAGAGGATCCAGGTGTACAATGGGAGGTGTAGCAGTGTGCTAACGTGTCTAGCAGAGAAGAGCTAGTGCCCTAAGTACATGCCGTCGTGGCAGCCGGAGAGGTTTTGGCACCCAGTTCGTGTGGTGTCGTGGCCGTCGGAGGAGCGCTGGAGCCTGGCGGAAGGACAGCTGTCGGGGCTGTCAAGTCCTTGCTGACGTCTCCTTGCTTCCGTAAGGGGGCTGAAAGCCACCGTCGTCATGGAGCACGCGGGGCGCCATCATTACTTGTTTACCGGGGCGAGCCAGATGGGACGCCGGTCTTATTCCCCGTAGCCTGAGTTAGCTTGGGTAGGGTAATGATGGCGCCTCCTGTGACGTGGTCGGTCCGAGCCCTAGGTTGGGCGAGGTGGAGGCTCCTCCGAGGTCGAGGTCGAGTCCGTCTTCCGAGGCCGAGGTCGAGTCCGAGCCCCTGGGTCGGGCGAGGCGGAGACCGTCGGCTGAGGCCAGGGCTGAGTCTGAGCCCTGGGGTCGAGTGAGGCGGAGTTCATCGTCTTTCGGGGCCGAGCCCGAGTCCGAGCCCTAGGGTCGGGCGAGGCGGAGTTCGTCGTCTTCCGGGGCCGAGCCCGAGTCCGAGCCCTGGGGTCGGGCGAGGCGGAGTTCGTCGTCTTCCGGGACCGAGCCCGAGTCCGAGCTCTTGGGTCGGGCGATGCGGAGTTCGTCGTCTTCCGGGGCTGAGCCCGAGTTCGAGCCCTGGGGTCGGGCGATGCGGAGTTCATCGTCTTTCGGGGCTGAGCTCGAGTCCAAGCCCTAGGGTCAGGCGATGCGGAGTTTCCTATGGCGCCTGAGGCCAGACTTGGCTGCTGTCAGCCTCACTCTGTCGAGTGGCACGGCAGTCGGAGCGGCGCAGGCAGCGCTGTCCTCTTGTCAGGCTGGTCAGTGGAGCGGCGAAGTGACTGTGGTCACTTCGGCTCTGTCGACTGAAAGGCGCATGTCAGGATAAGGTGTCAGGCCACCTTTGCATTAAATGCTCCTGCGATACGGTCGGTCAGCGTGGCGACTTGGCCAAGGTTGCTTCTTGGCGAAGACTGGGCCTCGGGCGAACCGAAGGTGTGTCCATTGCTGGAGGGGGTCCTCGGGCGAGACGTAAATCCTCCGGGCTCGGCTGCCCTTGCCCGAGGCTGGGCTCGGGCGAGGCGAGATCGTGTCCCTTGAGTGGACCGAGCCTTGACTTAATCGCACCCATCAGGCCTTTGCAGCTTTGTGCTGATGGGGGTTACCAGCTGAGATTAGGAGTCTTAGGGGTACCCCTAATTATGGTCCCCGACAGTAGCCCCCGAGCCTCGAAGGGAGTGTTAATACTCGCTTGGAGGCTTTTGTCGCACTTTTTTGCAAGGGGACCGGCCTTTCTCGGTTGCGTTTTGTTCCGGTGGGTGCGCGTGAGCGCACCCGCCGGGTGTAGCCCCCGAGCCTCGGAGGAGTGGTTTGACTCCTTCGAGGTCTTAATGCGTTTCGCGATGCTTCGGCCAGTCTGGTTGTTCCCTTATGCGAGCTGGCCGTAGCCCGGGTGCACGGTCGGGTCCCAAGTTCTCGGGCTGGTATGTGTACGCTGTCAACGGTTTGGCCGGAGCCGGGTTTTGCGAGAGCAGCCCCCGAGCCTCCGCACAGAGCGAGAGGACGGTCAAGGACAGACTTGACTTTTTTACATACGCCCCTGCGTCGCCTTTTCGCAAGGAGGAGGGGGGGAAAGCGCCATGTTGCCCTTGGAGGGCACCGAACATGGTGTCTCCAGTGAGCTGCTAACGGGTCATCCGAGCGGATGCCCGTGCCCCATTTGTTAGGGGTCGGCTAGAGGCCCGGAGGCGCGCTCCAAAAGTACCTGCGGGTGATTTGCCGGACCCGGTCCCCTTTTGACGGGGTCCGAGGGCTCGATGCCTCCCTCTGATGGGATTCCGTTACAAGATCGTTCCCGCTGGTCTCGGAAATGTCCTAGGGTACCTCGGGAGCGTAGCCCGAGCCTTGGTTATGTATCGAACGTACGAGGGCCAGCCTACGAACCCCTGATCAGTAGTGGGCGCGGAGCCCGAGTGGCCTGAGGCGGCCGTTGAACCCTTCCGAGGGGCCGGCCTTCAAACCTCTGACCAGTAGTGGGCGCGGAGCCCGAGCGCTCTGAGGCGGCTGTTGAACCCCTCCGAGGGGCCAGCCTTCGAACCTCTGATCAGTAGGGGGGGCTCGGGGCCCGTTTCCTTCGCGGAGGAGGATCCCTTTCGGGGTATCCCCTTTCCCGGTCCGTGTTGTAAGAGAGAGAAAGAGGAAAAGGAAAAGGATACGAAATCGAATGACGTGGCACACCTTTTTTGACGCGGTCATTATGGCGAAGGCGAAGCGTCGCCCGCTTCTCCTGCCAAAGGTGTCGCCTGTCCCACCGCAGAGTTAATGCGATGGGACGAGTGGTTCGCGGGGCAGCCGTTGCGCGTGCACGAGTCGTTCGAGGAACGGGACACGGGCGCGCCGTCTTCACGCCGTGGGAGAGGGCTCTCCCGCTGTCCCAGGAGGGACGTGAGCTTGGCTGACGACTTGACCGCTGCTTTCGCTCGCCTGCCACCGCCATTACTGTCGGCCCATTTCTGGCCATATCGACCGTCGCGCCTTCTCCCGCGGCTGACTGGCCCGTGACCGATGTGTCTGGTTGGCACTGTTGGGTCATGCGCAGGGTTGTCTCGAGTCGTGGTACTGGTTCCATAGTCGAGGAGGCGTGGTAGTGGCGCGAGTGGTGGTGCAGTTTCTTGCACGTAGCAACCGGCGCGCCGGTTATGTGACATGTGGGCCTGGGCCTCCATGCTGGACGCGTCGAAGTCGAAAGTGTGCGCCTCCTTCGGTGCGGTTGCATGCCGCCTGCATGACGGTCCACCCTTTCACCCGCTGGTCCGGGCGAAAGTGGAGGATTGCTCGTAACCGCTGGGCAGTTGCGCGTATCGCGCGCGCGGCGGTTTGGCTTCTTCTGCCCCTGGCTAGCTTGCATGACGCGTGGGACCCAGCCCCCGTGTCGTAGGGGGAGGACCTTGGAGCATGTTGGAGAAGACTTAGCCCGCGATGGCTGAGGACGCAAGTGGGGAGAGTTGCCTTTAAAAGGAGGGTGACCCCCTTGAAAGGCAACCATGTCTTCACGCTCCCTTCATGCATAGTGTCTTTCCACCTTCCGAGCCCCCGGATGGGGGACACTCACAGTCTTTCTGCCTTGTCATCGGAGGAACGCAACTTCGCGGAAGTTGGTACCTTTCAGCCATCGTTCGGCTTCAAGGATTTTCATCAGGCAGCCCGGCCACATCCCCTCGCCGGTGGTCACCCAAGACGGTGACCTCCAGTTCGATGGTGGGGAGAAGCGAGCTGGGCTGCAATCTTGGTCCCGCCCTCAGCTTCAAGGATCTTCATCATCCTGGCTGGGGCGGGGGCCGGGCTGAGCCGGAGCTCTGCCTCCTACGCGGGTCCGCGGGTCACCTTCTCCCTCAGCATTCGAGGGAGAGGGCGCTCACCGGCCTAGCGGGAGGGTCGGACTTCGACAACGCGGGGCTGGTCGACGGCGAGCGTCGTCAGCTTCAGCGTGTTGGGCTCGCTGGCTCAGCTGGCTCTAGCTCGGCTCCCGGTGCCTCCTCCTGCCGCAAGAGCGGTCGTCGCACCGCGTGCACCGGAGGACCGCCCAAGACGTCGCGCGCTGCTAGGGCGGCGTTCGTGTTCTGGGGCTGTCCTGCCTTTGCCCCGGTATGGCGCTTCCGCGCGGAGGTCGGTGCTCCGCTCATCCGGGAGGATCCGAGTGGGGATCTGCCGGTGGGCAGATGGCTTCCGTCGTCGGCGTTGAGGTGGTGGCGGCTGAAGAAGTCCTCGTCGCCGACAGGATCACCGCCACCATCCGCGCTCCGGGCCTCCGGCTCTTTGGCTTTGATAGCTTGTCCTCGCCCCTCGAGCGGAGACGTGGGCGAGGGAATTGTTGCAGCGGCGTCCGCCCTGAGGCCATCGCCGCTGCAGTTTGGCCACCTGGAGCGGAGGTTGTTGTCGCTGCTGCTGGAGCGGGCGGCGGCGGGCCACCTGGAGCCTTATCGCCCCACGGGCCCTCCAATGTGGGGGGTTGTTCGTACCCGCGGAGGCGGAACCAGAGTTCCGTTTGTAATGGCACCTTGAGTGCCGGTGTTTTGTTCATTGTGGCTGTCGGGGCCTGAACATGTATGTATCTTCGGCACGGAGCCGTGTTTTTTCCTCATTTCGAGCACTAGGACTCGCCTGTCGGCTATCTGAACCGCTTCACCAAGCGTGAGTTGCCTCGTGCGAAGGTGACGAGTGAGGTATCCGTATCTCGGAGGCGTAGGAGTCACTCAGCTCGGTCGGCCTTGCTGCCCGAGGCTTCTCTTGCTTAGTTAAAGGAACCCTTGGCCGCTCTTCGATGAGCCGAAGCCAGAGGTAGCGATGTCAGCGTGGACAGAGGCGGAGTTGGCTCAAAAAGAAGACTTCGTCGGCCGGAGCCTGGCCGGGCCGTCCGCTGGCGGGACCAGCGCCGGAGTTGAGTTGCCGAGGCCACGAGCCGGGCTGATGTCCTCGGGGGACAGCTGTCTGAGGCTTCGGGGTGGCCGGCCGAGCCATCTGCTCGAGCCGGATTCCTAGAGAACACCCTGGCGGCGATGGCCCGGGCGTGGTGCTGATGTCGTCCTTCGGAGTGGAGATCCTCCGACCGCGTTGCCGTCCGAGGCTAGGTCGGACTTCGCCGAAGGCGTAGTTGACGCCGAGGGTGCCACTGCTCCCTTCAACTGTCAAGGTCCGAGCCTGCAGGATCGGTTTATCTTGTAGTGTGTGTATGTTTTCTACGGTTGCTGAGGCCCAAACACACTGTCGTCGTGTTGTAAAGCTGCGTTTCTTTTCCTCTCGTTTCGAGTATCTGGACTTATTTGTCGGTAACAGAATTGTTTGTCCGAGCGAGAGTTACTTTTCACGAAAGGTGATGAGTGAGGTATACGTATCCCGGAGGCGTAGGAGTCCCTCGGCTCGGTCGGCCTTGCCGCTTACGTGTACTCTTACTCGTCCGTAGGGTTCTGCCATCGATATAGTCGAGAAGGCCCGAAAAATCGTTTCGGTAGGAGAGTTTTCGAGCGTGAAGACTTGTTCGGTCCACGGAATCACCTATCCGAACGTGAGTTACTTATCACAGAAGGTGACGAGTGAGGTATCCGTATCCCGGAGGCGTAGGAGTCCCTCGGCTCGGTCATCCTTGGCTGCTTACGTGTACTCTGTCGTTTTCAGGATCCCACTTTCGAAGTAGTCGAAAAGCACGAAAGACATTCTGGCGGAAAAGATCTTTTTCCGAGGAAAATTTTGACGCAGAGGGGGTTCCCCCCTTCTAGCCCCCGAGGGAGGGTCGGGCTTTGCCGAGGCAAGGCTGACCCTTCCCTGATGGTTAGACTTCGTGTGTGAACGAGGTGTATGAACGATTTGAAAGCATCTTAAGGGTAGAAGCGACGTAGCTATCGGATGTTCCAAGCGTTGTTGTAGACCTCGCCTTGATTGTTGGCTAGCTTGTATGTCCTGGGCTTCAGAACCTTGGCGATGACGAACGGCCCTTCCTAGGGAGGCGTTAGCTTGTGCCGCCCTCGGGCGTCTTGCCGCAGCCGAAGCACCAGGTCGCCCACCTGGAGGTCTCGGGACCGAACCCCTCGGGCGTGGTAGCGTCGCAGGGACTGCTGATACCGCGCCGAGTGTAGTAAGGCCATGTCCCGAGCCTCTTCCAGCTGGTCCAGTGAGTCTTCTCGGTTAGCTCGATTGCTTTGGTCGTCGTAGGCCCTCGTCCTCGGGGAACCTTATTCTAAGTCTATGGGCAAGATGGCATCGGCCCCATAGACTAGAAAGAACGGTGTGAAGCCCATGGCTCGGCTCGGCGTTGTCCTCAGACTCCAGACCACCGAGGGGAGCTCCTTCATCCATCGCTTGCTGAACTTGTTGAGGTCGTTGTAGATCCGCGGCTTGAGTCCTTGCAGGATCATGCCATTGGCACGCTCTACTTGCCCATTCGTCATGGGGTGAGCCACGGCGGCCCAGTCCACCCGGATGTGATGATCCTTGCAGAAGTCCAGGAACTTTCTGCCGGTGAACTGGGTGCCATTGTCGGTGATGATGGAGTTCGGGACCCCAAAGCGATGGATGATGTTGGTGAAGAACGCCATCGCCTGTTCGGACCTGATGCTGTTCAGGGGTCGGACCTCGATCCACTTGGAGAATTTGTCGATGGCGACCAGCAGGTGCGTGTAGCCCCCGGGTGGCTTCTGCAACGGGCCGACGAGGTCCAGACCCCACACAGCAAACGGCCAGGTGATGGGTATGGTCTGCAGAGCCTGAGCGGGCAGGTGGGTCCGCCTTGCATAGAATTGACACCCCTGGCAGGTGCGGACAATTCTAGTGGCGTCGGCCACCGCGGTCGGCCAGTAGAAACCTTGTCGGAAGGCGTTTCCAACAAGGGCTCGGGGCGCCGCGTGATGCCCGCAAGCCCCCGAGTGTATTTCTTGTAAGAGCTCCTGGCCTTCGGTGATGGATATGCACCGCTGGAGGATGCCTGAGGGGCTACGGTGGTAGAGCTCCTTCCTGTCCCCCAGCAAGACGAACGACTTGGCGCGCCGCGCCAACCGCCGAGCTTCGGCTCGGTCGAGGGGTAGCTCTCCTAGGTGGAGATATTGCAGGTACGAGGTCTGCCAGTTTCGATTAGGCGTGACCCCGCTTCGCTCCTCCTCGACGCGCAGTGCCTCACCTTCGGGGGCCGAGGGTGCCTCGGGCTGGGCCGAGGCCTTCTCGGGCTCGGGCGTGTCGTCGGTCTTGACGGAGGGTTGATGCAGGTCTCGGGGGAAGACGTCCGGGGGAACCGTTGTTCTCCCCGAGGCTATCTTAGCCAGATCGTCCGCAGTCTCGTTGTAGCGTCGGGCGATGTGGTTGAGCTCGAGCCCGTAGAACTTGTCCTCCAGGCGCCGAACCTCATCGCAGTAGGCTTCCATCTTCGGGTCGCGGCAGTGGGAGTTCTTCATGACTTGGTCAATGACGAGCTGCGAGTCACCGCGAGCGTCGAGGCGTCGGACCCCTAGCTCGATGGCGATGTGCAACCCGTTGACCAGAGCCTTGTACTCGGCCACATTGTTGGACGCCGGGAAGTGGAGGCGTAGCACGTAGCGTAGGTGCTTCCCGAGGGGCGAGATGAAGAGCAGGCCCACGCCTGCCCCTGTCTTCATCAGCGACCCGTCAAAAAACATGGTCCAGAGTTCCAGTTGGATTGGAGCTGTTGGGAGCTGGGTATCGACCCATTCAGCCACAAAGTCCGCCAAGACTTGGGACTTGATGGCCTTCCGAGGGGCGAACGAGATTTCCTTGCCCATGATTTCCACCGCCCACTTTGCAATCCTACCCGAGGCCTCTCGGCACTGGATGATCTCCCCCAGGGGGAAGAATGACACCACAGTTACCGGATGAGACTCGAAGTAGTGTCGCAACTTCCGCCGCGTCAGGATCACCGCGTACAGCAGCTTCTGAATTTGTGGGTAGCGGATCTTGGTCTCGGACAGTACCTCACTGATGAAGTAGACTGGCCTCTGGACGGGCAATGCATGCCCCTCTTCTCGTCTCTCAACCACGATCGTGGCGCTGACCACCTGAGTGGTAGCGGCGACGTAGATCAAGAGGGCTTCTCCGGCCACGGGGGGCACCAAGATGGGCGCGTTCGTGAGGAGCGCGTTCAGGTTCCCGAGGGCTTCCTCGGCCTTAGGGGTCCAAGTGAAGAACTCGGCCTTCCTTAAGAGGCGGTACAGAGGCAGGCCTCTTTCGCCGAGGCGTGAGATGAAATGGCTTAGAGCCGCAAGGCATCCCGTGACCCTCTGTACGCCTTTCAAGTCCTTGATGGGCCCCATGTTGGTGATGGCCGCAATTTTCTCCGGGTTGGCCTCGATGCCCCGCTCGGAGACGATGAACCCCAAGAGCATGCCTCGGGGGACCCCGAAGACGCACTTCTCAGGATTGAGTTTTACGCCTTTCGCCTTGAGACATCGGAATGTCACTTCAAGGTCGAAAAGGAGGTCGGAGGCTTTCCTCGTCTTGACTACGATGTCATCGACGTAAGCCTCGACTGTTTGACCAATGTGTTCGCCGAACACGTGGTTCATGCACCTTTGGTATGTCGCACCCGCATTCCTCAAACCAAACGGCATGGTAACATAGCAGTACATGCCGAAAGGGGTGATGAAAGAAGTCGTGAGCAGGTCGGACTCTTTCATCCTGATTTGGTGATACCCTGAGTAGGCATCGAGGAAAGATAGGGTTTCGCACCCAGCAGTGGAATCCACGATTTGATCAATGCGAGGCAGAGGGTAGGGAACTTTCGGACATGCTTTGTTTAGACCAGTGTAGTCTACACACATCCGCCATTTCCCTCCTTTCTTTCTCACAAGCACAGGGTTGGCAAGCCATTCGGGATGGAATACCTCTTTGATGAACCCTGCCGCCATTAGCTTGTGGATCTCCTCGCCTATGGCTCTGCGCTTTTCCTCGTCGAATCGGCGCAGAGGCTGCTTCACGGGTCGGGCTCCAGCTCGGATATCCAGCGAGTGCTCGGCGACATCCCTCGGTATGCCGGGCATGTCCGAGGGACTCCACACGAAAACGTCGGCGTTTGCATGGAGAAAGTCGACGAGCACTGCTTCCTATTTGGGGTCGAGCTCGGAGCCGATCCGGATCAGCTTGGAGGCGTCGTTGCTAGGGTCGAGAGGGACAGACTTAACCGTCTCCGCTGGCTCGAAGTCGCCGGCATGGCGCTTCACGTCTGGCGCCTCCTTGGAGAGGCTCTCCAGGTCGGCGATGAGGGCCTCGGATTCGGTGAGGGCCTCGGCGTACTCCACGCACTCCACGTCGCATTCGTACGCGTGTCGGTACATGGGGCCGACGGTGATGACCCCGTTGGGGCCCGGCATCTTGAGCTTGAGGTAGGTATAGTTGGGGACGGCCATGAACTTGGCGTAGCATGACCTCCCCAGCACTGCGTGGTAGGTTCCTCAAAACCCGACCACCTCGAACGTGAGGGTCTCCCTTCGGAAGTTGGAGGGTGTCCCAAAGCAGACGGGTAGATCGAGTTGTCCGAGGGGCTGGACGCGCTTCCCGGGGATGATCCCGTGAAAAGGCGCAGCGCCTGCCCAGACCGAGGACAGATCGATCCGCAGGAGCCCGAGGGTCTCGGCGTAGATGATGTTGAGGTTGCTGCCTCCGTCCATGAGGACCTTGGTGAGCCTGACGTTGCTGATGACGGGGTCGACAACGAGTGGGTATTTCCCCGGGCTCGGCACGCGGTCGGGGTGGTCGCCCTGGTCGAAGGTGATGGGCTTGTCGGACCAGTCTAGGTAGACTGGCACCGCCACCTTTACCGAGCAGACCTCCCGACGCTCTTGCTTGCGGTGCCGAGCCGAGGCGTTCGCCACTTTCCCACCATAGATCATGAAGCAGTCGTGGACCTCGGGGAACTCCCCTGCTTTGTGATCTTCCTTCTTATCGTCGTCGCGGGCCCTGCCACCCTCCGCAGGTGGCCCAGCCTTGTGAAAGTGGCGCCAAAGCATGGCGCACTCCTCAAGGGTGTGCTTGACGGGCCCCTGATGATAGGGGCACGGCTCCCTGAGCATCTTGTCGAAGAGATTGGCGCCCCGGGAGGTTTCCGAGGGTTCTTCTACTCGGCGGCGGCGACAAGGTCCACGTCGGCGGCGTCGCGTTTCGCTTGCGACTTCTTCTTGCCTTTCTTCTTGGTGACACGCTGAGTTAACGCCTCGGGGACATCTTCCGATGGGCGGCCCTGGGGCTGCTTGTCCTTCCGGAAGATGGCCTCAACTGCCTCCTGGCCAGAGGTGAACTTGGTGGCGATGTCCATCAGCTCGCTCGCCCTGGTGGGGGTCTTGCGGCCCAGCTTGCTCACCAGGTCGTGGCAGGTGGTGCCGGCGAGGAACGCGCCGATGACATCCGAGTCGGTGACGTTGGGCAGCTTGGTGCGCTGCTTCGAGAAATCGCCGGATGTAGTCCCGGAGAGACTCCCCCGGCTGCTGGCGACAGCTTCGGAGATCCCAGGAGTTTCTAGGGCGCACGTATGTGCCCTAGAAGTTGTCGGCGAAGGCTTGGACTAGGTCGTCCCAGTTGGAGATCTGCCCCGGAGGCAGGTGCTCCAGCCAGGCTCGAGCGGTGTCGGAGAGGAACAGGGGGAGGTTGCGGATGATGAGGTTGTCATCGTCCGTTCCACCCAGGTGGCAGGCCAGCCGGTAGTCCGTGAGCCACAGTTCCGACCTCGTCTCCCCCGAGTACTTTGTGATAGTAGTCGGGGTTTGGAACCGGGTCGGGAACGGTGCCCGTCGTATGGCCCGGCTGAAAGCCTGCGGACCGGGTGGTTCGGGCGAGGGACTCCGATCCTCCCCGCTGTCGTAGCGTCCCCCACGCCTGGGGTGGTAGCCTCGGCGCACCCTCTCGTCGAGGTGGGTTCGACGGTTGCGGTGAGGGTGTTCGTTGCCGAGGCGACCCGAGGCCGCAGGTGCTGTGTTGCGCGTGCGCCCGGTGTGGACCGAGGCTTCCCGCATGAATCGGGAAGTCGCGGCACGATGTTCCGAGGGGTACCCCTGCCTTCGGGAGGCAGAGCTTTCGGCCCGTCGGACCGCGGCATCCTCCAGGAGATTCTTGAGCTCTCCCTGGATACGCCGCCCCTCGATGGTTGATGGCTCCGGCATCGCGCGGAGAAGTATTGCCGCTGCAGCCAGGTTCTGGCCGACCCCACTGGAAGTCGGTGGCGGCCTTGCCCTGACATCGTCGGCGATGCGGTGCTGGATGCCCTGGGGTAGATGACGCGCTTCTCCGGCCGGAGGTTGGCCCGCCCATTCCTGCCCGATGTCCCGGCGGAACGGCTCAAGTGTTCCTGCTCCCTCGTCAAGCCTAGCCTGCATCTCGCGGATTTGCTCGAGCTGTGAGTCCTGACCCCCCGCAGGGACTGGGACCACAGCTAGCTCCAGTAGGATGTCAACGCGAGGCGCAGGCCTAGGGGGATCACCATTCTCCGGTATACCAAGATGGTTGCCTTCGTGGGACCCCCTAGATCGACGTGGAAACATTCACGACTTGGGCCGCAGTCCTCGTCGCAGAGGCTGTGGCTTCCGTCGGAACAGTCGGAAAGGCAGTAGTCGCATGCGGTCATAAAGTCCCGCATGGCACTGGGGTTACCAAGTCCGGAGAAATCCCAGCAAAAGTCAGGCTCGTCATCTTCCTCGGAACCCGAGGGCCCGTAGGTTGAGTCGGCTGTCAGCCGGTCCCAGGGTGACCGCATATCGTACCCCGGAGGGTTTGGACTCGCCTCTACGAAAGCGTCCACCAAAGCGAAGTCGCTTGGTGGGTCGAGGCTGAATCCAAAAGGCACGAGATGGGAATCGGTCGGTACCTCATGGTCAACGGGCGGTGACGAAGTCACGTCAGGGGCAGACTGCACCGTCGTCTCAGGTACCAGGGTGACACCCAGCAAGTCTTTTGCGAGCGTGCTGGCATCGTCCGTCCGCTTGGAGTTGGCGTGTTGCGGGGAGACGGTGCTCGCCTTCGTCTCAGACGCGAAGTCGATGCCCGTCGCGCCCCCCGTTGGGGCGCTGGCGCCGTCGACTCGCTCGACAGTCGACGAGGTGCTGCCTCCTGCTTGGCCTCGGTTGCCCCGCCTCCTCCTCCGTCGGCGGGGGAGGGGACGGGACAAGCCCGAATGTTGTTCTTCCGCCACGTGGGGAAGACGTCGTCGGTTCCGCCACCGACGGGCGGGTTGTCGGCCGCCATTGTCGCTGTCGCGCGGCGGGGGAAGGAGTATCATGTCGTAGCTGCCGCCGAGGGACATGAACTCAAGACTCCCGAAACGGAGCACCGTCCCAGGCTGGAAAGGTTGCTGGAGACTACCCATCTGGAGCTTGACGGGAAGCTATTCGTCAACACGCAGCAGGCCCCTACCTTGCGTGCCAACTATCGGCGTTTCGACCTCGGGGGGTCCTTGGACCGACGAGTAAATTGTCGCCGCGTGCCCCAGCCCAGATGGGTCGGCGCGAGACGGAGCACGAAGGGGGGAGACAGGCGTAAAAGGGGAAACCTGCGGCCTTCGTGTTTGTCCCGCGCCCAGGTCGGGTGCGCTTGCAGTAGGGGGTTACAAGCGTCCGCGAGGGAGGGAGCGAGAGGCCTATGCGCGCGCCGTCCCGTCCTTCCCCGCGCGGCCAACCCTCTGTAAGAGGGCCCTGGACCTTCCTTTTATAGGCGTAAGGAGAGGATCCAGGTGTACAATGGGAGGTGTAGCAGTGTGCTAACGTGTCTAGTAGAAAAGAGCTAGTGCCCTAAGTACATGCCGTCGTGGCAGCCGGAGAGGTTTTGGCACCCAGTTCGTGTGGTGTCGTGGCCGTCGGAGGAGCGCTGGAGCCTGGCGGAAGGACAGCTGTCGGGGTTGTCGAGTCCTTGCTGACATCTCCTTGCTTCCGTAAGGGGGCTGAGAGCCGCCGTCGTCATGGAGCACGCGGGGCGCCATCATTACTTGTTTACCGGGGCGAGCCAGATGGGATGCCGGTCTTGTTCCCCGTAGTCTGAGTTAGCTTGGGGTAGGGTAATGATGGCGCCTCCTGTGACGTGGTCGGTCCGAGCCCTGGGTTGGGCGAGGTGGAGGCTCCTCCGAGGTCGAGGTCGAGTCCGTCTTCCGAGGCCGAGGTCGATTCCGAGCCCCTGGGTCGGGTGAGGCGGAGACCGTCGGCTGAGGCCAGGGCTGAGTCCGAGCCCTGGGGTCGGGTGAGGCGGAGTTCGTCGTCTTCTGGGGCCGAGCCCGAGTCCGAGCCCTGGGGTCGGGCGAGGCGGAGTTCGTCGTCTTCTGGGGCCGAGCCCGAGTCCGAGCCCTGGGGTCGGGCGAGGCAGAGTTCGTCGTCTTCCGGGGCTGAGCCCGAGTCCGAGCCCTAGGGTCGGGCGAGGCGGAGTTCGTCGTCTTCCGGGACCGAGCTCGAGTCCGAGCACTGGGGTCGGGCGATGCGGAGTTCGTCGTCTTCCGGGGCTGAGCCCGAGTCCGAGCCCTGGGGTCGGGCGATGCGGAGTTCGTCGTCTTCCGGGGCTGAGCCCGAGTCCAAGCCCTAGGGTCAGGCGATGCGGAGTTTCCTATGGCGCCTTAGGCCGGACTTGGCTGCTGTCAGCCTCACTCTGTCGAGTGGCACAGCAGTCGGAGCGGCGCAGGCGGCGTTGTCCTCTTGTCAGGCTGGTTAGTGGAGCGGCGAAGTGACTGCGGTTACTTCGGCTCTGTCGACTGAAGGGCGCGCGTCAGGATAAGGTGTCAGGCCACCTTTGCATTAAATGCTCCTGCGATACGGTCGGTCGGCGTGGCGACTTGGCCAAGGTTGCTTCTTGGCGAAGACTGGGCCTCGGGCGAACCGAAGGTGTGTCCGTTGCTAGAGGGGGTCCTCGGGCGAGACGTAAATCCTCCGGGGTCGGCTGCCCTTGCCCGAGGCTGGGCTCGGGCGAGGCGAGATCGTGTCCCTTGAGTGGACCGAGCCTTGACTAAATCGCACCCATCAAGCCTTTGCAGCTTTGTGCTGATGGGGGTTACCAGCTGAGATTAGGAGTCTTGGGGGTACCCCTAATTATGGTCCCCGACATATATAGATAGAGCACGCAAGCGGAGAAAGAAGCACAGCCGGAGCAGCTCCAAACCAAGAGCCACCCGCACCGGGCGTCAGTCCGAGAAGGGCGATAGGATACGAGTGTCTTCACAGCACTGGACCCGCCGAAGCGACACAACACCACCACCAACTCCATAGCATATGTCGACTGCTATCACGCTACGGGTCTTAGTTATCCAATATCTCAGACCTGGACTCCTCATCGCTAAGATAACCTAAGCGTGGTAGGCGCCACCATGTCCTCCTTGACGTCACACACGGAGAAAGGCCAGGATCATGACCAACTCGCCCCGTACCCGCGTCGACGAGCGTCGGTCGGCTCATGGCTGCGATCGTGGGCGGGGGTAGCAGGTTGGGGTGGAAGAATAGGGCGAAGACAGGGAAGACGAACGGGACGTCCGACGACGGGGAAAACGATGGTGCACGCATGATGTGAAATATCCTCGTGGACGTGCAATAGCCACTGTGCGGTGTCGGGGCTGGTGTCGAATGAATACTGGGAGCAGGCGCATGCTCCTACGCCCTCTGTCGAGAATGGGGTGGCGCGGAGGTGGAGACATGAGGGGAGAGAGAGAAGAAGTAGAATGTCGAACGAGGTGGTGACAACTGAGGCGAAGACCATCATTATCATGCGGAGGTATAAATGGCCAAATGGGCCGTGTCTGGTGAGCCGGCCCGAGGCACAACCCATTTAGTAGTCCCTGGGCCAATCCGACACGAGCGTCGTGTGGTGCTTGGGCCGTAGCCTCGGCCCATAGTGCTGGCCCGGCCCGACACGATTTTTTTTAAAAATCATATATACATATGTACAATTTGTATTCAATATTATAAACACTTCAGCATGATGTTCTCCTGGTTAGATAGATTCACCTATTGTCTTTCACCCTTCTTCCATCAAAGGTGTGGGTTCAAACCCCACCTCCTGCACCCCTTTTTAACATACCACACCAGGCTAGTTTAGTAACTCCATTTTTCAAAGAGATTACTATTTTTCTAATAGAAAATAAACTAATTTCTCTTGTGAAAATAGAAATCTCTTAGGGCTAGTTTGGTAACCCCATTTTTTTAAGGGATTTTCATTTTTCGAGGAAAATTAGTTCAATTTACATTGGTAAAATAGAAATCCTTTGAAAAAATAGAGTTCCCAAACTAGCTCTTAGAGAAATAGAGTTCAAGAACTAGCCTTAGGGTGTGTTTGGTCGCGGAGTGGAGAAAATGGAATATCCCGAAACTTCCATATGAAAATTTATCATAAATAGTTGGAATTCTCTCACTCCAAAAAAATTGAATGCGAGTGCTCTTATCCCTCTACTACTCTCTACACTCATATGGATCTCCAATCAAACAGAGAACGGAGCGGCTTCACTCTATTATACTCTTCAACCAAACAAAAATGGAGCAACTCTGTTCTGTTTGCCAAATGCGAAATAGAACGACACTATTTTAGAAAAACTGGAATGGAATTGCTCCATTCTAGTTGACTCTCTAATCAAGCGCATCCTTAAAGAGGATTTAGGGTCTGTTTGGTTCGTGGTTACCTACGCTACACTTTAACTAAGGTTAGTCGTTCGAATTAAAAAGCTAGGGCCTGTTTGGTTCGATGCCTAACTTGTCATACTTTGCCTAACTTTTCTGTCTAAGGTTAGTTTTCAATTCGAACGACTAACATTAGGCTAAGTGTGACACATTTAGTCACAAACTAAACAACCCTAATCTTAAACAGAAAAGTTAGGTAAAGTGTGGCAAATTAGATAGTGAACCAAACAAAGTCTTTAATTCTATCTTATCTCTTTTCATCCACCTTAACTGAATAAGACCTAAATGAGAGATTCAACGATGATCAGTATCCTACGGTCCTACCCCATAAGGAAACGATACAAAACACACTCCGTAGTTAAGCTTAAGCATATCCACAGGATTAAATCCTAGACAAAAATGAGCCAAGCAGATCCTACGAGCTCCGGCCTACGGCTGCCGCGCGACCCCGCCAGCTTCCCCCAAATCGCCGGGCATCTCGGCACCGTTGCCCGACGCCCTGCCCGTCCTCCCCCGTGGGAGCAGGGCAGCAGGCAGCCACTCGACCGCGATCACCGTGCCACGTCGGCGCCGCGTCCTCCCCACCCTCCACCAACCCCACGTGCAACACAGCTGCACCTGCACACCCGCTCTAGCTGTTTGCTTCGACCCACCAAAATCCCGCACCCCCAGGAACGAAGCTGCCGGGCAACCACCTTCATCCACGCGAGGGCCCCCTTGACCCACCAATCCACCATTGCTCGCTATAAGACTCCGTGGTGCCGCACGGCTCCGCCGCCGGCGAGGCCTCATCTCGGTTTACTATAAGAGTATAAGTACGTCTCCGCAACAAGCTAATCTTTTTTTTGCCCCCTCCTTCCACGTCCCCACCCTGCCGTCGTCGCTACTCGCATAGAGATTCGCGCGGCCGTGTCTTGCTCGCGCCTGCCCCCTTCCTTCCTTGTCGTGCCAGCGCCCAGATCTCTCGCTCGCCGGCGCTCGGGCCAGATCTGGGTGGGGGCTCGGAGGCGGAGCCGGGCGCAGGTTTGGTTTGACCCAAGGGGCGAGGAGGAGAGGGAAGAAGACCCCGGACGCCATGGAGCTGGCGGTTGGCGGCGGGATGCGGCGGTCGGCGTCGCACACCTCGCTGTCGGAGTCGGATGACTTTGAGCTCACGCGGCTGCTCAGTAAGCCGCGGATCAACGTCGAGCGCCAGCGCTCCTTCGACGACCACTCTCTCAGCGACGTCTCGCACTCCGGCGGATACGGCAGGGGTGGCTTCGACGGCATGTACTCGCCTGGGGGCGGCCTGCGCTCCCTCGTCGGCACGCCGGCCTCCTCCGCGCTGCACTCCTTCGAGCCCCACCCTATCGTCGGCGACGCCTGGGAGGCGCTCCGCCGCTCCCTCGTCTTCTTTCGCGGCCAGCCCCTTGGCACCGTTGCCGCCGTCGACCACGCGTCCGAGGAAGTCCTCAACTACGACCAAGTGGGCTGTCACTCCATTTTATAGCTCCCTCTTGTGAAAAATTGATTATTACTTGTAATAGACATTCATATCGCTTAGAAAATGGTATAAATGTATATTCGACACATTCATATCGCTTAGAAAGTATCAGTTAAAAAAAGTCATTTAGGTAGTATTGTAAGTCTCTTATGCTCTTTTATGTCTAAATTTTAACTGACAGGCGTTTGAAGTATTTATATTGTAATTTATGCCTTCGAATTTAAAATTTAGGAGTATCTTGTTATCCAGTGCATGTATATCAAATTACATTGTAATTCTACAACTGTTACTACCAAATTGAAAAATGGTTCTATCGAATTGTATAATCATTTTTGGTGGCATACCCTTAGATAAAAATCTTAGATCCACCACTGTTGTTGACACAAGTTGAAAATTATTTGATTCCAAGCTTGTCATTCGAAGCTCGTAGGAGTACATATATCTTATTCAGGGTACCTTGGTGGGCAGGTGTTTGTGAGGGATTTCGTGCCGAGTGCACTGGCGTTTCTGATGAATGGCGAGCCAGATATTGTCAAGAACTTCCTTCTCAAGACCCTGCTGCTGCAGGGCTGGGAGAAGAAAGTCGACCGGTTCAAGCTTGGGGAGGGAGCCATGCCGGCTAGCTTCAAGGTGATGCATGACGCCAAGAAGGGGGTCGAGACCCTACATGCTGATTTTGGAGAGAGCGCCATTGGGAGGGTTGCACCTGTGGATTCTGGGTTCTGGTGGATTATACTCCTCCGGGCCTACACAAAAAGTACTGGCGATTTGACGCTGGCAGAGACACCGGAGTGCCAGAAAGGGATGAGGCTCATACTCAGCCTGTGCTTATCTGAGGGGTTTGATACCTTCCCGACATTGTTGTGTGCTGATGGTTGCTGTATGATAGATCGCAGAATGGTAAGCTCTGACCATTCAGTATGATCATACCTATGCGTTACTATTTCAATGTCTATTACAGAATGAGTATCTGGAGCATCACTGATGAAATTTGTGGATTTAGGATCTCCCATTTATCTCCAAAGTAGTGTTATGATAGTTTACATGTGGTGCTCTAGTGAGATTTCTGAAACGTAAGGTTTAATATGCATGCCTCCAGTGTCCCGTGCTCCTAACGTACGATACAAATAACCATTTTTCTCTCTCAAACTTGCAGTAGAGCTGTGCATCATAATATTAAGGAGAAGAATATAAATAACCATTGGATATGTCTAAAATCTAACATTGTGAAAACACTATTTTATGGCTATTTCAGGTTGCTGTTTGTTTGTTCTGTGTAGTGGACCTTGTACTTTCAGTTGTCCAATAAAGTAATGACATGTTGTGGATTAGCCTTCATCATACTTTAATGATTTAAACTTGGTGTTGCTGCTATTTCCCTCTAAAATGTATTATATTAGAGTTCCTAAAAATTAACTAAAGTTAGTAATTTTCAATTTAAAATATCACCAAATGTCTCTACTAATCTTTGAGTTTGAACTTTCCTACGATGATAAATTATTATTAATATGACAGACTTTTAGCTGTTGGTAGAACCAAGTTCTGCTGTCACATCTGTAGCCGCATTGCAGAGATACATGAAGACAGTCTCCTATGTTTTTTTCTCGACGGGGGGAGGGAGGGGGGGGGGGGCAAAAACCCCACCTGATATATTAGACTCTGGCAGCCTGGGGAAAAAACAACCCTAGAAGGACATGGGATTACAAGCATTTGAGGTCGTGGCGTGGAGAGGCATCCATGCCAAGCAAGAGCCTGGATGGATTCGGAATGTTTCAATCTACAAGAACACAAGCGGGCACCTGCAATACACGCACGGAGGGTTACAACAAGCGGAGAGGATTCTTTGTTGATGTAATTGTTGCGTCTCTTCCACAAGTGCCAGCAGCAGAGCGCAGCGAAGGTGGGGGAAGGCAGCTTGGAGAAGGCCAGGGGGTTGTGGAAGTTGATGCAGGCTGAAGCAGCTGAAGTCCTCGCCAACATGGCTTCGCAGGGTGTTCCAGAAATCCTGTGCAAAGGAGCAGTGCAGAAGAATGTGTGAAGTTGTTTCCGGGTTAGTAGAGCAAATTTCACATGATGTGTGCCAGAGCTGACCCAGCAGATGTGGGACTCCAAGAACATGATGTGTGCTGCTGACCCTCGTCACGGTCGCTACCTCACGGCATCTGCTATGTTCTGTGGGAAGATGAGCACCAAGGAAGTGGATGAGCAAATGTTGAACATGCAGAACAAGAACTCTTCCTACTTTGTGGAGTGGATCCCCAACAATGTGAAGTCGAGTGTGTGCGACATCCCACCCATCTGTCTCCTATGTTTGTTGATGGTTATACAATTATGGATTTTTGTGGACAATCGCCTTATCCAACCCCATGAGCACTACCGTATTTAAACCTGCTACTTGTCTCATTCTGACATATTTAACTCGTTTGTCTTTTTTCCCTTGCTAGTTATGAATAGAAACACAGGAAATAGAGTAATTTTCATTCAACAACAAATTTTTCTTGAGTAATATCTATTAATCTTATCCATTCTCGTTTTTTTGTTGGCTTTGAACATATGCATGCCAATCTCTGATTACTTGTGATTGTGAATGTAATTGTAGTTTGAAATGCTGTTTGATTTCTAACCGAGCTTATGTTTGTTCTTATTGTTATTCTTACTTGTAGGGTGTATATGGCTACCCTATTGAGATTCAAGCCCTTTTCTTTATGGCACTAAGGTGTGCTCTTCAAATGCTTAAGCATGATAATGAAGGGAAGGAATTTGTAGAGAAGATTGCTACCCGCCTTCACGCTTTAAGTTATCACATGCGAAGTTATTTTTGGCTCGATTTCCAACAGCTAAATGACATTTATCGTTACAAGACAGAAGAATATTCCCACACAGCTGTCAACAAATTCAATGTTATTCCCGATTCAATTCCGGACTGGTTATTTGACTTTATGCCTTGTCAGGGTGGTTTTTTCGTTGGTAATGTTAGTCCTGCCAGGATGGACTTCCGATGGTTTGCACTTGGAAACATGATCGCTATACTTTCTTCTCTCGCAACACCTGAGCAATCTAACGCTATAATGGATCTTATTGAGGAGCGCTGGGAAGAGCTTATCGGTGAAATGCCTCTGAAGATATGTTATCCTGCTATTGAGAACCATGAATGGCGAATTGTGACTGGCTGTGATCCAAAAAATACTAGATGGAGTTATCACAATGGAGGATCGTGGCCAGGTTAGTGAAAACTTCACTTTGGTTGTTCTGTTCTCTTTCTTCGGACACTGAACTACAATAAACAATGGGAATCATAATTTAAGTATATACTGGATGTTGTGTAATCCACACATTCATATTTCCAGAATTTTTTACATTCTGATTTTAAATGATTCTTTTTGAGTGATGAGAAGAGCATGTCCTCTGTTTTATTAAACATCCGATACCTTCCCTTTGCCCAAATTTCATATGCATATGGAATTGCCCTAATCTGTACCACAGAAGGCAGAATACTTTTGGTTCTTATCTGTTCAACGATGTTCCTAATTTCTTACCTTTCTAGTATAAATTCATAACATGACATGTTGCATCTATTCACTGATCTTAGTCCATGCAATACGAGCTGTTTTGACACATTGTTTTCATATTTTTCTTCGTCTTTCTGCAGTGCTTCTGTGGCTGCTGACTGCAGCCTGCATCAAAACTGGACGGCCGCAGATTGCAAGAAGAGCAATCGACCTAGCAGAGAGGAGGCTGTTGAAGGATGGCTGGCCGGAGTACTATGATGGGAAGCTTGGTCGGTATGTTGGCAAGCAGGCGAGGAAATTCCAGACTTGGTCCATCACGGGGTATTTGGTCGCCAAGATGCTGTTGGAAGATCCTTCACATCTTGGCATGATCGCCCTGGAAGAGGACAAGGCGATGTTGAAGCCTGTTTTGAAGCGGTCCGCGTCATGGACAAATTGAGATGGTGACGAAAATTTTTAGGGAGGCGAAGTCAGCTGAAAACACGAATTCCTGTGGTAGCGTCTCCTTGTCTGCTGACCCCTTCATTTGACTTCCAAACCAGGATGGTTTGTGTCTACTTGGTTGTACAATATCTCAGCTCGTTTCCTGAGTTGAAAAAAAGAAGCAACTGCAGAAATGGGCATTTTATTTTTTTCTCTCTCTTTCTCAATCTCTGTAAGAAGACACTCTGATTCTTGCTTAGGTCATACCCTATAAATAATGGATCCTTTTGGTTAGGCTCAACTTTGTTGTACCAGTGGACTATACAGATGAGTAAGCTGATTCCAGCTTCCCTGTGAAGCATAAGTGCTATTTCTAACGAATGAATAAGCTACTTTCCCTGCGTTGCTGCATGCTTGTGCTTCTATAGAGTTTACCTGACGGCCTGTCTGCCTGTCCTGCGATGACAAGTCATAGAGAGTGTTCCTTGCGTGTCTCTCCTCCTTTTGTCTCCTCGAGCTTCGTGGTTGTTCAGGGAAAGAACAATTCTGATCCAGCTATCTCTGGTCCTCCATATTTCTTATGTAGCGGATTTGCTACTTGTATAGCAAAGGGCATGCTTGGTTCCTCGTCATATCCGTATTGCACCATGCTTTGGTTCTGTTTGTTTCAACTTTTTTTAGCTTCTGACCATCAAAAGTGTTTGGTTCCTAGTCATCCGTATTGCGCCATGCTTTGGTCCTGTTTGTTTAAGCTTTTTTACCTTCTTACCACCAAAAGTTGTTATGGACTGCCAAACGCTTAGCTTTTCAGTCAGCTTCTACAAAATTCGTTTTTTTGGTAAAAAACATCTCAAATCAATATAAACACATAATCGGTCGAGTCATTGCAATAGTAGGAATTCGTCACTTTATAGATCATGAACCATATGGACACCTTCATCTTCCTCCGCACATAACCGCGACGATACTCAGATTCTCTATACAACCATATTCTCCCCCACAACCAGATTTTTAGAAAAGATTAGAAAAAAGCTGAACCAAACACACACAATAATAATGATGGGTCCAACTTAGGCGTTAGGATATGTACAACCAGAGATCATTTGAATCAAGTATAAAAGATAACTAGGAGACTGTATAATACAACTCTTAATCTTTGAATCATAAATACAGTTAAGAGATAATATATACGGAGAGTCCTACGGAGACGACCCTTCTCAAAGAGCACGTCTCTTGTATTTTTTTCAATTAACCCTTTGGAGATGGGGCGTTGTAGAGTCCGTCTCTTTTACTTTTTTCAATTAACCGAGACGCCTCAAGATACCTTTTTTCAATTAGCCGAGACACCTGAAGAGATTATATTAAATGAAGTTGTACATGCTTTAACGACAACTGGGGCGTGGTTGGTATCTGTTGAGCACCATATTTGCCACCTGAGAGAGGCCGGATTGTCCGCCCCTAGTTGCGAACGGTCCGGGAGTTATTCAGATTAGACGTAATTATCCCCTTCCGCGTGTGTTTATCCATCTAAACTCGTGATTCTGTTGGGGAACGCCTAGGAACAGGTCTAGTCCTCATAGATATATGAATGTGTACGACCGATTGTAGGCTCCATCAATCGAACCAATCAACCCGTTTATCAATTCCTTTACTTTCTTGCCCTAGCAGTAGCTAGTAACGTAGCCTTCTTCGCCTCAATCTTCACCTCTCTGCGACTCTATGTTGTCTAGAGGTGTCTTGGGTGGCCTGTTGATTCCAAGACAAACCCTAGGATCTCTCCTCCCTGACGGGGTCCCTCCCGCGGGCAAGATCCAGGTGACGTTTGGTGAACGCTTCCACCCTACGCACGCGCGGACCGTCCAGCCACCAGGTGTGGACCATTCGGCTCGCGCGCAGGGAACCCTGCTCCTGCTATCCAGGTTGTGGACCTTCCGCGCCACCGCAGAGAGCCCAACGAGTGAAAAATTCCCAATATTTGGTGTCCGGATTGGCGCCAACACACTTTTTGGCAATTATGTTTTGGAAACTGAGATTGGATTTACCAGATCGACCCATATGGCCGGTCTAAAGGATAACTTCAATGTCTCCCCTAGCAACATCATCAAGTCAACTATGGATAACCTGTCGGTTGAAGAATATCAGAGGCTGGAAGACGCCGGGACAAAGATGCAGGCAGAACTCGATGAGCTGTTCTTGGTTGATTTCAAGGTTGACTGAAACTAGAAGCTCATCCGGTTGAGAGAATACAACCTGGCGAACCTTCGTCCCGCTATAATCGGACCCATTGTAAGTAAACCCGACGTCATCCAATCTTTTCGTTCTTACGTAGAAGAACAACGGGAACAAATGCAACAAATCTTAGTTGGTGTACAACATGATTATAGGAGACTAGCACGTGCGTTTGATAAATCTACCATTACTAGTTTTCCATCACACGATGTCTAAACTAAAGAAAACCTTCAGGACCCATCGACTGCAAATAGGCATGCCCAATCCCAACCACTTTATGGGATGCTGATGAACTCCTATAACGAATGACCACATTCTTCGCCGCCCATATGGGAGCAGCTCGTGCCCCTGCGCACGACCGGATGGTTCAAGCCTGAGACCGGATGGTACAGCCTAGCGGCGGTCTGCTCTATCCCCCGCGACGAGCCACCAAAGCCCACACCAAGAGAAATAGAGATGCTCGGATAGTCTGGCTATACACGCGGACCGTGCGAGCACACCTCCAGACCATTTAGATATTATACCGGACCATCCGTGATAGGGTATATCGAGCAAATCGTAGATTTTTATCAACAATCATCTTATCAGCCCCCATCTAATCTCTCTCTAGCACCCGTAACCCTTCAGGGTCATGGAATGATCCCCTCCCACACAATGGTATTGTGACACTATAAAAACCATCAACTAAAATAATACATTTAAGAGTATTTATGATAATTAGGGTAATAACTTTTCTTTCTAATGTTTGATTTTTATTTTGCATAGAGAATAATTTTGGTTTTATTCATGTTTGATTTTGGATATTTAGTAGAATTTCCTTCTTAATAAAAATCCAATTAAATAATATAATAATTATTAGTCCAAAAATAAATATTTTAGTTATAAATAATCTTGGTATAATTATTATGAATTTTAGGGTTATTTAAAAATATATTTTGAAATAGAAAAGAAATAGAAAAAAAGAGAATAGGAAACCCTAACCCTAGTCGGCCCACTAGGGGCCCATTTGCAACAGCCGTCGCGCCCCTCCCCATTAGCCGTCGCCAGGGGGCTCCTCCCCCCTCACTCCCTGCCGCGCGGGCCCACTCGCGAGCGCCGTCTCCCTCGCGTAGGCGCGCACTGGCCGCCGTGCCACACACCCAAGCCGCCGCGCCGACACCCTGCCTCCCCGGTCGCGCCCCATTCAAGGCTGTCGGTTTCCCCTTCCCTCTCCTCTTCCCCATTCACTCCGAGAAGAAATGGCTGCCGCCATTAATGACTGAGTAATGGAGCCGCCAGCGCTTCTCCCTCTCCCCTCGGCGTCTCTCCCTCTCCCTCCCTTCTTCTATAAAAGTCGCGCCATGGAGCTCTCTCTCCTTACCCGAACGCCCTCCCTCTCTCACACGCTCTCTCTCGCTCCCTTGCTCGCCGTTCGCCGTCGAATCACCATCGCCGGAGTCGCTAGAGCAGCCGTGCCCGCTCAATCGTCGTCGGAGCCCGAGCTCGCTGTCCCTGCCCCTTCCCCACTTGGCCGCAACCTCCCTGCCCATTCCCCACTCGGCTGGACCCCGTCAAGCTTCTCCCTGAACAAGCAAGTCCAAGGTTGAAGACAACCCGAAATAATGTTATTTATTTTCGAAATCATTTATTGATTTAGTTTATGAATTTTATAATAATTGTGTTGTAATGTGGGAATGTCGTGATTTGGAATCCATGAGTATGTGAATTATTGATTTTTGGGTATATATATGCGATAAATTAGTGCATCGTTATTAGTCATGTTATTTGTTTACAATGACTTTTAGAACGTTGGATTAGAGATAAATTTTTCAAATTTTGGTAGACCAGTATTAGTAGTAGGAACACTAGATAAGTAATTTCATAGTTAATTTAGTTTGCGATGGATTTTAGAAGTTATCTAGAAATTTATTATCATAGGTTCATTTAGGCTCACTAAATAAACAATGGAAATTCTTGAGCACGAAATTAGTAAATGGTATAGAATTCATGGCAATACAAATATTATAGGTTATTAGATGATTTATCTCCGATTATTATTAATGATACTTTCTTTTAGGAAGAAAATATAAAACTAAAAGAATATCACTAGTTGTAATAAAAATAAGTTTTTACTAGCCAAAATAAAGGTGTTCATAAGTATACACTTAACTTCTTAGAATTAGTAAAATACTTGTTTATGTCAAAATAATCATGATTATGTTATAAAAAGTCCAATTAGTGATTTATATTGATTCTTAGAATATTAATGTTAGAAGAATCATGAATGAACCATTTTTAGCGATACACATAAATTCTACTTAGAAATAAAAGGAATAAAATTTATTAGTCTATTATTAGTGATAAAGAAAATAATTAGCATTTATTTTCATAAAGAATGTTAATACATGTTATACTAGATAAAACTAGTATTATAGCCCCATACTCATAATTTCATCAATAATGACTCGCAGTAATAGTCATAATAAATTAATAAGTATTTACGCTTTAAGACGTATTTATGAGTGTGATAAGTGTGATGTATGAATGTGAATGTCATGGTGAATGATTATCCCTGTACTGTTGTATGTATATTTATTTGGGCGTACATATTCTTTTGTATGCACGCTACGCAAATCGATGCTAGAAGTGGACTGTGAGGTAGACGAGCCAAACACGTTCGAGGACGACCCACAGGAAACTTTCGAGCAAGGCAAGTGGATTCTCCCTCTACATATTCTATTTGTACCCAATTAATGCATATAATAATTTTTACTATTTGAATATATTGCATAATTTGATGGGATTTGCCTAATTAAGGATTTCCTAGATTTACCAACTGTATTCCTTGATTACCTTGGGAAAATACTATGCTTTGCAAATTTGTGCTACCGCTCAACTTGATAATTTTGATGTCACTCATTATTTGATATTAATGTTCCGGAAATGAAATTGGCATTATGGTGTTAACCCGATGGTTAAACAAGATTATTTCATATTAATTGGAACATGGAGTGACCACCCAGGATAACAGTGCAACCATGAGTGCTATCATGGCTCTGGCTTTGGTAATTAGCTTTATAGGCTTAGTACCTAGCAACCTTACCTGAAATATGGTCAAGAGGGGGGAGCGGCAGTGGTGGCAGCTCACGTTAACATGGGGACGTATTCTTGGCTAAGGTACCTCGCCTAGAGGGCCTCCACACCGACTTGGAAACCTTAGCGGGTTGCTTTGTATTAAGTGTATTTTGTGAAAGCCTCATAATGGATCTTTAGCCATTCACCTCGGTAGTGGTTACAGGTCCGATCAACCCAGGCTAGATGGGATACATGGCTTGTGGGTAAAGTTGTACGACCTCTGCAGAGTGTAAAACTGATATGTCAGACGTGCTCACGGTTAAGAGCAACCTAGACCCTCACATGATAATTGAACTTAAAGATGGACAATAAATCGAGATCTGATGATCTGCCAATGGTTTGCTTAAGTGGTTTCACTTAAGTGTTTTGTTATACTCTTATACCTTTGTTTAATGGGGATACTTGGGATACACACATATTAGTAAGACAGGTGTTGCTAATAAAATATTGACCAACTAAAATGCTTACAGCTCAACCTTAGCCTTACCTTGTTAAACTTGCATTAATTTTTCCCCCACTTGCTGAGCCTCGACCATAAGTGAGCTCACCTTGCTAATATTTTGATCAGAGGGTGATGAAGAAGACCTTGATGGAGATTTCGATGAATACTGAGTCTAACGATGCGCCGGTCATTTCCTGTGGGAGATTACCCATGTTATTTTCGCTTTACTTTGATGATACATTTTAAGATACTATTATCTGGATGTTGTAATAAAGACTACTCTACTCTCTTTACGCCTTTATTGCATTGTCTTTTGATATATTACACTTGTGCGTCAACATATGTGTGGAAAATGGATCTTGGCACACATATGCTATGAACTCGGTTTTGCCCCCATAACCGGGTGTTACAGGTATGAGCCTTTTTTGGCCTCAAGAAGGCCAGAAAGGACTAACATGCAGTATGGAGTACCTAGGGGCAACATTAATGCCACACATAACCCAAATGAAAGGGAAATGTGCCCTTGGGCCATTTCTAAGTGTTTTAGTGATTAACTGCTCAACACACCACTATGAACTAACCATCTTGGTATGAGGATAAGCACATGTTCTAATGGAGCTAATTGAAGATGCAAAGTCCAAATGAGTTGGATTTAAGGACCAAAAAGTGCAACCTTGGGCAAAACCACAAAACATGAAGTTTAAGTGTTTAAATAGGTTGTACCTACTTTATGCTATGTTCCTTGCACTGCTATTGGGCTACTAACTTCTAGGTGCAAGTAAAGTGGCATTTGGACTAAGTTTGAGCATATTGCAAACTATTATGGATCAAAGTGATAAAGGTATGTTTCTAGCACTTAGTCAATTGATTTAGTTTCTAATTATGTTCATCTAAGTGCTAAGGAACTTCTCAAGTCGAGCCAAAAAGGAGTTAAGAAGTTTGGTTTGAAAGTGGACAAAGTTGGGTCAGACTGGGCCTCACCAAACAGTTCGGTGCCCGGCCTAGTCAGCTGGCCATCTAGCCGCTCTCGAGAAAACGCCGAGGTTCGCTGGCTAAAAATCATGAGACATGTCCAGTGCGCCAAGCGAGCAATGGCTCTTCGCTCGCTCCAATAGTCAGCCGCGCGATCAGCGCCGGCCACATCGTCATGGCAATGGTCGGGAGGGTCACCGGACAGTCCGGTGCCCAGGCAAAGAGGAAGGTGGCCTATCAGACGATTTAGTAGCCGTTGCACAGGAGCTGTCCGGTGCACCCACGGACAGAAGGCAACCAGGGCCTTCCAAATGGAGGAGCAATGGCTCCTAGGCCCCTTAGGGCTATACAAGGAGGCCCCTAGGCACCTCTACTAGCACACCAAGCATTCTAAGAGCACACTACAACTCTGAAACTACGCAACCATGCCTCCAAAGTGCTTGAGAGAGATTTGAGCGCTTTTCTGAGCCGTTACTCTGTCGCTTTGTTGTTGTGCTCTCTCCTTTACATTTGTGCATGTTGTTGCTGCGTTGTGCTCATGTGTGTGTACTCTACCCCCTCCTTTACTCTTATTTGGATTGTGATCATCTTGTGTAAGGTGTGAGAGACCAATTTGTGGAGATTCCTCACAAATGAGTTTGATATAAGGAAGAAAACTATGGCACTCAAGTTTGATATTTGGATCACTTGAGAGCGGTTGAGTGCAACCTTTGGCCGAAGGAGGTCACCATAACGTGGAGTAGGCTTTGGCCGAACCATAGGAAAAAATCGATGTGTCTCTTGTACATTTACTTTACTGCGATTTCTATCTTTCTTTAAGCACAAACTTCACTTTCATATTGCTCCTAGTTTAATACACATCTCGAGTGAGCAATCAAGTGAAAAGTCATTCTTTATCTTATCTACTCATCCAAACTTGGTTTTTAGTTACTCTAACCCATAAATTGGACCAAGTTTGTGTTGTTTGGAGCAAGTTTTGCAGGATCACCTATTCACTCCCTCTAGGTGCTCTCACTAAACCCATGGGCATGGGGCAATATAATGATACACCAGCAACCACACATATGGGCCAAAGGTCCGGTGGATTACCACCGACCGCTATTGATATAGTTAGAGAAGAGATAGATGGGGCATTCCAAAACACACTCGGAGTTAACGTGTCTCATGGGGAACAATCTTATCGGCGACCATATGACAGTCGATTCGACTACAACCCATACCCATAGAGGACAAGGATACCCAATTTTTTGGGTGACTAGGGGAGAAGCACACATGAGCATATATGCCAATTCTTAGCCCAATTAGGGGAATTGGCCGATAAGGAGGCATTCTGCATACGTTTATTTTCACTATCCTTAACCGGCACTGCTTTTCGCATGGCACACCACCTTGCCACCTAACTCTATTTAATCTTGGAGAGATTTAGAGCAGAAATTCTACGATCATTTTTCTCTGGATATTATGAGTTAGACCTGGTCGATTTAGCATCCCTACGACAAGGGAAGGACCAATGGGTTGACGACTATATCCGTAGGTTCTGGGACACCAGAAACTGATGTTTCCAAATCAACATTGTAGAAAAACAAGTGGTAGGGTTAGCCCTTAATGGAACGTGCCATTATTTGAATGAGAAATTAGAGGGTGTCCGGTTTTTTACATTAGCATAGCTACATCAGCGAGCTTTGTTTTGTGAAAGCAGATGCAAATATACACCTAAGGTGACACATCACAATATTAATTTAGTCAATTATGACCAAAGTAGTTCAAATGACAAGACAAAAGGTGTATGCCACTGAGATGGTTTGGCCAGCCAAGGCCAAACCATCTGTCACACCCGGATTTAAGTGATAAAGCCAGGTGCATCTCATATATGCGCCAAAGAAGACAACACATATAATAACAGAGTGTATAGAGATAAATGTCACAATATCATAGAAGTATTTATTACATAGCGGAAGTCTTAGAAAATAAAAGATAAATATAAAACGAACTAAAGTCCAACCTTGGCGCCATAAAGTCGACTCGGAGACGCCACCTAGATCAAGTCAAACTCCTCGTTGTGTGGCTCCTCTTGAACCACATGTTCTTCTCCTGTAGGGGGTGTGAGATAGCAAGGGTGAGCTCACATACGTTCATAGCTCAACAAGTTGTGGGGAATAATGTGCATGAACTCACCAAAGGTGGGAGTTCATGTGAAGTGTAAAGCTGATCAACAATAGGGGTTATAGCTGAGCATTGCTTTTAATAAGTTGGTCAAATTTTATTAGCAGTTACTAAGTATAAGTAAATACCAAACCATAATAAGAGTAATAGAACAAAATTAATAATAAATCCCATGCAATGCAAATGACAAATTGAATTTAAGTTCCATAATTTAATCATGCGAGAGTCCTGAGCTGCTCATGACCATGAGCTAGGCTAGTATACTAATTTTACACTCTATAGGGGTTGTACCCTGTACCCACAAGTCATGTTACCCATTTGCCACGGGGTTGTATGGGCCCCATACACCTCTACCAAGGAAGCGAGGCAGGGTAACACTACGAGGCCTTTACAAAGTTCCACTAGCTTCCGAAAACCCGCTACAGTTTCTAGGAAGTGCAATGCAGGAATCCGTCGTCTGACCGCCATCGCAGCAAAATCAACCCGAGAACCTCCCTACACGCCTACTCCCCTACTGCCCTTGCCCCTTTCGGGTAAGATAGTCTTCCACTAGCTTTTCTAATTAGTCAGCCAAGGGCGTCCCATTCCACCCTTGTGGTGGCACGTGTTTCTCAAGTTAAGCTCCATGTTCCAATTAAAAATAATGATCTTGACATGAACATACATAAAATAACATAATAATTGGAACATGGACATAACGTAATATAAATCCCAAAACCATAGAGCAATAGCAAAACTACCCAAATAATTCAAGGGTGAACAAGGTAAAAAGATAAGTAGACCAGGGAAACCTATTGGGTCCCATAAAAAATAATCCTATGCATGAATAAATGATTATAAATAACATAATTGGGTGATAGAAGTGGTCAGGGGCACAACTTGCCTTCAATGAGCTCCTACTCAGCAACTTCTACCAGCTGAACACCACGATCCTCAGCCACATGCTCTTCTACTCGCCACAATACAAACAAGCATAGTATAAAGAGGAAATTAACATCACACCAAACATGTAAACAAATTACATATTAATAATCTACATATTAAAATAAGATCATAGGAACATGAATCATTAATTTTGGAGTTATGGATTTTAAGTTATGAATTTCTAAAGGTTTTATGTATTTGATACAAGATTAACTAAGGGATAAATTTTAATATAGTTTTCATGTCAAAACAGAGACACTATGTGATAAACAACATTATTACAAAATTATAGGAACTGGAATGGATTAATTTGGACTAAGTATGAATTTTCTAGGAATTAAATAAGTTTTAACAATTATTCTTACATTAAAAATCACTTCCTATATTTTTTTGTCCAATTTCCCTGACCTCGGGTCCGCGCACCAAAAACTAAAAAGCACAGGGGGCTCGGTGTAAACTTCCTAAGACTCAGTGAACAGCGAATGTGGATGGCGGGTTGATTCTATAATTATCCACTGTCTCTTACGCAATTTTATAGGGCCGAAGGGGTATGTGCAGACACTGGCTGTCCGATTAGAGACTCACGACCCAGATCTGCGCTATGAATAACTGAACCAGTATCGCACCACGTACGTTGGATCGGGGATCAGTGGTCGGGATTTTATGAAGCGCGATTGACATCTGCCATCGGATCTAATTTCAACGGTTCTGATCTAAATCAGATGAATGGGATGCAACATCTAATCGGGGCCGTCCATTGGGATCGAATGGTGAGGATTTGGGCAACGGGGCGATTCCCCCCAACCCCGATTCCACCCAGCCGCGCGCGGTGGCGAAACACCGATACGGTGGCGCCATCGTCGGTGTTTCTCAATCCTACTCTCTCGCTCTCGAACTTCGCTCGGAACAATACTATACGAAGATAATTTTGTTGCGAATATGTTAACGAGGTCCATACTAGAATCCGAGGGGTGCCCTGCCCTACCCACGATGTAACACCCCTGGTGTTACTGTCACTAAAATTTGAGCATAACATCATGAGCATTAGCATATCATGTGTTTGTTACATTTAGAGTGCATTCAGTAGGAAAAAATTTCAAACAAGTTGTATTGATGTGACTTGTTATGTATGAAACCCTAGGGTAGGGTACTTAACCCTAAACTAGGGTTAGGAGTGTCAATAAAGCCTATATAAGTTAAAAACTCAAAACTCATTAGAAATGATCATAAGATATCACCATTAATGGACTTGGATAGCACCAAAACCCTAAAGTGTTAAAAACCCTAAAAAGACCCCTGGAAAACCCTGAATTGAAACCCTAGGGGTTATGTGTAAATTTTGTACACTTTTGGACCAAAGTGCAAAAACCAAGGTATTAGGGCACATCAAATCATATGCTTCACACATTTGAGGATTTCCAAGTCAAAGGATAAGAATTGGGCTTATTTGCAAAAAGCCACTCTATACCTCTCATATGCCTAAGTCCCAAAACCAGTGAACAAGGCTGACTTTGGAGCTCTGTATTTCTAAAAAAATAAGGAATTTGCCTAGGGTCAACACATCAAACTTGTAGAGCTACTGTAGGAGTACGACTTTGTTTAAGTGATTAAGCATTGTTGTTATACAAAAAGTGGAGATAATTAGCCCTAATGTCTGGCTGTCAGACCACTCTCAGACTAAATACTGACTACCAGTGAGTTCTAAGGAACTTTGGGTTGATTCATGCTCAAAGGAATAAGAAAATGGGCAAGATCCCTATAGCAGAATTGTAGCTGGTATATAGGGCTACAAGTTTGTTACAGATGGATTGACAAGTTCTTGCACAAAAATCCAAGATCTAGGCATTGCAATTCTGTCTGTCAGGCGCTCTGAATCAGGATTTCGATGGTACAGTGTTCAGATCAGATCGCCAGGTTCAGTTCATCTCGCCGCCGGTGATCCCGCGCCGTGATCCTCGTCGCCGTTGTGATTCGTGCTCTGTGGGGGTGCCGATAACTCTTAAGGGTAAGAAATATCGCATCGTGGATGAACTCAGGCCACTGTTCCGCTCCGGCCACCGTGCCCGCCTGAGTCACGGTCGATTCGGATGAACTCATCGGAGATAGCCATCTATCGACCATGCGCCACGTGCCTTGGTGTCTTACCACATCGCAGTAGCTCATATTACACACGTCCGGTGATCGCCGGTGAGCCCGCCACGGTGAAAGCCACCAATCTCTTGCGACAGTGCTCTTTTCTTTCTCCGACCGCCACCGCGCCATTTCAAATTCACGGGCCACCGCTCAGGGATCCTATAAATTGAGCATGCCATCGGTTCTGCAAGGTTGTCAAGCACCCAATCCATCAACTCGTGCCTTCAATTGTTCACCAGAGCCCCCAAATTGCTCACTTCCCCTAAATCGGTCCAGAGCACCTCACGAAGTGACCTCGCCGTGGCCAGCGTGCTACAGGTCCGTTCATGTCCTCCGGTTCCTCGTTTCAGTATCCTTAGGTGCTCTTGATACTCCCTGACCCATCCAATTAAGCTAGGACCCATAAGATCATGGGAAACACTTGTTATCCGTTGATTGCACTGTCACCGTGGGCAGAGCGATTGAGGCCTTGAATCTTGAAATTAGTTGAGGGGAAATGGTGGGTAGGAGTTAAATTAAGTGTCCGCCAAGCTAGAGCCCTAGCCGTTGCTCTTTCCGGCCAGTACGAGCTCGCCTGAGCTCGGTCCGTGGCCGTTCACCGTCGGGGATCACGCGATGTGAAGAATTAGAAAGTGGAGGGCCTCGGTGTAAATGTCAGTAAGACGCATGAATAGTGCCGAGGGCCGCTGTTCTGATTTTTGAACCGGTAGGGACATTTCTGCAAACCCGCCAGCGCGGGCGCGGGCGCGCGTGTTTCGCCTGGGCATGGGTTGTATTGGGTCAGTTTCAACCCAATACTATTCATGTTTTTCCCTTTTCTTTTTCTTCCAGGATTAGAGAATTTCTAGAAACTTGTAGAAAAATGCTAAAAAATACAAGACCAATTTTGTTAGACTCCTAAATTTCTATAATATTTAATAAAAATAGTTTTAAGATTTTTAGTCCAAACCAGGAATTATGAAGTATTTAAAATAGCTAAAACCTATACTCCTGGAATTTTAGAAATTAGTTAGTAACTCCAAAAATCACCAAACTTTTTGGATAAGCTTTAAATGATATTTAGAAGCATTGGGTAAAGTTTGGCATGATTTGGACAATGTTTGGTGCTTAAACCCCAAAACCCTAATCTTCTAGTGATGCGTGCCCTATGAACTACAATACTGACTCCAAAAACCCTAGTTTCCTGGAGTACCATGAAGGAAAATTGTATTCAATACCTAATATGGCGCACCTTTGTTATCTTTGCATTTTCATAAGCATTATAGGAGCATTCATGGTTATATATGATATATATAGAAAACGAAGAAGAAGTAGAGGTTGAAGAAGGAAGAGCTACACCACCACCTGAAGACCCACCTGCCGGGAACTGCTTTTATTTCGATATTTGTGGAGCAGAGCCCGACTCTCCTATAACACAAGGCAAGCCCTGGTGCATTTGCCACCTCCTTGCTATTTTAAAATCTTTCTCACTTGCTTGATGCATTAGGTAATAGGAGTTGTGTGCTAAACAATTGATGCATTTCCTTCCTTGGAAGATTGATTACCTTTCTTTGATCACCTGTTTTATGAAAAGGTTTTTCTGATGCTTAGTCTTGCTCTAGAAAAACAAAATGTTTTGTTTTCAACAAAAGATGATGCTTCAAGTGGGAAGGGATGATTTTCAAAAATAAAACTTGATGGTGGATCCATCATGGCCGTGATGGGTTCAACATTGGAAAAGATGTACCTCTGCCAGGTACCAAACTTTGGGTTTGAAATGATAAAGTTGAGACCGGGCGGGTGACTTGCACGAGAAGAGAGTCTCGGTGTAGTGTCTCCGTCTGAGTCGATTAAGGACCGTCTTGATGTAGACTTGATGATCGAGGACGTTTTAACTGGTCACATGCCTCATCATGGGTAAGCTTTGCCTCGGGCAGACTAATACCAGAATAAGATAACACGTAATGGGAGTGGAGAGATGGCGAGAGTAGCGTGTACCCTCCGTGGCAAGAGGCTGGACGGTGGTGTATCTGTGCTCTCGGTTGGCGTGAACCTGATCTGGTCCTAAGAACCCTGGTGGCGAGTTGACATATGCAAGGGTTAAGTGCTACATATGTCATGTGATTGGAGATCCCCAGCTGTGTATTAATCGATTCAGATCACCGTTACTTCTCGGACATGAAGACTTGGTCACTGCCCTACACGTAGCATTCCAGTGAACAAGAAGGGTTGATAAAAACATGGCTAGTATAGGCCAAGTGCTTGAACTAGGGTAGAAAGAACTCTAGAATCAGGTAATGACTTAACTTGCTAATAAAACTAGATTTTTAAGGATCCACTATTAGTAAGCATTTTAGCAAACAAAGTCTTGATTCTTGATTAAGCCTTACCTTGACTCCCTCCAGCCAGCATATCCTTGAGAGTCTTTTATTTTGACGGGTAAGACTTGCGAAAGTACACTTCGTACTCAGGGTTTTCGAACCCATGTTGTTGTAGGTGAGGAAGCAGCAAACTTTTGTTGCTTTTGTTCCAAGGTGGTGCCAAAGGAAGAAACTCAGGAAAGAAGCCTCGGGAGGATGTTGTCCTCCTTTTAAAAACACTTTACTATTAAGCGGGAGGGTTTTTTGCCTCCCGAGTTTGTAATAATATTAGTCCTGCACTCCTATATATTACTGGTCTGTAATAACAACACTCTCCCTATATTTTAATGTAAATTAAGTTACTGTAATTGCTTCCGCTTATTCGTTCCTCCGATGTGTTGTAATATCTGCGTGACGGATGAAACGCTCTTGGGAAAGGTAAAGAATATAGATACCGAACTTGTCAAGTGATCAGGTGCATCTACGGGGTTGTCCGAGGTCTGTTGGACAAGGATAACTGTAGGTGGGCCTAATAACTTGGCAGGTTCTGTCACACTCGACATTTAGTGGAAGTGCGGCGACGGTAAGGAATTCCAGGGTCAACCGTGCACCCAGACTCCAAACTTCCACGCGTCAACACCACAGGGCCCCGACGAACACTACTGGTCCCACCCCGAGCCACCGGTTACCGGCAACACGGAGAACAGCGCCGGCGGAAGTCCACCCGATCTGCCCAAGCGATTAACGGCTGCGTAGAAAATTATACTGGGGATGGACTCGGAAGTTTGATGAGGCCTGCGCGTGGTTGAGGTGACCCTCATCATATAGGCGCCTTACTGGTGTTTGGGTCCCCAGGCGAGATTCGCGCGTGCGGTGAGCTCACCGTCAGTTACGGTGTCTAGAGGACCAGCTTGTGGGATGCGGGATGACGAGTGGGACCCCTGCGATGCCAGTGGCGAGCACGAGCGAACCGGTGAGGCTGCAGGCGGGACCCACAGGTTAGTCGTGGAGCGTGCGCAGGAGAGATTGGCCGCACGCGGAGAAGGAATGGGTCGCGCAGAGGGATCCGTAGATGGGCCAGCTCCACGATTTAAGCCCACGCGCCATTCCTTTTATTTTTCTTTATTCTTTTTCTCTTCTGATTTCTTTTCCTTTTTGTTTTTAGAATTCAAATTTGAATTTAGTTTTAACTGTGAACATATACTCATTAAATGTACAAATTGTATATACTAATATGAGAAGGACTTCATGTTTTTATAAATTTATTTCTCTAGTGTAAGAATAGTATATTTTTATATACTTATTTTTATCCACATAATATTTTCTTTCTCCTCTTTTCTAAATTCTAGAATTTCTTTTAGATCTCAAATTCCAATTTGGACATTAATATATTTTTACATTATTTTTATATTGTCACAAAATGCACATAAAATAAAACCCTAGCATGATGCATGTATTATTTTTGGTGTCATTAGTTAATTAATGGCTTTTGATGTGATTATTCATATGTTATAACAAATGAAGGCAAACATATATATGTAAAACATCTATATCTTCTTTTTACACTTTTTTGGTTATTACAAATCCTACCCTCCTTAACAAGAATCTCGTCCTCGAGATTTAGGAAGGACTAGGGAAAAGATGGGGAAATTCTATCCGAAGCTCTTCTTCTCTCTCCCATGTAGCTTCATCTTCTCCATGGTGGCTCCATTGCACTTTGCACATCTTTATCACTTTATTTCTGGTAACTCGAGTCAAAGTATCAAGAATCTTAATAGGATATTCCGTATAAGTCAAATCACCCTGAACACTGAGTTCCTCCATTGGTAGTTGTTCCTCAGGGACACGGAGACACTTCTTAAATTGAGACACGCGGAATACATCATGCACATCAGATAGATTATCAGGTAGCTCGAGTTGATAACCATCTCTCCAACTCGCCTAAAAATTCTGAATGGTCCAATAAAGCGAGGGGATAGTTTGCCTTTAACTTTAAATCTCTTCATTCCACGAAGTGGTGACACCTTGAGGTACACATGATCACCTTCCTCAAACTCCAGTGGTCTTCTTCTATTATCAGCATAGCTCTTTTGTCTAGTCTGAGCTACCCTCAAGTTCTCCCGAATTATACTGACTTGTTCTTCTGCCTCTTGAATAAGTTCAGACCCAAAGAACTATCTTTCTCCAGTCTGATCCCAATATAGAGGAGTCCTGCACTTCCTGCCATATAAAGCTTCAAATGGTGACATCTTCAGACTGGCCTGGTAACTATTATTATATGGGAACTCAGCATAAGGTAGACTCTTGTCCCAACTGCCTCCATACTGAAGGGCACAAGCTCTCAACATATCCTCCAGTACTTGATTAGTCCTTTCAGTCTGGCCATCAGTCTGAGGATGATAGGCCGAACTGAAATTCAACTTCGTATCCAGATTCTCATGAAAACTTTTCCAAAATCTAGAGGTAAACTGTGAACCTCTATCAGATACGATCTTCTTTGGTACACCGTGTAAACACACAATTTGAGCCATATATAACTCTGCTAGCTGAGAGCCTTTATAAGTAGTCTTGACCAGAATGAAGTGAGCCACTTTGGTCAATCTATCCACAATCACCCATATAGAATCATATCCTTTCGAGGTGCGAGGCAATCCAGTAATGAAATCCATACCAATCTCTTCCCACTTCCATTCGGGTATCTTTAACGGGTGCAATAGTCCAGCTAGTCTTTGATGTTCGGCCTTGACTCTTTGACACACATCACACATTGCCACGTGTGCAGCCACATCTCTCTTCAGCCCATACCACCAGTACTTCTGCTTCAAATCCTGATACATCTTAGTGCTACCAGGATGAATAGAATAATCAGTGTCATGGGCTTCCTTCAATATAGTCTCACAAAGGCTATCAATCTCAGGAACATATATCCGGTCCTTGAACCATATTGTGCCTTGCTCATTCTCCGTGAATTCTAGACCTCTACCTTCAGTAATCAGATCCTTGATCTCTTGGATTTTAGCATCACCAGTCTGACCCTTGCGAATTTCTTGCTCCAAGGTAGGTTCCACATCAATAGTGACTCCTTCAGTGTGTGCAACAATTCCCAGGTTGAGTCTTCTGAAATCTTCAAAAAGTTCATTGGGTAACTGTGCAACAATGGCTGAATGGACATGTTCCTTCTGACTGAAGGCATCCGCAGCCAGATTCGCCTTGCTTGGGTGATAATGAATCTCCAAATCATAATCCTTTATGAGCTCCAACCATCGGCGTTGCCTAAGGTTGAGATCCTTCTAAGTGAATATGTACTTCAAACTCTTGTGATCAGTGTACACTTGGCACTTGGTTCCCATAATATTGTGGCAGAACCGCCTGAATTATTCCAGCTTAAGTGCATAAGTCACGCCTCAAGGGCCGTAACACACTTAAATCGGAATAACCCGTCAGTCCCTCAGATCTAGTCTGATAAAGCCACTTAACCAGGATCAAATACCACAATCTCACACGAAGGTGAGTCACAGCAGAAACACAATAAAACAGGATACTTCAAATTGAGTACTGAATTATTACATAGATTGGAGTTTTTCAAGTATCGAATAAAAGTTCACAAAATAAAATGCAGCGGATAATCGATGTCGTCGATAGCGAGGAAATGGGCAAGGCCTAGCCCACTACTCCTCCTGCTCCTCTCACGTGGAAGAAGCATCCCACTCGACCGTCCAACCCAGTGGCAGGGTGGTAGGCCAAGTCACACCATCAAACATATCCTGCAGCGTACCTGCAAAATTATGCCACAAGCAAGGCTGAGTATACTAATACTTAGCTAGACTTACCCGGTGTGAGGAAACTACTCCTCTACCTCTAGACCATGCAGCTGTTTGGCTGAGGGGTTTGGTTTGCCAAAAGCACTAGCTGTATCTAAAATCAAGTTTTAGCTTTTCAATTTCTAGCATCATTAGATTAACTAAGTTTTCTCTTTCTAAGCATACATGGTAACAAGCATTTAGTTCAATCAACAATTGTCTCATGTAACCTAATTTCACTTCTTACTCAATGTAGTACAAGGGGTCAAGCAGTCTCATTAGCTACGAGAAGCAGACGATTCGAATCGGGTTTTTATCCTTGCAAGGTAAACCTAAACACATGACATGTCAGCGTACTCCGACCCCACACATGTCAACCGTCCCCATCGATTCCCCGTTCGTGGCCAGGGCTCACCGCCTTTGCATATAATGCTCCACTGACCCCGGCTACTGCCGTGCAGTGACTTCACTTGTACCCACCATAGCTAGCATGGGAGACCCAGTCTCAGGACGAGTGAGGGATAAAGTCCGCGCCCGGCTTCACTCAGGTACTAGGTTTATCGGTTACCATATTTCCCGACATGTGCTTAGTACGTTCAAACGCTTGACTCAGGTATCCACACATTAATCCTTAATTCTTTTTCCCGTCTCATGGACAAGGCATCCTCCCTGGATCCAAGTCCATAGACCATTAGAGATCCCGTTATCAAGATGAATACAATCAATTCCTGACCTCACGCGAGTGCTAGAAAAATCACTTGACTTCTACCGAGATCCTGATTAGCAAAGTAGCTACTCGACCTAGCATACTAGTATCCATCTCAGAAAGGATTTCTAAGTTCATGCAACTAGAGGTTTCAAGCAACTCCTACACTTAAGTGCACATTACAATCCTACAAGAATTAAGTGTAGTAAAGTAGCATATATAAATACGGTTATGCATAAAAACCGGGGCTTGCCTTCAAATGCTGGGGCTGCGGGGAGATCCTCAGTGGCAGTCTCGGGAGTTGGCTCCTGGTCCTCCTCTTGGACAGTTCCTTGCTCGGGGATGAGCACGTACTCTCCATCAGCTAGATTGCAGTCTAATGAATGCAATAATTAAGATATATGCATGACATGATAAGTGCTTTAGTAATTAGACTTGATGGTGAAAGAGTCACTTAATTTAGATAGGGTTCACTCTTGCTACTAGAGATTCTTGTGGTATATTTAGTAATTTAGATCACACTTAGTTAAATGAAGTGGTAAGTCTATCTCGGTGTTCCCCTGAATTCTTTTTAAAGCCTTAGTGAGAATTCAATAGGATTTTTAGTTGAACTTATTGAAGCGAGGTTTATTATTTTCCTTTCTTCCTCTTATTTCCTTTATGCTTTTAAGATAGATTTGAACTACAAATTATAGCAATAAATTTCCAAAAATTCTGGAAAAAGTACAGTGGCTTCTTACTGGTGTATAATCCTCTGTCTCAAAATTTGGGGTTTAAAAAGTGAGTAGTTCTCTTTGGACAAAATTATTAAATATTAGGGCAGAAGGGGTGGTTTGAACTACAACTACCATTTAACAGAAGGTTATTCCTTAAGACATATTTTTGCTGGCATCTAGATGCTATAACATGACTTTGTACAAATTTCTAGCCATTAACACTTACCAGTCATTTTATTATGATTTTCCAAAGTTTCTAGCCAAAGGGGTGCTTTCTACTACCACTAAATTTGAAAAATATGAAACAACAGATTTCTGATTTTTCCTAGCTTCAATTTTGGGCAAGAGCAATCATCCTGAAGTTTGGCATCTTTTTACTTAAAGGAATGGGTGGTAGGAATTATTTGGATTAAATGGCCTTTTTCATAAAGTATTGGCAATGGGTGTTATTTGGCATCTTTCAAATGGGTTTGCATTTTTCTCTGGTGGCCTATGCCATTATTGATCTAGCAAAATTTTTTTGCCCATTATTGCATTTTTTTTGGGTTGTTTATGATTTAATTGAAATATGCCCCAATATCAAGTTTTATTTGTTTACCCTATTTAAAATGATGGGCTGGGGTGGTTATCATTTTTGTAGTGGGGTGTTAGTGGTCACAAGTCCACTGGATTTTTATGATAAGCTTTGAAATTGTTTTCATAATTCTAATAATTGTTTTATAGTTGGAATAGTGCTAAAAAACATTTCACTTCAATTCTGTTCTGGACTAGTGGTCCTTTTATTTTTCCTAGGTTCTTTGTTACTTAAGTAGGCTAGGAAAAACAATTGCACTTACTGTTCATTATCTATTAATACCTTTCTAATTTTCCTAAGTTTAGGGAAAAATGGCTTTTAATAGATATTCCTACTTAAATTTTCAATACTGGGGTTCCCAGTATTTTTAAACAGTGTTTAATTGAGGTTTGAACATTTATAAATTTTCTCAAGCCTAGCAGAGAAGCATAACTATTTTTTCTTTAATTAAACAAGGTTTGGTCAGTTTCTGTATTTAATTCTAAACTCTAATAATTAGAACAGAAAGCATGGGGTTCAATATTATTATTTGACAGTCCATAATATTTAGAATCCAGCAAAATTGGTTTGACAATTTTTGGTTAAGTATTTCTCAAGTTATGAATTTCCTAAGTCTTCTGCTGAATAATAAAAGATTAAATCGAAATGGTTTAAAGAAAAACAGTTTGCGCTTGGGTCCCTGGCGAAAGTTCTTAAAAGAATTACAGGCAGGTCCCTGGGGCACTATTTAGTTGAGTCTACGGCTCTGCAGAAAACCCCCTAGGGTTCCTAGAAATCGAACCCGCGGTCTTGTCCCCAATTGAACAGTACCCACGACGAAGAAAAGGGAGGAGGGGCTTACCGGCGGCAAGGCTGCTCCGGTGAGGTGGTCGAGGATGTAGGGGAGGTCTCGAGGATCACGGCGATGTGCGGGTCGCTGTTGGGGATGGTTGGAGTCGGCCGGTCCGCGTGCGCAGGCGGAGATGCTCATCGGCGGCGAGGAATCCGGCCTACTCACGGCGCAATAGTTCAATAAAACAGGTCAGAGAGCTTCACTGGGTGCTAGGGAAGACGTGGGTGCAAGGAATTTGAAAATGGCTTACCGGAGAGCTCGGTCCACGCACGGCGGCGGGCGACCGAAGTCCGGTGAGGGCGATCTCGGGCTTCCGGTGAAGTTCTGCCGGGTCCGAGGACTTGGAAAGCTTCACAGGCTAATGGCAAAGCTAACCGAGGGGTTGGTGCGGCTTGGGCACAACTGGAGGGAGCTGGCCACGGTGGCCGAGGCTTTGAAAGCTTGGCGGGTGGTGGCGCGGCGTGCTCGGGGCAAATTCCGGTGATCTCTGGCTTGGGCAAGACTTGTGAGCACGCGGGGAGGGATGGACAAGGCTCGGGGCTGCTTTATAGGCACGGCGCGGTGCACAGGCGGCCGTGGACCGGCGAGCGCGCGCGGGCGGGTGCTGGGGAGCGCGGGTGCGCGAACGGGCGTGAACTGGGGGTGTCAGCCACGGTCGAACATGTGGAACCGTTGCCTCTGCCCAAGTTTGAACGCCGATTGGGAGCAAATCTTCGCGAATTTGAGCAAGATCGCTATGATGGATTTGTTCACCTGACATTGCTTTGTCTTTTGTGTATGGACGTCGCACGGTTTGAGGCTAGGGACAGGGAGTTGTAGCGTCACCAAGGTGCCAGTGTCAGAACGCCTGGTCCCAAGGTCAAGCTGTGCCAAAACCGTGTCAAATGAATTTGGTTTGAGTTCAAAATTTTCCAGAGTGTGTTCAAGGGAATTTGGCACAACTTTGATATTTGGACTTCTTGGTTTTGAGTTTCGAAAAATAGAGAACGCAAAGGATCTTTGGAAAGGGTTCTGAAATTCAGAATTCAGAATTCTGAATTTCCCCATGGGACCATGGTTCAAGGGCTGATTTGGGGATTTTGGAAAAACCAAATGGCCAAACCTTCTTTCTATAATTTGTTAGTTATTTGGTGAGCTAAAACATTGAAATTTGGTCTTTTCTACAATTTGCATTTTTCCCCAAAGATTTCTCCCAATTTCCCTTTATGCTTAATTTGCTTACTTAGGATTTATTAGGGTTTTGAGATTTTTCCTTCCTTAAGGTTCATGACAAGATTAAGAAGAGTTTGAGAAGACTTATTGTAAATCTTTGTTCTAAATCTTTGATGTTCATTCCTTTACTAGGTTTACATGTGATAATAGGTTGGGGTTAGCTTAAAGAAGAACCCTAGGTGACACTGAGGTGTCACAACCTTCCCCCCTTAAAGGAATCTCGTCCCGAGATTCGGGTTGGAGTCCTACCGGGGTGAAGCGAAGGGTGAGACTTACTTGAAGTGGATACATTCTTTATTAAGGCAAACTGCTCTTCGAATGTCATTCTCTTTGCAACTTCAGAAGGAAGTCCTTTAGAATTTTGTTTTATAACTTATTCTTTTCAATTCAAGGTTATATTACTGAATTTTTGATTAGAAGGGCAGGAGGAGGGGTTGGGCATGAATACGTACCAATTTCCTTAGGCAGATAATCAGGAAAGTTGGAACGCAGAAATTCTTCAGTCTCCCAAGTAGCCTCTTCCTCTGAGTGATTACTCCATTGGATCTTATACATCTTGATCGATTTTGCCCGAGTTGATCTTTCTTTGCAATCCAGAATCTTAGAAGGGTACTCTTGGTACGATAGATTTGGTTCCATCTCCAATTCTGGTTCTGCTATGATCTCAGTCGGTAATCGAACACACTTCTTCAGTTGAGATACATGGAACACATTGTGGATGGTAGACATTTTCGGAGGTAACTTTAACTTGTATGCCATGGGTCCACATGCTTCTATGATCTCATAAGGTCCAATGTAACGAGGGGCTAACTTGCCTTTGATCCCAAACCTCTGCACTCCCTTGGTGGGTGATACCTTGAGATAAACAGAATCTCCCACCTCGAACTGGAGAGGTTTCCTTCTCTTATCATGGTAACTCCTTTGCCTGGCCTGAGGAGCTTCTAGATTCTTCCTGATTAGTTTGACCTTCCTTTTGGCTTCAGTCACTAAGTCAGGTCCGAAAACTTCTCTTTCTCCAGGCTGAGACCAATTGAGTGGTGTTCTGCATCTTCTCCCATAGAGAGCTTCGAAGGGTGCCATCTTTAGGCTGGATTGATAACTGTTGTTATAAGCAAACTCTGCCAAGGAGAGGTTCTTATCCCAGTTCTTGCCACAGTTGATTGCACAAGCTCTCAGCATATCTTCAAGAATTTGATTTACCCTCTCAGTCTGACCATCAGTGTGTGGGTGGTAAGCCGAACTTCTGATTAGCTTGGTTCCCAAAGACTCTTGCAGTTGTTCCCAAAATCTGGCAACAAACGGGGCTCCTTGGTCAGAAACAATGGTCCTAGGCAATCCGTGCAAACACACGATTCGGTCAATGTACAATTCTGCATACTTTTGAGCCTTATCAGTGGTGTGCACTGGGAGAAAATGTGCCACTTTCGTCAGTCGGTCCACAATAACCCAAATCGAATCATGATGACGAGAGGTGTTGGGCAGACCCACTATGAAATCCATGCTGATGTCATCTCATTTCCATGAAGGTATGGACAGGGGCTACAAGGCTCCAACTGATTTCATGTGGCTTGCCTTTATCCTCTGACAGGTGTAACATTCTGATATATATCGGGCTATCTCTCTCTTCATTCTGGTCCACCAATATAAGGGCTTCAGATCGTGGTACATTTTGGTGCTCCCTGGATGTATGGAGAATTTGAAGAGATGGGCCTCATCCAAGATTCTCTTCTTGAGATCCTCATTTTTAGGAACCACCAATATGATTTCAAACCATAAGACACCCTTTCCATCTTGGCGGAAACATTTATACTTCTTGGTCTTCTCATGGAGATTCTCCTTGATAATCTGCACTCCCTTGTCACTGAGCTAGGCCATGATGATCTGGTCTTGCAAAGCTGGCTCAACAGAAATGTGAGACAATGCACCAGAAGGAATTACTTCAATCTTCATCTTGCGCAACTCATCACACAAGGTGTCAATACGAGAGTCCATCAGAACACAATTGCACTGCAACTTCTGACTCAAGGCATCTGCTACCACATTGGCCTTTCCTGGGTGATAATGTACCTCCAAGTCATAATCCTTGATCAGCTCTAGCCATCTTCTCTGTCTCATGTTGAGATCAGCCTGGGTAAAGATATAATTAAGGCTCTTATGATCAGTGAAGATGTTACAATGGGTTCCCATCAAATAGTGCCTCCACATTCTTAATGCATGAACCACTGCTGCCAACTCAAGGTCATGAGTGGGATAATTCTGCTCATGAGGCTTGAGTGCTCTTGAGGCATAAGCAATGACTCGGTTGTCTTGCATCAAGACACAACCTAGTCCAGTGCTAGAAGCTTCACAATACACATCAAAAGGCTTGCTGCTGTCGGGTTGCGCTAATACTGGTGCTGTGGTCAGATGTTGCCTCAGTGCATGGAAGGCATCTTCGCACTTCTGACCCCAAACAAACTTGGCTTCTTTCTTCAACAACTCAGTTAGGGGCTTCGCAATTCGATAGAAATCCGGAATGAATCTTCGATAATAACCGGCTAATCCCAGAAAACTCTGAATCTGACGGACAGTCGTGGGTGGCTTCCAAGTCATCACCTCTTGCACTTTATCAGGATCAACAGTTATGCCTGCCTGAGAAATAGTGTGACCCAAGAATTTGATCTCATTTAGCCAAAAATCACATTTCGAAAACTTGGCATAAAGGTGGTGCTCTCGCAGACGTTGAAGCACTACATGCAAATGCCCGACATGTTCTTCTTCGTTCTTTGAGTACACCAAGATATCATCGATGAAGACCACTACGAATTTGTCCAATTCGGGCATGAAAACAGAATTCATCAGATACATAAAATATGCTGGTGCATTTGTCAGCTCGAAAGACATCACCAAGAATTCATATAGCCCATATCTGGTTGAGAAATCCGTCTTCGGAATATCACTTGCCCGTATCTTGATTTGATGATAGCTGGAGCGAAGATCTATCTTGGAAAACACATTGGCTCTGACCAACTGATCGAAAAGAACATCAATATGAGGCAAAGGATACTTGTTCTTGATAGTCACCACATTAAGAGGGCGGTAATCTATACACAGCCTCAAGCTTTCATCTTTCTTCTTCACGAACAACGCTGGACATCCCCAAGGCAAAGTACTTGGGCGAATAAATCCCTTGTCCAGCAACTCTTGCAATTGCTTCTTCAACTCTGCCAACTCAGCGGGTGGCATCCGATAAGGCCTCTTGGAAATAGGTGCCGTTCCTGGTTGCAACTCGATGGCGAACTCAATGTCCCGGTTTGGTGGCATTTCTGGCAATTCATCAGGAAAGACATCTGCATACTCACAGACCACTGGAATCTTCTTCAGAGGTAACTCTGTCATAGAGAAAGCACATGACTGAGTAGAACTTTGGTTGGGCAGAATTAAGGTGAAACTCCCATAGAATGGGGAATTGACTTCCACGATGCGGCTGGCCACATCAAGCACTACTTGGTGTAGGTTCATCCAATTAGTGCCCAAAATAATATCCACACTTTCCAAACCCAACACAAGAAGGGTGGTTTTGATAATGTGGCTTCCCAGTTGAATAGGCACACTTCGGATTAATTGATTAGTTACAGTTTTACCCCCAGGTGTGGTTATCATGAATGACCCTTTTGCATGACAGAAGGGCAATTTGCATTTAGCACTGAACTTCTGGCTAATGAAACTATGAGATGCACCAAAATCAAACAGAATTAAAGCAGGTTGATTAAAAACTGAAAAGGTACCAGTCATGATGGGGGCTCCCTCAGATACTTCCTCCAGAGTAGTGAAGTTGAGCTTCCCTTGTCTGACTTGCACCTTCTGCTTCCTCCCCTTGTCTTGACTTGGTGCTGGCATCTGCCTCTGCTGATTTCTAGGGCAGTTCTTGGCATAGTGGCCCACATTTCCACAAGTGAAGCCCTTGTTCCCATTGCCCTAGCGGAACTGTTGCTGCTGAGGCTGATTGTTCCTTGGGGCGGGAGCTGGAAAGCGGTTGGGTGCCGGCTGCTGCTGCTGAGGTGGCCTGATCACCCATCTGCCTGCCTGCTGCTGAAAACCCCTACTCTGATTGTGAGAAACAATCCTGAACCTCTGGGCCTGAGCGGGTGGTGGTGCCATTGGTGCCTTTCTCTTCTTCTCTGCCCGGTGAGCTACAATGCAATCCTCCTGGGAGATGGCCAGATTGACCAACTCATTGAAGCTATCCGCCCGGACAGTGTTGAGTCGTTCCCGCAGCTTGGTGTTAAGACCCCTGCGGAAGCGGCCTCTCTTCTTCTCATCAGAATTAGCATGGTAACCTGCATACTGGCACATGTCGTTGAAGGCCTGAGCATACTGCAAGACCGTGCGGGTTCCTTGGTTAAGTGCCATAAATTCATTCAACTTGCGATCAAGAATTCCAGCTGGGATGTGGTGCCCTCTAAAAGCAGTCTTGAATTCCTCCCAAGACACTTCACGATCAGCGAGTAGCATAGCACAGAAGTGGTCCCACCATGTCCAAGCAGGGCCACGAAGCTGCTGCGCGGCTAAGCGAGCCTTAGCATCATCAGGGCAGTCTCCCGTGAGGAGGGGAAACTTGGACTCAATGACGCGAAGCCACACGTCGGCGTCCAACGGATCCTCTGCCTTGGTGAACAAGGGTGGCTGCGTGCTCAGAAACTCCTGGTAGGTTGCCACTGCCAGAGGTCGCTGATGATGGCCTCCACCCTGCTGCTGGGGGTGGGGCTGGCACTGCAAGAGCTATCACAGAATCTCATTCTGCTGGGCCATCAACTCCTGCACCGTGGGAGCTGGAGGAGGCGGCGGGGGAACTTGCTCGTTATGCCCGCGACGCTGCCTAGCTGCCATCTGAAAACAGAGATTGCCGCCAATGTTATCCCAACTCATAATTTCGAACAACAAGCTATTATCTCATATGGGAAGGAAACGCCATAATCATAATATTAGGTTCGAAATGAAGATAACAAGGTTACAACATCTCACAGATCGCGAAAGTTCTCAAGAGTTACATCAATTAGGGGAAATACCCATAAGCCTAGTCCAAAATCTGCCATTAACTAAGCTCGCGTAGGTTTTTATCCGCCTAAAATGTCAAAGCGACTGATCAACCCTGAGCGGTGGAAGCGACACTGGATGCGGGTGAAGGAAGCATCGCGGAGGTAGTCCCATTGGCACCAGGGGCTGGTCCTAACTCCTCGGGAGCCTCTTCTCCCTCGCTTCCGGCCTCATTGGCCTCCATCTCCAAGTGGTGCATGTCCAGGTGGTCATTAGCTTCTTTGAGTTCTCGTTGCACATCGCGGAGCTAGTTCTCCAAGACATCAATAGTGTTGTCTCGGATCTCCACCTGCTGCTCCAAGGTGGTAATGCGCTGGCTCAGCCTTTCCACCTGCAGATCCTTCTCCACCAACTCAGAGGACAAGTCGACCACAAAATCTTCTCGGCTATCCAGGGTGAGCTTGGTAGTTTGAGCGATGTTAGCAAGATGTGCCATAGCGTCGCTCTAAAGGGCCTGAAGGCGGTACAGCGCACTCATGCACTGAACAGTGACCCTCCCAACCAAGTCAGGATACATTGCCCACACGTCCTTCACGTGGCTCACACGGTTACACCACATGGGGTCATCCTTCTTCTCAGCAGGGAAAAGTCCCAAGGGGTGCATCACCATCTCCAGGGGATGGTAGCCACAGAAAGTCGTCAGAGTCTTCATGGCTGCTGCTTCGGTGGTGTCGTCCGTCTTGAATCCAATTGTCTCAGAGTTAAGGGAACGCCAACCCGACTGAAGGGGATGAGCCTCCAAGGTCAGCCAGACTCGGCAACGAGGTACCCGATGCTCCTCATACAACTGCACCGTGTCAAAGGGGGCGTAGGGTAACCGGCGAAGTTAAGCACTTCCCACAAGATGGAAGGAAAGCCATCGTGAGAAAGGAAGTCAGAGCTGAAACGAGTGTCTCCTCCGCTGGCGGGGGTGGGTGAATTCATCTGCGAAAGGGTATCAGATGTAAAGATTATGGTGGAAGGAAGAGAATAAAGAGCCTGGATGGTTTGAAAAGAAGTGGGTTAGCTTGAATTTTTACTTCTTTAATTCTTAATCCTTCAAATTTTATAATGCATGCATGCTGAAAAGAATAACGACTCCTCTCCGAAATAAAGGGTGCTCCTAGGGCATCCTTCAAGAATCTAAGTACTGGCCCACAGGGCCTACTCACTTAGCCACCTATTTCTCCCACTATCCCTTAGGCCTTTCGTCCTAGGTCTAGCGGTCTAGTCCTGACGATTCTTAGTAGTTTTCTAAGCAAGTTTTAGATTTTAAAAATTGGTATTCATGGTTTATTGTCCTTCTCTGTGGTGATATTTGCTCCGATACCAGCTGTGGCAGAACAACCCGAATTATTCCAGCTTAAGTGCCTAAGTCACGCCTCAAGGGCCGTAACACACTTAAATCGGAATAACCCGTCAGTCCCTCAGATCTAGTCTGATAAAGCCACTTAACCAGGATCAAATACCACAATCTCACACGAAGGTGAGTCACAGCAGAAACACAATAAAACAGGATACCTCAAATTGAGTACTGAATAATTACATAGATTGGAGTTTTCAAGTATCGAATAAAAGTTCACAAAATAAAATGCAGCGGATAATCGATGTCGTCGATAGCGAGGAAATGGGCAAGGCCTAGCCCACTACTCCTCCTGTTCCTCTCCCGTGGAAGCAGCATCCCACTCGACCGTCCAACCCGGTGGTAGGGTGGTAGGCCAAGTCACACCATCAACCATATCCTGCAGCGTACCTGCAAAATTATGCCACAAGCAAGGCTGAGTATACTAATACTCAGCTAGACTTACCCGGTGTGAGGAAACTACTCCTCTACCTCTAGACCATGCAACTGTTTGGCTGAGGGGTTTGGTTTGCCAAAAGCACTAGCTGTATCTAAAATCAAGTTTTAGCTTTTCAATTTCAAGCATCATTAGATTAACTAAGTTTTCTCTTTCTAAGCATACATGGTAACAAGCATTTAGTTCAATCAACAATTGTCTCATGTAACCTCATTTCACTTCTTACTCAATGTATTACAAGGGGTCAAGCAGTCTCATTAGCTACGAGAAGCAGACGATTCGAATCGGGTTTTTATCCTTTCAAGGTAAACCTAAACACACGACATGTCAGGGTACTCCGACCCCACACATGTCAACCGTCCCCATCGATTCCCCGTTCGCGGCCAGGGCTCACCGCCTTGGCATACAATGCTCCACTGACCCTGGCTGCCGCCGTGCAGTGACCACACTTGTACCCACCATAGCTAGCATGGAAGACCCAGTCTCAGGATGAGTGAGGGATAAAGTCCACGCCCGGCTTCACTCAGGTACTAGGTTTATCAATTACCATATTTCCTGACATGTGCTTAGTACGTTCAAACGCTTGACTCAGGTATCCACACATTAATCCTTAATTCTTTTTCCCGTCTCATGGACAAGGCATCCTCCCTGGATCCAAGTCCATAAACCATTAGAGATCCAGTTATCAAGATGAATACAATCAATTCCTGACCTCGCGTGAGTGCTAGAAAAATCACTCGACTTCTACCGAGATCCTGATTAGCAAAGCAGCTACTCGACCTAGCATACTAGTATCCATCTCAGAAAGGATTTCTAAGTTCATGCAACTAGAGGTTTCAAGCAACTCCTACACTTAAGTGCACATTACAATCCTACAAGCATTAAGTGTAGTAAAGTAGCATATATAAATACGGTTATGCATAAAAACCGAGGCTTGCCTTCAAATGTTGGGGCTGCGGGGAGATCCTCAGTGGCAGTCTCGGGAGCTGGCTCCTGGTCCTCCTCTTGGACAGTTCCTTGCTCGGGGATGAGCACGTACTCTCCGTCAGCTAGATTGCAGTCTAATGAATGCAATAAGTAAGATATATGCATGACATGATAAGTGCTTTAGTAATTAGACTTGATGGTGAAAGAGTCACTTAATTTAGATAGGGTTCACTCTTGCTACTAGAGATTCTTGTGGTATATTTAGTAATTTAGATCACACTCAGTTAAATGAAGTGGTAAGTCTATCTCTGTGTTCCCCTAAATTCTTTTTAAAGCCTTAGTGAAAATTACAGTGGCTTTTTACTGGTGTATAATCCTCTGTCTCAAAATTTGGGGTTTAAAAAGTGAGTAGTTCTCTCGGGACAAAATTATTAAATATTAGGGCAGAAGGGGTGGTTTGAACTACAACTACCATTTAACAGAAGGTTATTCCTTAAGACATATTTTTGCTCGCATCTAGATGCTATAACATGACTTTGTACAAATTTCTAGCCATTAACACTTAACAGTCATTTTATTATGATTTTCCAAAGTTTCTAGCCAAATGGGTGCTTTCTACTACCACTATATTTGAAAAATATCAAACAACAGATTTCTATTTTTTCCTAGCTTCTATTTTGTGCAAGAGTAATCATCCTGAAGTTTGGCATCTTTTTGCTTAAGTGAAGAGGTGGTAGGAATTATTTGGATTAAATGGCCTTTTTCATGAAGTATTGGCAATGGTTGTTATTTGGCATCTTTCAAATGGGTTTGCATTTTTCTCTTGTGGCCTATGTCATTATTGATCTAGCAAAATTTTATTTGCCCAATATTGCATTATTTTTGGGTTGTTTATGATTTAATTGAAATATGCCCCAATATCAAGTTTTACTTGTTTACCCTACTTAAAATGATGGGTTGGGGTGGTTATCATTTTTGTAGTGGGGTGTTAGTGGTCACAAGTCCACTTGATTTTTACGACAAGCTTTGAAATTGTTTTCATAATTCTAATAATTGTTTTCTAGTTGGAATAATGCTAAATAAAACATTTCACTTCAATTCTGTTCTGGACTAGTGGTCCTTTTATTTTTCCTAGGTTCTTTGTTACTTAAGTAGGCTAGGAAAAACAATTGCACTTACTGTTCATTATTTATTAATGCCTTTCTGATTTTCCTAAGTTTAGGGCAAAAATGGCTTTTAATATTCCTACTTAAATTTTCAATACTAGGGTTCCCACTATTTTTAAACAGTGTTTAATAGAGATTTGAACATTTATAAATTTTCTCAAGCCTAGCACAGAAGCATAACTAATTTTTCCTTAATTAAACAAGGTTTGGTCAGTTTCTATATTTAATTCTAAACTCTAAAAATTAGAACAGAAAGCATTGGGTTCAGTATTTTTAATTGACAGTCCATAAAATTTAGAATCCAGCAAAATTGGTTTGACAATTTTTGGTTAAGTATTTCTCAAGTTATGACTTTCCTAGGTCTTCTACTGAATAATAAAAGATTAAATCGAAATGGTTTAAACAAAAACAGTTTTGCGCTGGGGTCCCTCGCGAAAGTTCTTAAAAGAATTATAGACAAGTCCCCGGGGCACTATTTATTTGAGTCTACGGCTCTGCAGAAAACCCCCTAGGGTTCCTGGAAATCGAACCCGCGGTCCTGTCCCCAATTGAACAGTACCCGCGGCGAAGAAAAGGGCGGAGGGGCTTACCGGCGGCGAGGCTGCCCTGGTGAGGTGGTCGAGGATGTAGGGGAGGTCTCGGGGATCACGACGATGTGCAGGTCACCGTTGGGGATGGTTGGAGTCGGCCGGTCCGCGTGCGCAGGCGGAGATGCTCGTCGACGGCGAGGAATCCGGCCTACTCACAGCGCAATAGTTCAATCAAACAGGTTAGAGAGCTTCACTGGGTGCTAGGGAAGACGTGGGTGCAAGGAATTTGAAAATGGCTTACCGGAGAGCTCGGTCCACGCGCGGCGGCGGGCGACCGAAGTCCGGCGAGGGCGATCTCGGGCTTCCGGTGAAGTTCTGCCGGGTCCGAGGACTTGGAAAGCTTCACAGGCTAATGGCAAAGCTAACCGAGGGGTTGGTGTGGCTTGGGCGCGACTGGAGGGAGCTGGCCACAGCGGCCGAGGCTTGGAAAGCTTGGCGGGCGGTGGCGCGGCGTGCTCGGGGCAAATTCCGGTGATCTCTGGCTTGGGCAAGACTTGTGAGCACGTGGGGAGGGATGGCCGAGGCTCGGGGCTGCTTTATAGGCACGACGCGGTGCACAGGCGGCCGTGGACCGGCGAGCGCACACGGGCGGGCGCTGGGGAGCGCGGGTGCGCGAACGGGCGTGAACCGGGGGTGTCAGCCACGGTCGAACACGTGGAACCGTTGCCTCTGCCCAAGTTCTAACGCCGATTGGGTGCAAATCTTCGCGAATTTGGGCAAGATCGTTGTGAAGGATTTGTTCACCTGACATTGCTTTGTCTTTTGTGTATGGACGTCGCGTGGTTTTAGGCTAGGGACAGGGAGTTGTATCATCACCAAGGTGCCAGTGTCAGAACGCCTGGTCCCGAGGTCAAGCTGCGCCAAAACCGTGTCAAATGAATTTGGTTTGAGTTCAAAATTTTTCAGAGTGTGTTCAAGGGAATTTGGCACAACTTTGATATTTGGACTTCCTGGTTTTGAGTTTTGAAAAACAGAGAACGCAAATGATCTTTGGAAAGGGTTCTGAAATTCAGAATTCTGAATTTCCCCATGGGACCATGGTTCAAGGGTTGATTTGGGGATTTTGGAAAAACCAAATGGCCAAACCTTCTTACTATAATTTTTTAGTTATTTGGTGAGCTAAAACTTTGCAATTTGGTCTTTTCTACAATTTGCATTTTCCCCAAAGATTTCTCCCAATTTCCCTTTATGCTTATTTTGCTTACTTAGGATTTATTAGGGTTTTGAGATTTTTCCTTCCTTAAGGTTCATGACAAGATTAAGAAGAGTTTGAGAATACTTATTGTAAATCTTTGTTCTGAATCTTTGATGTTCATTCCTTTACTAGGTTTACATGTGATAATAGGTTGGGGTTAGCTTAAAGAAGAACCCTAGGTGACACTGAGGTGTCATAAATATAATGTCTCCATATCTTGAGCGCATGCACTACAGCTGCCAGTTCTAAGTCATGAGTGGGATAGTTCAACTCATGTTTCTGGAACTGACGAGACGCGTAGGTAATCACATGTCCTTCTTGCATAAGCACACATTCCAAGCCTTGGCCACATGCATCACAATAAATATCAAATCCCTTCTGTAGATCTGGCATAACCAACACTGTGGGTGACATCAATCTCATCTTTAATTGATCAAAGCTATCTTGGCACATCCGGTGCCACTTAAACTCTCTCCCCTTCTCTAGAAGTGAGGTCATAGGCTTAGCAATCTTAGAGATCCCTTCAATAAATCTCCGATAGTAGCCTGCAAGTCCCAAGAAACTCCGGACCTCAGTAACTGTACTGGGTATACTCCACTCCACTATCTCTTTGACTTTAGCAGGATCCACTGATATCCCACCATTAGAAATGATATGTCTAAGGAATGGCACTTCGTCAATCTAGAAATCGCATTTGCTATACTTGGCATAGAGTTGTTTATCCCGTAGCTTTTGTAGCACCAATCTCAAATGTTCCTCATGATCACTATCATTTTTGGAATAAATAAGAATATCGTTGTTGGAGACTTGTTCTCAAATGCTATGAGTTAAGAACAAGGCAACACAAAAGAAGTTAATGGTTAATATCCTTCGTCCTTCGAAGCATTATTTCCCTTAGGATATAACGATCTTCAGACGAAAGTCATGAAGGACGTACCTTCATCATCGCAGTTTATGTTAATGAAAGAATAAGCATATGAAACATGAGAAATAACATGAATAATCATATGACATCATTAGTATATCTTAATTATATCATCATGGATGAACAAGAACAATATTTAATTACATTTGTACCTTCGTCTTGACAGAAGGCAAAATCCAAGTATGACGCACAAGCGAATACAAGTCAGCGTGAACAGTACGGGGTACTGTTCACCTATTTATAGGCATGGGATGCAGCCCGGTCAAAATTACATTTATGTCCTCGACAACTAGTTACAATCATGACACAATTTATCGTGGACCGATTGGTCTTTTCCTTTTTAAGTCGGTGTAGCCCTTCATCTCAAGGCATGTCGCTATGCCGAAGCTCCCTGGATGGTAGCTTCGGCGTGTACCTTCGCTCTGTATTTGCTTATGTGCTGATCTTCCGAAGGTGTTTCTTCTTAAAGGACCTTCAGCGACGAAGCAGGCCCCCAACAGTAGCCCCTTCACGGTGCTAGATAGTTTTTTGTAACGAGCTTGATCCGTGAAAAATCTTTAAGGCTTCGGAATGCCGAAGGTCCGAAAAACACCTTCCCTGAGCTCGTTGCTGAGAAACGATTAAAGTATTCCGGGCGCGAGGTGGCCCACCACGCAGCAGGTAGTGGTCCACCGTTCAGCGGGTGCGGGTTTTGTTCGGCGGGTGCGGGCGACTTGGTGATTCACCTTCCCACCTGCAGCACTATATAAATAGACGAGTAGGTGTGAAGTTACCACAACATTCATTGCCATTGCGCTGTTGTGCTGTTGAAAAATTTAACCATAGCCAAAGCTTTTTCACCGCATTCTCAAGTGAACCGTCACATTGAATTAGCTACGTCAAAACTGTAAAAAACATCAGTTTCGTAAAAACTACAAAGGATTCATCATCAGATGGCCAGAGTACGCTCGACTGCGAGGGTGACCCGTGAAGGAGAGGAGACTGAAGCCACCGAGACAACTCCGATCTCCGAAGTCATGAGACAATCGGGCTTAGTTGTGACGGAGGGAGCCATTGAAGAAGGTGCACCTAGTGCCGAAGCTGAACAAGCTGATATTGAGGAAGAAAATGCTGATGAAGAAGAGGAAGACTATAGCACTCTGATCCCAACAAAACCCAGCCACTTGGATTTTGAAAAATCTACTGTGTCTGAGGCTGACGTGCCCATGATGATGAAGCTGGGTTACTTCGGAGAAGCTGAAAAGAAGCTTATTCGCTTTGCCGGAGAAGAAACTACTCCAAAGTCGAAAGATGACGAAGTAGTGGTTTTCAAAAGCTTTTTAGAGCAGGATTGTGGTTTCCCTTGAACCAGATGATTGGGGATGTTTTGGATAATTTTGAGATTTTTATTCATCAGCTGACCCCTAACGCCATCGTTAGGCTCAGCATCTTCATCTAGGCCCTTCGAAGCGAAGGGATGGACCCAAATGCTGAAGCTTTTGCTGAGTGCGTGAGCTGCATTACTAGACGAAGGCCAGAGAAGACGGGCTCCATGAAAATTTTGGTTGCTATAATTTTGCATATCGCAAAGATATGAAGGCTCCAGTCCTCAGTTTTTGTACCAAGTGGCCAACCGGCTGGAAGAGTGAATGGTTTTATTTCAAGGCCGATGAGAAGAAGAGAGAGAAGCTGATGCAAATGGTTATGTGTCCGATGACTCTAAGCTTCGCACTGACTAGGCCTCTGTGCCGCATGACGTCGGGGTCGCCATGCCAACAAGCTGTAGCAGAGTTCAGGGTGGTGGCTGAATAGATCAGCACTAGAGATCTAGTTCAAGAATATTTGGCTAACAGAACGTCTCCAACCTTGAGTGAATTTAGCATGCCGAAGCTAAAAGGAACAAAGAAGGCACTTGAGCTCGTGCGACTGCCTTATCGTTTTAAATTTGAGAAACAGTTCAAGGAGCCTTGCCAAGAGTGGCTGGAAATGATTAAGACAGTGTGCAATGAAGTTTTGTGGAATTACACCAAAAAAAACATCAATTGATGACTGCAGCCTTCGGTACCCGACCAAAACGAAGGTTGAACCGAGTAATGGACGCTCTGAATTTCGAATACCCTGATTATGAGCGTCTCAACAAAGGTGCCGAAGGGGCAAAAAGGAAGAGAGTTGTTAGTGTTCTGAGCAGACATGCTGCTAGGATGGTTAAAGAGGACGAAAAAACTCTGAAGAAGAAAAAATCCAGTCCTGAGCCGAAGGTGGCGACTTCGAAGAAGAGAAAAACTGCAACTCCCGAGCCAAAGATGGATGAGGTAGAAGAGGAAGCTCCTTCAACGCCTTCTGCTGCCGAAGTATAAGAAATTTTAAAGGTAATGACTGAATCCTTACCTATCAAGCTACTAAGTCCTCTGGGGTCGCATCTGACAAAGCTTTTACAGAAGAAGGACGAGCCTTCGGCAAAAAAAAAGGCGGTTGGGCCCAAAAAGCGAAGAATTGTTACTCTTATGCAAGCTATTGAGGAGACACCACCGCTGGCCTCAGCATCGAAGATGACACCGGCTGCCAAAGCAGATACTTCTGCCGAAGCTGTGGCTGCCGAAGCTACAAATCTGGAGAGTACATTATCTGATATTGATAAAGTGCTCTTGGATATGGCCGTAGAAGAGACTACTGCGGCTACAGAAGAAGCCTTGGCCGTAGAAGAGACTGCTGTGGCTACAGAAGAAGCCCTGGCCGCAGTGCCTGAGAAAGGGAAAGAAATTGCCGAAGATACTTTGGAAGAAAAAGGCTTCAGCTTTCAAAATCTAGTCGATCAAGAATTATCCAAGGCCGAGAAGGAGGACCTGCAAGAGTATGCTATATCATGTGGCTACCAACAGAAGCCATGCTCTTTGGTGGAATCAACGAAGAAGCCTTAGGATGCATTCAAGACCGCACCGATGCGAAGGTTATTAGCGCTCTGTCGAAGAGTGTTGGTTTTCTGAAGTTTGTAGCTGACATTAGCAGCTACCGACGACAACATATTGTCGACAGCTTATTCTATTCTAATTTTAAGGTAATGTTTTTTTCCTCCGCTTTTTAATATTTTGTGATGAAGCAAAGATTTCCGATGAAGGCTGTTTTGCACAGAGTATGCTGCTAAGCAAAGCCTTGAGAATGCAACAAGACCTCGAAGATAAGAAGAATGAGGTTATAATTGAGAGCTTGGAAAATAAAATCAAAGATCATGAAGCTTCTCTAGAAAAGAAAGACTTCCTTATTCAGACAATGGAGGGTTCATTGGCAGAAGCGCAAGCCGAAGTTGCTAGATTAAACGATGAACTCCTCCGAAAATCAGAAAAACTTTCGGCAAGAAAGGAAAATTTTTGATGCAAGGCTTGGAGCTGAAGTTGAGAAAAACTCAACATTGCAAGAATCCTTAAAATAGCTTCGGAATGCTTGCTTAAACTTCGGCAACCGCTGCGCGCAACGGCTAAGGCAGGTCTTTAACTCAGTGGGAGCCAGCACTGAGAAATTTGAACCGTCGGTTGAAGACTTTCCCAGCACCTTCGAACATATTGAAAGCGAAGTTGAGGCGATTGACGAAGTTATATGTGAGAAAACCGCCTGAATTATTCTAGCTTAAGTGCCTAAGTCACGCCTCAGGGGCCGTAACACACTTAAATCGGAATAACCCGTCAGTCCCTCAGATCTAGTCTGATAAAGCCACTTAAACAGGATCAAATACCACATACTCACTCGAAGGTGAGTCACAGAAGAAACAAAATAAAACAGGAAATCCCAAATTAAAGTACTGAATTATTACATAAATCAGAGTTTTTCCGGTAGCGGGTAAAAGTTCATAAAATACGATGCATCGGATAATCGATGTCGTCGGTAGCGAGGAATTGGGCAAGGCCTAGCCCACTACTCCTCTTGCTCCTCTCCTGCCGGAGCAGCATCCCACTCGAGCGTCCAACCCGGTGGCAGGGTGGTAGGCCAAGTCACACCATCAACCATATCCTGAAGCGTACCTACAAAAAATTATGCCACAAGCAAGGCTGAGTATACTAATACTCAGCTAGACTTACCTGGTGTGATGAATCTACTCCTCTACCTCTAGACCATGCAGCTGTTTGGCTGAGGGGTTTGGTTTGCCAAAAGCACTAGCTGTATCTAAAATCAAGTTTTAGCTTTTCAATTTCTAGCATCATTAGCTTAACTAAGTTGGCTCCTTCTAAGCATACATGGTAGCAAGCATTTAGTACAATCAACAAGTTATCTCAAGTAATCCTCATTTCACTTCTTACTCAATGTAGTACAAGGGGTCAAGCGGTCTCATTAGCTGCGAGAAGTAGACGATTCGAATCGAGTTTTAACCTTGCAAGGTAAACCTAAACACATGACATGTCAGGGCACTCCGTCCCCACACATGTCAACCGTCCCCATTGATTCCCCGTTCGCGTCCAGGCCTCACCGCCTTGGCATACAATGCTCCACTGACCCCGGCCGCCGTCGTGCAGTGACCGCACTTGTACCCACCATAGCTAGCATGGGAGACCCAGTCTCAGGTCGCGTGAGGGATAAAGTCTGCGCCCGGCTTCACTCAGGTACTAGGTTTACCGGTTACCATATTTCCCGACATGTGCTTAGTATGTTCAAAAGCTTGACTCAGGTATCCACACATTAATCCTTAATTCCTTTTTCCCGTCTCATGGACAAGGCATACTCCCTGGATCCAAGTCCATAGACTAACATAGATCCCGTTATCAAGATGAATACAATCAATTCCTGACCTCGCGCGAGTGCTAGAAAAATCACTCGACTTCTACTGAGGTCCTGATTAGCAAGCAGCTACTCGACCTAGCATACTAGTATCCATCTCAATAGGAATCCTAAGTTCATGCGACTAGAGCTTTCAAGCAACTCCTACACTTAGGTGCACATTACAATCCTACAAACATTAAGTGTAGTAAAGTAGCATATATAGATACAGTTATGCATAAAAACCAGGGCTTGCCTTCAATAGCTGGGGCTGCGGGGAGATCCTCAATGGCAGTCTCGGGAGCTTGCTCCTGGTCTTCCTCGTGGACAACTCCTTGCTCGGGGATGAGCACGTCCTCTCCGTCAGCGAGATTGCAATCTAATGAATGCATTGAGTAAGATATATGCATGGTATGATATGCAATTTAGCAATTAGACTTGGATGGTGAATGATCACTTTAATAAGGTAGGGCTTAATCTTGCTACTTGAAGATTCTTGGGGTATACTTAGCAATTTAGGGTCAAGCTTAGTTAAACTAAGTGGTAAGTCTATTTTGGTGTTCCACTGAATTCTTTTTAATGTTTTAGTGAGAATTTATCAAGATTTCTAGTTGAACTTTATTGGAGCGAGGTTTATCTTTCATTTCTTTCCTTCGATTTCTCTTATGCCTTTAAGGTGGGTTTGAACTACAAGTTAACTTAATAAATTTCCACAAAATCTGTAAAAATTACAGTGCCTTCTTACTGGAGTGTAATTCTGTGTCTCAAAATTTCGGGTTTAAAAAGTGAATAGTTCTTTCTGGATAAAATTATCAAATATTAGGGCAGCAGGGGTGTTTTGAACTACAACTCCGTTTTAACAGAGGGTTATTTTCTAAGACATACTTGCCGGCATCTAGATGTTATAACATGGCTTTGTACAAATTTTTAGCCATTAATACTTATTAGTTATTTTGCTATGATTTTCTAAAGTTTCTAGCCAAAGGGGTGCTTTCTACTACCACTATACATGAAAAATATCAAAAAACAACTTTCTAATTTTTCCTATCTTCTTCTTTGTGCAAGAGCAATCATTCTGAAGTTTGGCAACTTTTTGCTTAAGGGAAGGGTGGTAGGAATTATTTGGATTAAATGGCCTTTTTCATGAAGTCTTGGCAATGGGTAGTATTTTGCAGCTTTCAATTGGGTTTTGCATTTTTCTCTGGTGGCGTATTTCATTATTGATCTAGTAAAATTTTATTTGCCCATTATTGCACTATTTTTGGATTGCTCATGATTTATTTGAAATATGGCCCAATATCAAGTTTTATTTGTTTACCCTACTTAAAATGATGGGCTGGGGTCACTACACCATGACACAATATTGCCAACGGATTGTCTGATGGTAAAACACCTAAATAGCGTCGCACAGTCCATCGGTAAAGAGCTTTGCCGATAGATAATGTGTGTCGGCGAAAGTCCTGTCGGCAATAACCTTTACCGGCAGACATAGATCTACCGACAGACTACCTGTCGGTAATGTTTATATTATTGCCGACAGACATATCTTTGCCGTCAGACAAATTTGTGCCGACAGATTTTTGTGCCAACAGCTTGTGTGTCGCTAAAAGTCTATATACCGACAGATTGTCTGATGTTATTCCCTATGTGCAGTTAAAAAAAACATGTATACAAATATATGCTAATGAAACAAATAATAAACTGATTATGATGCACATTACAGGACAACTTGAATAATATGTAGCTCAGAATATATGAAATTTGATTACTAAAAGAAAGAGATCAATCTTTGACTTTGAATTCCAACGTATATTGTTTTGGAACACAATTTGTGTGATGAATATATAAAAAAATAATAGCATACATGTTTTCTAAATTCTGAAGTGATCTTTCAGTTCAATTACATGCAAAGTCTAAAGATTCATCTAGCTAGCAAACTAAAATCTCTCCATCAGCTGGGTGGTGTTACGCCAACGGCTAGCATGCATGCGAGTAATCATTTTTTCACACACTTCAAGCACTCCTGATCCTTGCTTCCAGCACCTCCCCTACAACATATTTTGATAATTTGTCAATTACTATATATATCAACAGGTCTATAAACTCCCAACAGAAAATTCAAACTGAAAGTTTAATAAAACCGGGATCGCAAGGAACGGCCACACTACATGCCGGCCAATGACAAACACAGAGATGCGGAAAACTGGGGAGCAGCTTACGGAGTCGAGGAGGGAGAGCGCCTCGCGGGTGGCCTGGTGCTCGCGGCCGCCGTCGCAGGTGATGAAGAAGCCTGCACGCCGGGGCGCAGTCGCTGCTGTTAGGTCTAGGGACGCACGCACGGGTGACGGTGCGCCGTTCTGCTCGCCCGCGCCGGCCTCGGCCCTCTCAAGCGCCGCCGCCTGGTCGTCCGTGCAGGCCTCGCGACCTTAATCGGCGCCGCCTGTTGCTAGAGTCGCGCGGGACACGTACGGTGCCAGGTTTTTTACTGGGCCGATGTGTTGTATCCCCTTCAATAACTAACGTGTACATGTTTATAAAAAACAATACCGAAAGCAGATTGAATAATCATCACTAGTTCAATGGTTCTGTGTCTTCTCTTTTTGCAAAGGGTCACGGGTTCGATTCCTGATTCCTACATACGTACTCACGCTCGTTTATTTTTTTCCTATAGGATCATGACATCCATTTACCGACAAACGATCTGATGCTACTTTTTTCCGACAGACTGTGCGCCACACATAATCAGTTTTACCGACAGATGGACTGCCACAATAACTCGACATTATTGCCGACAGATTTGTTGACTCCAATACAATAAATACCGACAGATAGTGTGATGGTAATATTTTGTGACACACTGTCTGTCGCAAAACGTCTATTTTTACCGTCAGATGTTTGACGCTAAAATTGTGTCATGGTGTAGTGGGTGTTTATCATTTTTGCAGTGGGGTTCTAGTGGTTAAAAGTCCACTGGATTTTTATTAACAGTTTTGAAATTGTTTTCATAATTCTAATAATTGTTTTTCTGGTTTGATTAGTGCCTAATAAAACATTTCACTTTGAATCTGTTCTGGACTAGGGGTCCCTCTATTTTTCCTAGGTTCTCTGTTACTTTAGTGGATTAGGAAAAATAATTGCATTCATTGTTCATTATTTTCTAATGCCTTTCTGGTTTTCCTAAGTTTTGGGCAAAAATAGCTTTTAATAGATATCCCTACTTAAATCTTCGGTACTGGGGTGCTCACTATTTTTAAACAGTGTCTAAATGGGGTTTGAACATCTACAAATTTTCTTAAGTTCAGCACAAAAGCATAACTAGTTTTCTTTAATTTAATAAGGTTTGGTCATTTTCCTTAATCAATTTCAAAGTCTAAAATTTAAAACAGAAAGCATGGGGTTTAGTATTTTTAATTGATAGTCCATAATATTTTGAATCCACCAAAATTGTTTTGGTTAAATTTGGTTGAATGTAACTCAAGATATAAATTCTCTAAGTTCTCTGCTCAATTTAAAAAGGATAAATAGAAATGGATAAAGGAAATACAATTTTGCGCTGGGGTCTCTGGCGAAAGTTCTTAAGTGAATAACATACAGGTCCCCAGTGCACTATTCGCATGAGTATATGGCTCTACAGAAAACCCCCTAGGGTTTCTAGAAATTGAACCCACGGTCCTTCCCTAATGGAACAGTTGCCGCAGAGGAAGAAAGGGGCGGAGGGGCTTACCGGCGGCGAGACTGCTCCGGTGAGGTGGTCGAGGGTGTAGGGGAGGTCTTGAGGGTCACAGCGATATGCGGGTCGCCGTCGGGGATGGTCGGAGTCGGCCGGTCCACGTGCGCAGGCGGGGGAGCTCATCGGCGGTGAGGAATCCGGCCTAACCAGGGCACGATTGGTTAATCAAATGGGTCAGCGAGCTTCACCAGAGATCAAGGAAGGTGTGTGTGCAAGGAATCGGAGAATGACTCACTGGATTGCTCGGTCTACACGCACAGGCGGGCGACCGAAGTCTGGCGAGGACGATCTTGGGTCTCCAGTGAGGTCCTGTCGGGTCCGAGCGCTTGGAAAGCTTCACGGACTACTAGCGAAGCTAACCGAAGGGCAGGCGCGACTTGGAAGCAACTGGAGCGGGCTGGCCGCGCTGAGGCTTGGGCAGTGATGGCAGGCGGAAGAGAGCTCGCCGGAGCTAAGGAGGGGTGTTTGGCCAGGGAGGGTGAGCACGGGGTGAGGTGAGGTGCGCCCGGGGAGGTTTAAAGGTGCGGGCGGGCATGACCGAGGGCGAGGGCACGTCGCGGACTTGACAGAACGTTGGGGCGAGCGCGCGCGGGGGTTAGGCGAACGCCGGCGTGCCGACCAGGGTTGAACACATGTGCGCATTTATTCTGCCCGAGTTCTGGCGCGTGTGGTCATTCATCCGAGCCTGCTCTCGCCTTGGTCAGTGCACAAAACCTCTTTTCCTCCCTATAAGCTACCGATCTTGTGTGGGGTCATAGGATTTTGCCTTCTGGTTTCAAAGATTTGGAGCTCTGAAGTCTAGTCTGTCTCCCAGCCCGAGCCTGAGGCAAATCCTTGGTTTTGTCGTGTCTAGGGCTTGCGTCCCAATGCCATCTTCTAAAATGTGACAGAGGGGTTAGTTAGACACGATTTTGTCAATGGGAGCATTAGGATTAGAGCTAAGGATCAAGGTGAACACGCTCGGTTTTGGTTCAAGGGCTAAAAATTCAGAAATCTGAATTTGAGAAATCCCCATTGAACCTCCACTTGAATGGTTTGTTTGGAGTTCTTAATAAACTATTTTGGACAAGCTTTCATAATCTTTATTGTAGCTTATTTAGTGTATTTCAATGTTTAATATTGGCCTAAGCCATGATTTTATGTTTTTCATGGTCTTTCACCCCTTTTCTTTATTTCTACTTAAATAGCTTGATTAGGGTTGGTATTAGGTTTTCAACATTTTTCCCTCTTTGAAAACCTCATTTGTTTTGAACATGATTCTCTTAAATATAAACTTAGTGGATCTTTTATTCTTAAGTTAATTTGATGCTTCATGCTCAATTTGGCTTACATGAAATGATGATTCTTGGGTTAGCACTGAGAAAAGCCCTAGGTGACACTGGGGTGTCACAGCCTTCCCCCCTTAAAGGAATCTCATCCCAAGATTTGGGTCGGAGTCCTCATGGGGTGAAGCGAAGGGTGAGACTTACATGAAGTGGGTGCTTTAGTTATTAGGGCAAACTGCTCTTCGAATGTCATTCTCTTTGCAACTTCAGAAGGAAGTCCTTTTAACTTTAGTTTTATAAATAACTCATTCTATTTTAAGATCAATTTTCATAAATTTAGATTTGAAGGGCAGGAGAAGGGGTTGGGCATGATTACGTACCAATTTCCTTAGGTAGGCAATCGAGGAAGTTGGAACGCAGGAATTCCTCAGTCTCCCAAGTAGCCTCTTCCTCTGAGTGATTACTCCATTGGATCTTATACATTTTGGTCGATTTAGCCTGAGTTGATCTTTCTTTGCAATCCAGAACCTTGGAAGGGTACTCCTGGTACGATAGATCCGGCTCTATCTCCAATTCTGGTTCTGCTACGATCTTGGTCGGCAATCGAACACACTTCTTCAGCTGGGATACATGGAACACATTGGATGACAGACATTTTTGGAGGTAACTTCAATTTGTATGCCACGGGTCCACATGCTTCTATGATCTCATAAGGTCCAATGTAACGAGGGGCTAACTTGCCTTTGATCCCGAATCTCTACACTCCCTTGGTGGGTGATACCTTCAAATACACGAAATCTCCCACCTCAAACTGGAGAGGTTTCCTCCTCTTATCATGGTAACTCTTCTGCCTGGCCTGAGCAGCTTCTAGATTCTTCCTGATTAGTTTGACCTTCCTTTCGGCTTCCGTCACTAAGTCAAGTCCGAAAACTTCTCTTTCTCCAGGCTGAGACCAATTGAGGGGTGTTCTACATCTTCTCCGATAGAGAGCTTTGAAGGGTGCCATCTTTAGGCTGGATTGATAACTGTTGTTATAAGCAAACTTTGCCAAGGAGAGGTGCTTATCCCAGTTCTTGCCACAATCGATTGCACAAGCTCTCAGCATATCTTCAAGAATTTGATTTACCCTCTCGGTCTGACATCAGTTTGTGGGTGGTAAGCTGAACTTCTGATTAGCTTGGTTCCCAAAGACTCTTGCAGTTGTTCCCAAAATCTAGCAACCAATGGGGCTCCTCGGTCAAAAACAATGGTCCGAGGCAATCCGTGCAAACACACAATCCGGTCAATGTACAACTCTGCATACTTTTGAGCCTTATCAGTGGTGTTCACTGGGAGAAAATGTGCCACTTTCATCATTCGGTCCACAATAACCCAAATCGAATCATGATGACGAGAGGTGTTGGGCAGACCCACAATGAAATCCATGCTGATGTCATCCCATTTCCACGAAGGTATAGACAGGGGTTGCAAAGCTCCAGCTGATTTCAAGTGGCTTGCCTTTATCCTCTGATAGGTGTCACATTCCGATACATATTGGGCTATCTCCCTCTTCATTCTGGTCCACCAATACAAGGGCTTCAAGATCATGGTACATTTTGGTGCTCCCTGGATGCATAGAGAATTTGGAGAGATGGGCCTCGTCCAAGATTTTCTTCTTGAGATCCTTGTTTTTAGGAACCACTAATCTGTTCTCAAACCACAATATACCCTTTCCATCTTGGCGGAAACATTTATACTTCTTAGTCTTCTAATGGAGATTCTCCTTAATAATTTGCACTCCCTTGTCACTGAGCTAGGCCATGATGATCTGGTCTAGCAAAGCTGGCACAACAGAAATATGAGACAAAGCACCAGAAGGAATTACTTCAATCTTCATCTTGCTCAACTCATCACACAAGGTGTCAATGCGAGAATCCATCATAACATAGTTGCATTGCAACTTCCGACTCAAGGCATCTGCTACCACATTGGCTTTTCCTGGGTGATAATGTACCTGTTGGGGACTTGTTCTCAAATGCTATGAGTTAAGAACAAGGCAACACAAAGTATTAAATGTTAATGTCCTTCGTCCTTCGAAGCATTATTTCCCTTAATTAGGATATAACGATCTCCGGACGAAGGTCATGAAGGAAGTACCTTCGTCATCATGGTATACGATAATGAAAGACAAAGCATTTGGAACATGAAAGATAACATAGATAATCATATAACATCATCCACATATCTTCATTATATAAATTTGGATAATTAAAGACGATATTTAATTATATTTGTACCTTCGGCTTGACAGAAGGCAAAGGTCCAAGCGTTGCGCGCGAGCAAATACAAGATAGCGTGAACAGTACATGGGTATTGTTCATCTATTTATAGGCACAGGATACAGCCTGTGAGAAATTACATTCATGTCCTTCACAAATGTTTACAATCATAATACAAGTTATCATGGGCCGATTGGTCATTTCATCTTTAAGTCGGTGCTTCTGGAAATGTACTCTGAAGCTCTTTGATTGATAGCTTCGGCTTTGTGTCAATCTTCCGAAGGTGTTTCTTCTTATGGGACCTTCGGCGACGAAGCAGACCCCCAACAATAGCCCCTTCACGCTGCCATATCGTTTTTCGTAACGAGCTCGACCCGTGAAAAATTCTCTCAGGCTTCGGAATGCCAAAGGTCTGAAAACACCTTCCCTTAGCTCGTTGCCGAGAAACGATTTAAATATTCCGAGTGAAGGGTGGTCCCACCATACAACGGGTACGCGCGATCTGGTGATTCAGCTTCTTGGGTACTATGGTCCACCGTTCAGCGAGTGTGGGTGACTGTTCAGCAGGTGCGAGCGACTTGACGATTCACCTTCCCACCTGCAGCACTATATAAACAGACGGGTAGATGTGAAGTTACCACAACATTTACTGCTATTGCACTGTTGTGCTGCCGAAAAATTTGACCACAGCCGAAGCTTGTTCGCCGTATTCTCAATCAAAAGATCACTTTGCTCTAGCTTCGTGACAAGAGGAAGCTTCGGCAAAGATAAAAAATAATCATCTTCGTCAACACCGAAGAAATTCACCATCAAATGGCCAGGGTGCGCTCAACAGCTAGGATTACACACGACGGAGAGGAAACCGAAGCTGCTAAAACTGCTCCGATCTCCGAAGTTATGAGGCGGTCGGGACTGGTTGTGATGGAGGGCGCTCCAGACAAAGGCGCCCCTGCTACTGAAGCCGAGCAGGCAGATATTGAAGAGGGCGATACTGGTGAAGAAGAGATTGATTATAACACCGCTATGCCAACGAAACCTAGCCATTTGGATTTTGGGGAGTCGACTGTGTCTGAAGCTGATATGGCTATGATGACGAAACTAGGCTACTTCAGAGAAGCCGATAAGGGGTTGATTCGCTTTGGTGGAAAAGAGACTATCCCGAAACCAGAAAATGTTGAAGTAGTAGTTTTTAAGAGCTTCTTCAAAGCAGGATTGAGATTTCCTCTGCACGGGTTGATTGCAGATGTTTTGGAAAATTTTGAGATTTATCTTCATCAGCTGACCCCTAACGCCATCGTTAGGCTTAGCGTGTATATCTGGGCACTCAGAAGCCAAGGGGTGGAGCCACTTGTTGAAGCCTTCTGCCGAGTACATGAACTTCACTATCAGACGAAGGCTAGAGAAGACAGACTCCATGAAAACTTCGGCTGCTATAATTTTGCTTATCGTAAAGACATGAACACATCGGTGGTTAGCTATCACACTAAATGGCCGACCAGTTGGAAATCTGAATGGTTTTATGTTAAGATTGATGAGAAAAAGGAGACGCTAGTTCAGAGCCGCTGGAGCTAACCTTCAGGCTGACTAGGCCTCTGTGCAACATGATGCCAGGGGCACCATGCCCAGATGCTGTGGGCGAGTTTAGAGTTGTTTCTGAACATATTGGGACTAGGGATTTAGTTCAAGAATACTTAGCCAACAGAATATTCCCAACGCTAAGGGAATGGGGTATGCCGAAGCTTGAAGGAGAGAAGGAGAAGAATGAACTTGTTCGGATGCCCTATCATTTTAAATTCAAGAAACACTTCAAAGAACCCTGCCAAGAATGGTTGGATACAATTGAAGTTATGTGCAATGAGATGTTGGGCAATTATACGAAAAAAGAAGATCAGTTGCTGACTGCAGCCTTCGGCGCCCGGCCGAAGCGAAGATTGAATCGGGTAATGGATGCCCTGAATTTTGAATATCCTGACTATGAGCGATTGAGCAAAGGCACTGAAGGGCAAAAAAGAAAAAGAATTGTTAGTGTTGTGGGCAGACAAGCTGCTAGAATGGTGAAAGAAGATGAAGAAATTCTGAAGAGGAAAAAATTGAGCCCTAAACCAAAGGCAGTTGCTCCGAAGAAAAGGAAAACTGCGGCTCCGAAGCAAAAGGCGACAGATATAGAAGAAGAGACTCCTTCAACACCTTCTGCTGTCGACGTGGAAGAAATTCTAAAGGTAATGACAGAATCCTTGCCTATCAAGCTAAGTCCACTGGGGCCACATCTGATGAAGCTTTTTCAGAAGAAGAAGGAGCCCTCGGTAGCGAAGAAGTCTGCTGGGCCGAAAAAACAAAGGATTATTACTATGACTGAAGCTATTGAAGAAACACCACCGCCAGCTTCGGCGTCAAAGGCACCAGCTGTCGAGAGAGCTACAGCTACCGAAGCTGCACCTACTGAGGCTGCAACTGCCGAAGCTGCAATGATCGAAGATGGAAATCTAGAAAGCACATTCTCTGATATTAATAAAATGCTTCTGGATATGGCCGCAAAGACCATGGCCACAGTGCCTGGAAAAGAGAAGGAGATAGCCGAAGATACTTCAGAAGAAGAAAATTTCAACTTTCAAAACTTAATTGGACAAGAATTGTCAAAGGCTGAGAAAGAAGAGTTGAGAGACTATGCCATATCCTGCGGGTATCAGCCAGGGGCGCTACTCTTCGGTGGTATTGATGATGAAAGCTTAGGTTGCCTCTGAGACTGAACTGGAGGAAAGGTTATCAGTACTCTGTCGAAGAGTATTGGTTTCCCGAAGCTTGAGGCCGATATCAGCCGCTACGATGACAGTATATCGTCGGTAGTTTATTCTATTCCAATTTCAAGGTAAAAACTTTTCTTCGATTTTTTCATTGTTTTAACAACGAAGGTGTTTGCTGATGAAGGTTGCTTCTTCACAGAGTATGCTATTAAGCAAAGCTTTGAGGATGCAACAGGACCTTGAAGATAAAAAATATGAGGTCATAATTGAAGGTCTAGAGAGCAAAATAAAAGATCAAGCGGCTGCTCTTGAAAAGAAAGATTTCGAAATTCAGACAATGGAGGGTTTACTGGCAGAAGCTGAAGCCAAAATTGCAGGATTGAATAAGGAACTTCTCTCAAAGTCAGAAAGCTTTGAACAAGAAAAGCAGAAACTGAATACGAAGTTTGAGGCTGAAGTCGAAAAAAGTTAAAATTTGCAAAAATCATTGAAAGAGCTTCAAGATAAATGTCTAGAGTTCAGCAACCGATGCGTGCAGCGGTTAAAGCAGGTCTTCAACTCGGTTGGAGCCAGTTCTGAGAAATTCAATCCTTCGATTGAAGACCTGCCAGGGACCTTCGAACATATTGAGGGCAAAGTTGATGCTCTTGATGAAGTTATAGCTGGACACAGCGATTTCTGTGCCTTGCTAGCTTCTCGGTGTGGGGGATAGATATCCCCCGGGTCCACTAAAGAGTAAAAGACTTCACGAAAGGCCCAAGGGCCCAATAAATCATAAGGTCATTCTTTCGTGGGCCTGGGGAGAGATAACCAGCAAAGCAGATCGACATGAGGCCGGACTGGTGCAAACCCGGACGGCCCACAGCGTCGAGCGAGTGACTGCAACAGAGACCCGACTTTCCCGCGCTGGAGCCCCCATGCAACGGAGCCATGCGAGGATAAGTCGGCGAGGGTTACGCGGAGATAAACTCAAGAAGTTCACTATCTTTTAGCTACTCGTTGTTATCATATCCACGTGTATTGCCCCACGGTCGAGTATATAAGGCCTAGGGGGCACCCCTTCAGATCGATCGACCCTATTACTTAGCCACCCACGTCAACTCTCTGCGTTCTCCATCCAGAGAGTTCTCTTGTAATCACGTTCACCAAGCATACTCACCAGGACGTAGGGTATTACGCACCTCTAAGCGGCCCGAACCTGTAAACCTTGTCCATTGTCCCTCGTGCAATCGGCACGAACCATTTTGCTACAGTTGTCAACACCGTCCTACTCCTAAAACACCTTGAGGGGCAACCCCTGGTGTGCGGTCGGACCCAAAACACCGACAGCTGGCGCGCCAGGTAGGGGGTGTGTCGACGATGCAAGCTAGCTCAATGGCCGTCACCTTCTACAGCCAGATCACCCTGCGTCCCGGATCCGTATTATGCTTCGGAACAATCTCATCTGTAGCGGATGAAGAGGGAATCCTACACCGTATCGCGGATCCGCCGGAAAAGAAGTCTCCTCCAACGAACTCCGAAAATGCCGGAGAAGCGCAACCTCCAGCTCTCCGGAAAAAGATCGTCTCCGGAAAGTCGGGGGCCGAGAGCTTGCTGACCCGGAGAACTCCACTGTCTACTTCTCCGACAACAGAATGGACACAGATCGCGAGGAAGAAGGAAACCAGGGAGAAGCAAGTTGTTCTTTCCGTTCCTCTGGCCTCAAAGGAGAACGGAAAGAAGGTCGCCACGACAGCAGCACCATTCTACCTCGACGTCCTCTTCATCGGGAGAGCGGAGTCGCCTACCATCTCCGACGACGAGCCGACCGCACCCGGAGAAGAACCGCCTCAGCGAGAATCCCGCTGACGGAGGAATCGGCGCAGGAACGTTCGACGACATCACGAGGCCGGGGAACGGGATCCGTAGCAGCCTGTCTCGTGAGACGAGGTCTCGGAGATAGGAGAAACTCCGGAAGAACGCGTCTTCAGAGAACGAAGGAACTCCCGACGACGAGATCGCCGACGGGCTCAGGAACAAGCCGAGCAAGATGCAAGGCAACGCCGGGAGAATCCATTCTTCGGGCGCAACCTGAACCCCGACTTCGCCCGAGCTATGAACACGCCGAGTGAAGTCGGAGGGGTACTAGCTCGGATAGCTGATGGGCTTCCTCGGACTCCTGACGCTGAGGGCTACCGATGACTGTTCACTCAGGCGGCCAACCATCTTCTACCGCTTGCTCACCCGCCGAACGATCTACGACACGCCATCAACAGTCACCGAGACGCGCGAAGCTCCATCAATGCTTCGCGCGAACGGCGGCATGAGAACGAGATTCGCCGCCGGGAGGAGTACGACAGGGATCATGGCATCCCGGCTCAGAGCCAGGCCACCAGAACTGAGTCGGCAACGGCCTCAACTGGCGGTACCACCCGGGGACGGTCGAGGAACCACAACCACAACTCCCCTCCCCGGGACAGACATCGTCCCCAACGACAGGAGGACACGTGCGCAGTATCCGCTCTTACTCCGCGCCTTAGGGCCATTCAATGGCCTCCCAACTTCAAGGTATCCAATGTCGACAAATATGAACCTAAGCAGGATCCAGGGGGTTGGCTAGCCGTCTACACCACCGCTGCTCGAGCTGCCGGGGCGTCCGAGGACGTGATGACCGCGTATTTACCCATCGTCCTTGGGCAAGACGCGCTGCAGTGGCTGCGACATCTACCCCGACACTGCATCGACGACTGGGGGGACTTCAGTCGACGCTTCACCGCCAACTTCTAGTCCCTCTCCGACAAGCCGGCGCAACCGTGGGACCTCAAATCCATCAAGCGCCGGGGGGATGAGACTCTCCGGTCGTACCTCAAAAGGTTCCAGACCATGAGAAATCGTATCCCCCAGGTCACGGAGGCGGCCCTGATCGAGGACTTCTATAGAGGATCCAACGACTCGGTTTTCGTCCGAGCCATACTACAGAAGGCACCGACCACCTCCGAGGAGCTTTTCCGAGAAGCCGACCTCTACATCACCGCCGACGAGCGAGCTCAGGACCTCATCGGAGGAGCAAAGCCCGCGCCGGCAGCACCACGACGCGACGCGAACCAGCCACCCGACAAACGCTGGGAGAAGAGGCCTCGCGAAGAAGTGCACGCCGCCGGACCACCTGCCTCTCGCGCCCGAGGAGGACCTCACGGAGGCGAACGCACGCTGGACGACATCCTCGACACCTAGTGCCCGTACCACAAAGACATGCGCCACACTCTTCATAACTGCTGGGACTTCAAGCACTCCATCGGGCACGACCGACCCTTCCAACCTCTACCTCCTCCTCCGCCGAGGGGAGGACCAGATGAACCACGACAACCTCATCGGCAGGAGGAGGGAGGAGGAGGAGCTTTCCCACGCGTCGACAGGGAGGTCAACGTCATCTTCGGCGGACACGGATCACAGGAGAACAAACGACAACAAAAGCTCAACGACCGCCAAATACTGGTGGCGACCACTGGTCCTCCCGCCCCATACCAGTGGTCGGAGCACCCGATCACTTTCACTCGGGAGGATCAATGGCTTAACTTCGACCATCCAGGCAAATACCCGCTCCTCGTCGATCCGGTGATCCGACAGAGCCGGGTGAAAAAGGTGCTAGTGGACGGGGGGAGCAGCATCAACGTCACCTTCCCCCGAACACTCCAAGGCTTGGGAGTTCACCTCAAAGAGCTCCACGAGTCGGACACTCCTTTCTTCGGCATCGTGCCGACGGAAGGGGAATACCCGCTGGGCCACATCTACATGACAGTCACCTTCGGAACTCCGGAGAACTACAGAACCGAGTTCCTGAGGTTTGAAGTGGCGAACTTCGACTGTGGGTACAACGCCATCATCGGAGGCCGGGGCTGGCCAAATTCATGGCCATCCCCCATTACACGTACATGGTACTGAAGATGCCAGGACCGCAAGGAATCATAACTGTGCGCACCGACTTCCAAGGCGCCGCAGAATGTTTCCGAGTGGCCATCCAAGCAGCCCTCACCACTAGGGATGAAAACGGTCGGAAACGGTCGGTAAACACTAAAACCATTACCGTTTTCATATTTTTTATCGGAAACAAAATCGAAAACGGTAACTCCGGAAACGGAAACGATATCGGTATTTCGGAAACATCGGAAACGAAAGTTCGGTGCGGAAAATACACCGGTAACGGTCGAAATCTTAAATACGATCGGTAAACACATCAAACTTCACAATAAAACAAAATTGACAAAAGATCACAAAGACCACAAGTTCACAATTCATGATATAACAAGTTCACAATATAACAAGTTCACATGGATCACAAATTTATAATATAAAAAGTTTACAAAGATCATAAGTTCACAATATAACAAGTTCACAGTATAACAAGTTCGTTAAGATCACAAGTTCACAGACTCAAAGTTTATAATTCACAATATCCACTCGATTTAGTTGACATGGCATGCTTACTCATGAAATATTTTTCCTCACATAAAGAGTTTTTTCATAGCCTCACAGGAAAACCCTAAAATCTAGTGTGTGAAAAAGACAGACTGTCGGCTCTCTATCATTATATATTATTAATAATAACATGTGCATAGAAAATGGTGGATTCGTTCGAAAGACCAAATCGTTAATCTCAACTGCCTTATAACACCATATATCCCCCAAAAAAAACTTAAAACATCCAAAAAATACAAAAAAATAAGTAATCCTTATCCGGAGACGTACAGACGATGCGAAAAAATCACATGCTGGAAAATTCCGAAAAAAATTCCGGAAAATTCCGAGACACAAATCCGGTAATTTCCGACAAAAACCGGTAACCGAAGGAAACGGTCGGTAAAACACCACGCCGATTCCGATACCGATTCCGATAGAAAATTCCGAAAACCGATTCCGTTTTCGAAAAATACCGTTACCGATGAATCCGATCGAAAAATTTCGAAATCGGTTTCCGAGATAACCGAGATGTATTCGCATGGCAACCTGCGGATATGCCGGGAGTCCCAAGAGAACTGGCCGAGCACAAACTGAAGGTCTATCCCCAGGCAAGGCCGATTCGGCAAAAGCTACGACGTTTCACGCCCGACAAGAGAGAGGCCATTCGCGCCGAGTTAGCTCGCTTGGTCGCGGCTGGGTTTATTAGAGAAGTATTACACCCCGAGTGGTTAGCCAACCCTGTTCTTGTACTCAAAAAGAATAAAGTGGATTGGCGCATGTGCGTCGACTATACTGATCTCAATAAACACTGTCCGAAGGATCCCTTTGGGCTCCCAAGGATAGATCAGGTGGTGGACTCCACCGCTGGATGTTCTGTGCTGTCTTTCTTAGATTGCTATTCCGGGTATCATCAGATTAGTTTGACGAAGGAAGACGAGGAAAAAACAGCGTTCATCACTCCGTTTGGTGCTTTCTGTTATACCTCCATGCCGTTTGGCCTCAAAAACGCTAGAGCGACTTATCAGAGAGCCATTCAAACATGCTTAGCCGATCATTGGGGCAAGCGTGTGGAGGTCTACGTAGATGATGTGGTAATCAAAACGGAAAATTCGGAAGACTTCATCGAAGACTTGCAGCTGGTTTTCAACAGTCTCAGACGGTATAGATGGAAGCTTAATCCCGAAAAATGTGTTTTCGGGGTACCAGCAGGAAAGTTGCTCGGGTTTATCGTCAGCCACCGAGGAATTGAGGCTAATCCAGAAAAGATTGAAGCTATCATGAAGATGGAAGCTCCTCGATCACAAAAAAAGGTTCAGCGACTTACTGGATGTATGGCAGCTCTGAGCAGATTTATATCCAGGCTGGGAGAAAAAGGTTTGCCATTTTACAAGCTACTCAAGAAGGTGGATAAGTTTCAATGGACTTCAGAAGCACAAGAAGCTCTAGATGCACTGAAAAAATTCTTGACAACACCACCAGTACTGAAACCACCCCGGCGAGCTACGTCAACTCAACCAGCTGAAGATTTGCTACTGTATATCTCTTGCACGACTCACGTGGTGAGCACCGCGTTGGTAGTCGAGCGAGTAGAAGAAGGACATGCCTATCCGGTACAACATCCTGTTTACTTCATCAGTGACGTTCTAGGCCTCTCAAAGAAAAAGTATCCTCAAGTTCAGAAGCCATTATACGCAGTACTTCTAACTGCCCGCAAGCTGCGTCACTACTTTGATGACCACAAAGTCATAATAGTTACTGGTTTTCCAATAGGGGATATTCTTCACAACAAGGAAGCCATTGGCCGAATAGCCAAGTGGGCTTGCGAGCTGGGATCTCATGACATCGAGTTCCGACCTCGCACTGCTATCAAAACTCAAGCACTGGTTGATTTCGTATCAGAGTGGACTGAACAGCAAGTACCAGATAACCCAGAGACTGCAGAAGTATGGCGAATGTATTTTGATGGCTCGCTGAAGCTGCAAGGAGCAGGAGCAGGGATTCTCTTCACCGCACCTGGAGGCGAACACCTCAAGTACGCCCTCCAGTTGCTGTTCCCGGCCTCCAACAACGCAGCCGAGTATGAGGCTCTGATCCATGGATTGAACATTGCCATATCGTTGGGCGTCAAGAGATTGATGGTATATGGAGACTCTCTGGTAGTCATCAGCCAAATAAACAAGGAGTGGGATTGTACAAGCGATTCGATGGGAAAATACTATGCTGCCGTCCGAAAGCTGGAAGATAAATTCGAGGGTTTGGAATTTCATCATGTAGAAAGAGATCGGAACACAGCAGCCGATGTACTGTCCAAGCTAGGATCCAGTCGAACTCAGGTCCCACCCGGAGTCTTCGTGCAAGAAATTCTACAGCCGAGTATCTCAATGGATCAAACAGAAGAGTGCAACATCATAGATCAACCCGAGTCAGACTCTGATGACTGGAGAAGGCCGATCATTAAGTATATAAAGAATGAAGAAGAACCAGACGACAAGAACTCGGCAGAGCGCATTGCGAGACAGTCGGCTCACTACACACTCATTGGGGAGACATTATACAGAAGGGGTGCATCAGGCATCCTCATGAAGTGCATTCTCCCATCCACTGGGAAGCAACTTCTGGAGGAGGTTCATGCAGGGCAATGTGGAATACACGCAGCCTCCAGAACGCTAGTCGGGAAGGTCTTCAGGTCAGGATTCTATTGGCCAACAGCGAAGAACGATGCAGCCGAGTTAGTTCAGAGGTGCGAAGCTTGCCAATACTTGTCAAAGCAACAACACATGCCAGCACAGCAACTGCAGACCATACCAGTGACTTGGCCTTTCGCATGCTGGGGACTGGATTTGATTGGACCTTTTAAGAAAGCTCAAGGGGGATACACTCATGTATTGGTGGCGATCGACAAATTCACTAAATGGATAGAGTTCAAGCCCATTACCTCTTTAACCTCTGCTAAGGCCGTGGAATTCATACAAGACGTAATATTCAGATTCGGGATACCAAACAGCATCATAACTGACTTAGGATCCAACTTCACAAAGTTCAGAATTCTTCGACTTCTGCGAGCAAAAGAGCATTCAGATCAAGTATGCATCTGTAGCACATCCACGAGCCAACGGGCAGGTTGAGCGAGCCAACAAGATGATACTGGAGGCACTCAGGAAAAAGGTCTTCGACAAGAATGAAAAATTTGCAGGAAAGTGGATAAGGGAATTGCCCTATGTCGTTTGGAGCCTAAGAACCCAACCTAGTCGAGCCCTGCATGGAAACACTCCTTTCTTCATGGTCTATGGGTCGGAGGCAGTGCTACCCGCCGATCTCAAGTTTGGGGCGCCAAGGTTGATCTTCGAAAGCATAGCAGAAGCTGAGGCCACCAGGCTGGAGGACATTGATGTACTTGAAGAAGAACGGCTTAACGCAGTAATCCAATCAGCACGGTACCAGCAGACTCTAAGGCGCTATCACGACAAGGCTGTGCGATAACGATTCTTCTCAGTAGGAGATCTCGTCCTCCGCCGAATTCTAACGGGGGAGGGACGACACAAGTTATCACCCTTATGGGAAGGACCCTTCATAGTAGCAGAAGTCACTCGGCCCGGATCGTATCGTCTCACTCGGATGGATGGCACAGAAGTTGGGAACTCCTGGAACATAGAACACCTCAGAAAGTTTTATCCCTAGCTGTATTTCAAAACTGCTGGGACGGCGATGTACTCTGTAAAGTGGAAATATATCATCAATAAAAAAAGAGGTTTCAAAGATACTCAGTTCATTTACGATTGACTCGTATTCTTACTTAACTCGGGGTGACCACTATGCCCTACTAACGGAGCAATCGACTTAAGTCGGCAACGACTTAAGGCGGTGCAACATGCTCATGCTTATTTAACTCGGGGTGACCACTATGCCCTACTAACGGAGCAATCGACTTAAGTCGGCAACGACTTAAGGCGGTGCAACATGCTCACACTTACTTAACTCGGGGTGACCACTATGCCCTACTAACAGAGCAATCGACTTAAGTCGGCAACGACTTAAGGCGGTGCAACATGCTCACACTTACTTAACTCGGGGTGACCACTATGCCCTACTAACGGAGCAATCGACTTAAGTCGGCAACGACTTAAGGCGGTGCAACATGCTCATGCTTACTTAACTCGGGGTGACCACTATGCCCTACTAACGGAGCAATCGACTTAAGTTGGCAGCGACTTAAGACGGTACAACATGCTCACGCTTACTTAACTCGGGGTGACTACTATGCCCTACTAATGGAGCGATCGGCTAAAGTCAGTGGCGACTTAAGCCGGTGCAATATGCTCATGCCTATGTAATCCAGGGGATGACTTCTATATCCCGCAAACAAATTTCATAATCATCGTGCGTCATTTCATTACTGCAAATTTATGAACTGATGAATTCTGATACAATAAGAGAGTAATTATATCATTCGAATGCTGAACTGATGTCCTCTAACAAATACTCAATCATGCTAACCACGCGCTCAAAGCACGCAAAAGTGTTTCTCTATTTCGCAATGTCTTTCTCAGGAGCAACCGACGAAGAAGGGCGACTCGAGGAATCAGGGGCAGCATTCACATCAGCCCTTATGTCTTCAGGAACAACCACGCCGGGTCTCCTCATCAAGATTTGTCCCGCCCGAATAGCCTTGTCCATGGCTCTGTCGCGCTGGGCTTTGAGAGTAACAGAAGTTTCTTTGGCAACTTTAGCAGCCAGTCGAGCAGTCTCTAACTCCTGGGCAATGGATTTCTTGGAAGCTCGGAGTTCTTTGATGGTGGCATCCTTTGCTGATATCAACTGCTTGAGGCGGGTCACTTCGTCCGTGGATTCCTGCAGCTTACAACGTTGATTGTCCAATTCCTCCATTGTAAAGCGATGACTCCTCTCCAAGATGGTCAGCGAGTTGCTAGAATCACGATACAATCTGTCAAGATTGTCACGAGAAGCAGCGAGGATACGCTTTTCTTCCTGCGAGCAAAAGTCAACTCCTTCAAAAACCAAGCAAGTAATAGGAGCACAGCAAGGCAAGGCACAGTTTTGTAAATTACCTTTTCAGAATCAAGCTGAGCATGAAGGGAAGAACTCAGGGCATTGGCGTCATCCAAGGCAGCAGAGACCGCTGAGCCAATTCAGCCTGATCTCGGGAATGTTTTTCCTCAAGAATTGAAATCTGCCGAGTCATTCCTAGAAAGAAATAATCAAAATGGGGTCAGAAGGTAAGACAGTCCACAACGAAGGCAAAGAGAAGCAAAAACGCACTAACCAGCGTTGGTTGCCTCCAATTCAGAGACACGATGTTGAAGTAACACTGGATTCCAACACGCAAGAGACGAAGCCACCTCTGGGACAGTAGCACCCTGCAATCTCAGCTGGCTGGCCATCCCATCCACCAAAGCCTAATGAGGAGAACAGATGAGTATAATGACAGCAGTTCATGCAATGTAAAAATCAAGCTAAAATACATCACAGTACCTGGAGGTTGGAAAAGAACGAAGGGATCCCCAAATCAGGAGAAATCAGTTGATAACCAGGCGTAAGGCTACCACCCGAAGCAGCTTGCAACGAACCAGTAGGAATCAACTCGGTGCCTTCAACAGAGCCAAACACCTGATCAGCGGGGACGCTGCCCTCTAAAACGACTCCCTGGTCCAAGGTTTGAGCTACCACCATACAGCCAGAGTGTGGAGGAGATCCCGCATGAACGTCCATGGAAGTACAGGAAGGAGACCCTGCTCGGACACCCTCGGGGGCTGGGTCATAGTTTGCACTGCCCGCTTGAGCCGGATCATCCCCGGCAGCACCCTCGGGGGCTGGGCAGTGGCTTACACTCTTCACCCGAGCTAAGTCATCCCCGGCGACATCCTCGGGGGCTGGACATGTGTCAGCACCATTCTTGAGGTCCAAGCTCTCTGCAGTAACCACCTCTAAGGTTGACGGGCCCTCAGCTACTTCCATAGGACCAGGACAATCCAAGTCAGCTTCCCGACCCTCAAGATCGCGTTCTAAGGTCGACGAGGCACGGGATGACCTCAACCCAGCATCAGGCACGTCAACGCAAGCCTCCATTGCACCATCATCCACCGGCTCCGATAACAAGTCCTCTGGGACCATATCCTCCAGAGTCTGATCAAAGTTGGCCAGGGACAGTTCTTGCAGACCAATGAGGGCAGACAAAGCAGGAGAGGGAACTCCACTACTTTCACCACTGGCGATGAACTGCCGACTGTTTTTCCGAGTCAAAGGAATCTCATTTTCCTCTTCCTCATCATCCACATTGGCAACACAAGCAGCACCCCCATTGGGATCAGCAACAGATGGAGCACCCACATTGGGATTAGCAGCAGATTGGGTACACCCATTGGGGTTAGCATCAGTAAGTCCAGTCGCAGGCACTTCTTCAGTAGCAGGAACCGAGTTACCAGCGTCCTGATCAAAGCTGGATACTCGCCGGAGGCGTCTTCTTTTCTTCTTCTGCTCATCAACAGAAGGATCAGGCTGATTGGTTCGGCAAGGGCGCCTCGGGTGAGCACTGACAGGCTTCTGAACATCCAAAGTCGTATCAGCCTCTGGAAGGGGCGCCACTACCGACGTCCCAGCAGGAGCAGCATCGGATGAATCCTCAGCTAGCAAATCAAGCATAGCGCTTATCTCTGCATCACTAGGGTTCAGGGGCACCTCAAAATGAACCTGCCGTTCGTCATCAGGAATCTCCCCAAGCGAGGCAACCAAAGCACTGACTTCTTCAGCAGAGGGTCGCACTCTAAGGCCCAAACTGCCATCAGTAATAGGTGGATTCGACACGAAAAGGGTGAAGGCCTTGGGAGGAGGCAAGTTCCAGGCCGAGTACGCCACTGGAGCACCAACATTTGACACCTTGCCCCTGAGGATCATTTCAAGTCGGCTCACCAAGTATGCAGAAGGAATTCTCCTGTTGGTAACCCGAGTTGAGTTGGCTAGCCCTCGATACAGATAAGCTGGATAGGCCCTGTCTTTCAGTGGCTGAATATTCTTGAAAACAAAGTCAGTAACCACAGCTTCAGCAGTCAGACCCCTCTCTTTCAACAGTCCAACTTCAGCTAGCAACACACCTGCCTCAGCTACCTCCTAATCTGTGGGAGACTTGGTCCAGCTTGGGGTGCGAACGTCCGGCTGTCTTCCCGACCGGGAGGGGAGAGAATTCCCATAATTCTCAACTATGAACCACTCTAGGCGCCATCCCTTGATGCTGTCCTTGAGGGGGATCTCGAGATATTCAGTTTTCCTCCCGTGACGCATCTCCAAACTGGCACCCCCGACCAACTGATGTTGTCCCCCGGCCATCCCAGGGCGACAATGATACAAATATTTCCACAAACCGAAATGTGGCAGCACGCCAAGAAAAGCCTCGCATAAGTGAACGAAAATGGAGATTTGCAGAATTGAATTGGGGTTCAGATGGGTCAAGTTAATATGATAGAAATCAAGGAGGCCGCGGAAAAAGGGGGAGATGGGAAGGCCGAGGCCGCGGAGAAGGAAAGGGGCGTAAACAACGGACTCATGGGTATCCTCTGTCGGAACAGTAAACCCATGGCAAATCCGCCAAGAACAGAGTTCCCGCGGAGGAAGAACCCCGATGGATACGAGGTGGAGAAGTTCAGTTTCAGAAATGATGGACATATGGTTACCTGCGAAAGGCAACTGGCTGTTGGGGTCGATTGGAGAAATCACCACAGCAGACGAGCTTGCGGTCTTCCTCTTGGGTGCCATCTCGATTCTACCAGCGAGCAGAGTGGGAGGTGAATGGCAGAGAGGATTCGGAAGCGGGAAAGCAAGAACTAGGGCACGGAAAGCAAAGGCGGCTAAAAGCGCAGCTCTTATGGGATATTCTCGAGCTAGATACTGTTTCAAAAAGTGCCCAGTCATCACCCGGCGGTTATTTCCAAAACCCCAGCATGCCACGTGGAAACTCGGCAGTTATCTCTAGAACACCGGAGCGCCACCTCATCACTCGGCCATCGTCCTCAAAGTGGCTCGCGCGACCTGCTATCACTCGGCGTTGCCTTCAAAACGCCGATTTCGTGTTCAGTCGCTTGGCATTACCTCTAAAATACCGTCGTCGCCTTCCAGTCGGTCGGTGTTGCCTCCAAAACACTGATTTCGTGTTCAGTCGCTCGACATTACCTCTAAAATGCCGACGTCGCCTTCCAGTCAGTCGGCGTTACCCCTAAAACGCTGATATCGTGTTCAGTCGCTCGGCATTACCTCTAAAAATGCCGACGTCGCCTTCCAGTCAGTCGGCGTTACCCCTAAAACGCTGATATCGCGTTCGGTCGCTCGGCATTACCTCTAAAATGCCGACATCGCCTTCCAGTCGGTCGGCGTTGCCTCCAAAACGCCGATTTCGTGTTCAATCGCTCGACATTCCCTCTAAAAATGCCGACGTCGCCTTCCAGTCAGTCGGCGTTACCCCTAAAACGCTGATATAGTGTTCAATCGCTCGGCGTTGCCTCTAAGACGCCGACATCGCCTTTCAGTCGCTCGGTGTTACCTCTAAAAACGTTGACGTCGCCCTCTGGCATCATCTCATGTCGCTCAGCATTACCTCTGAAATGCCGACGTTGCTTTCCAATCACTCGGTGTTGCTTCTAAAACAATGATACAGTTTTCAGTTGCTCGGTGTTACCTCTAAGAACGCCGACACCGTCTCCAAGTTACTCGTCAGCTATTTCTGGAAGCATCAGTTTGATCCCCAAGTTATTCATCTACTGTCTCAAAGGAATTAGTTTTACAAACAAGCAAGACGAGTTATCAAGGAGAAGCCAACGTCATTTTTTTCATTAAAAGGGAAGATAACAAACTTACAAATCAACTCTTCACGAGTTGATACTTCCCCACTATTACTACATTACATTACTACTACTACTACACTACGCTATACTACTCTACATTACTACTACATTATTCTAACTATACTATACTAATATCTAAAAGACCAGTGGCATCTAGCCACTGGCCCTGTTGCTGCCGCCGCCGCCGCCGCCCCTGGTGCTGCCCCTGCTGCTGCCGCCCCGGTTGCTGCCCCTGCTGCCGCCGCCGTCACCGTCCTTGCTGCCGCCGCCGCTGCCCCTGCCGCTGCCGCTGTCGTCACCGTCACCGTCGCCATCGTCGTCGTCGTCGCCGTCGTCGTCGTCGTCGTCCTCGTCCTTGCCGCCGCCGTCCGAGTCCTCCTCATCCGAGGAGTACTCCGACTCATCCGAGCCCTCGAGCCCGGAGCGCTCGACGGCCCGGATGTACGTGCAGACCTCCGCCGCAAGCCCCTGGGAGTCGTCTGAGTCGTCAGACGACTCACGCAGGGGGACGGGAGCCGGAGACCCCTCAGACTCAGAGGAGAACTCCTCCTCTGAGTACTCCGAGTCACCAAACTCCTCCAATGGAGGAGTTGGCTCACGCTTGCGCTTGTTGTTCATGCCCATGGTGGAAGCAGAAGGGAGAGAAGAGAGGGAAGCAGCAGAGAACAGCGAAGAGATGTGAAAAAGCCAGAGAGACAACGGCGTTATTTATAGAAGAAGAAGGCAACCGCTCATCTCCAACCGCGGTCACTGAACAGTCGCAAAGCATTCAATAAGCACTTCAACCCGTCTGAAGACACGTCAGGCGGCTGACGCCGTTTCACACAACACTACACCCATTGGGACTCCAGTCAACAACGCAGAGGATATGATTACACTCGCCGTCACATCACATTACTACTCAGAAGCAGCCGGCTAAAACACTCAGCGTACCAAGCCGTCCCTTGCCCACACCCATTGGGGGGGGGACGCCCAGGAATTATCAGTATATTTTTCAAAACGGTCACATCTGTGCAGGGCACGCAGTGAATACCTCAAGACAAAAATAAGATATCAGTAAGGATCAGAGGAAAGCCAAATATAGCCAGCGAAGTACAAAATATGGCTGACAGAAGCGACGTGAAGACTAGACAGAGAACGTCCATCAGATGTCCAATCAGTCGCAGCGCAAATAAATTGCACTACCCAGCAAGATATGGATGGATTGCGAACTCGGCTGCTAAAGACAAAATATATGCTGACCTCTGAAGCAAAATATTGATGACATAATGTCGACCTCAAAAGCGTAATGCAAATAACTTCATGCCAATTTCTACAAACGAGAAGGATAGTTTTCAGCAAAGAGGCACGAAAGGAAGACCTTCGAATGGATTATCCTTAAAAATCCATTTGAAGGTCGGGGGCTACACCCATTGGGTGCACCTCCGGTGCACCCCATGGATTATCATTCCAAGCCAAGATAGTGCCGACTTCTAAGGCGTGGGACAAGATTAAAAGGCCAGCCCTCAACCAAAACGCAGGAGCACAAATGAAAATAATTTCTGGGGAAGACCTTCGAGTAGATTATTTTCTAAAATCTACTCGAAGCTCGGGGGCTACACCCATTGGGTGCACCTCCGGTGCACCCAATGAAGTTCAGAATCCTACAAATTGAAATGCCGACCTCTAAGGCACAAGCACGAGACTAAGCTTCGGTCTACGAGTGATCGAAGCAGGAGAAGACAACAGGAAGTCATTTTCTTCAAATCACCTGCAAGTTGGACCTGGGATCTTTGGGCTGATTACCTCTAAATTAACCCAAAGATCGGGGGCTTGTGGGGGATAGATATCCCCCGGGTCCACTAAAGAGTAAAAGACCTCACGAAAGGCCCAAGGGCCCAATAAATCGTAAGGTCATTCTTTCGTGGGCCTGGGGAGAGATAACCAGCAAAGCAGATCGACATGAGGCTGGACTGGTGCAAACCCGGACGGCCCACAGCGTCGAGCGAGTGACTGCAACAGAGACCCGACTTTCCCGCGCTGGAGCCCCCATGCAACGGAGCCATGCGAGGATAAGTCGGCGAGGGTTACACGGAGATAAACTCAAGAAGTTCACTATCTTTTAGCTACTCGTTGTTATCATATCCACGTGTATTGCCCCACGGTCGAGTATATAAGGCCTAGGGGGCACCCCTTCAGATCGATCGACCCTATTACTTAGCCACCCACGTCAACTCTCTGCGTTCTCCATCCAGAGAGTTCTCTTGTAATCACGTTCACCAAGCATACTCACCAGGACGTAGGGTATTACGCACCTCTAAGCGGCCCGAACCTGTAAACCTTGTCCACTGTCCCTCGTGCAATCGACACGAACCATTTTGCTACAGTTGTCGACACCGTCCTACTCCTAAAACACCTTGAGGGGCAACCCCGGGTGTGCGGTCGGACCCAAAACACCGACACTCGGGGCACAACTATTGCCTTCATGAAGCCTGGTTGCATGCATGAGAAGATTGTTAATAGACCAAACTTCAGCTTATCACCAGCAGATTTGATTGATATCCCCAGCCTTGCTCGAAGCATAGGAAACAGATTTATAAAGCAAATCTGGACGAAGGGTGGGCGAAGCCTAACTGGTGACGAAGCTCGAAGTCACCTCAAGCCGGTAATAAAATCATACCTTGGGCTTACCTCTTCCTTGAAACTTGAATTCTTCTTATAATGCTTTAATATGTACAGGATGACGAAGCCGAGGAACACAGAGCCGAAGTTTAGCAGACGATCCGAAGCTCAATAGATGGTGATGAAGCTCGAGTACCTAGCTGTGGAAAAACTCTAAGAAAACTCTTGTATTATCCTCTATAGAGAATATTGTAATTTTAAGAATCAGATTCTACTCTGTAAATTTGTCCATACCTTGCAATATATTTTTACCTTTTCATCAATGTATGAAATGCTTTGATGTGGACAAAGCTTGTATTTTTTGAGCCGAAGGCGAAAAACACCTTCCCTTCTTTTCGTACACAACAAAGCATAAATTTGCTTTTGAAGCTGTATTCTTAGAGTCGAAGCAACTGCCTGTATCTGTATGATATGATGATGATGATCCTATGTATGTCTAAATGAATGTTTATGAATGCAATGTATGATGTAATGTATCATGCAAATGAATGCCCAAACACACACATACGAAGCTTCATTCATAACCTTCATTCCCTTAGGAATGACTGAAATCTCTTTGCCGTTTATTTTTCGGCTGCACCGCTTATTTTTTGGTGTAAGTTCTGCATCCCCTTAGGAATGTCTTTTGAACTTCTTCGCCTTCTATTTCGGTGGTATTCGCGTTGACTTTTCGCGCTTCGCCTTATATTTCGGCGGTATTTGGCTCTGCATTCCCTTAGGAACGACTTTTGAGCAGAAAACTTACGCTGCGCTCCCTTAGGAACGACTTTTTGTAGCTTCGTCATGCTCTGCATCCCCTTAGGGACGACTTTCGAGCTTCTCCCCATTTTTTCTTTTTTCTCTGCACTCGATGGTGCATACTCAGATTTTACATTTACACATTTTGGGGAATTTTGCTCTCGTGGAGCTTAATAAGAAAGGAAAAATTACAAACTATGGCCCCATTAAAAACCTTTCTCCCCCTTTGGAAAGGAAAAGGGTGCCATAGAAAAATGAAAAAGATTACATCAATCTATATATAATACCGTCGAAGCTCATCCGCGTTCCAAGATCTGGGAATGTCATTGCCATCCATATCCTTTAATTTGTAAGAACCAAACTTTGATGAAGATACCACCAGAAAAGGTCCTTCCCACTTCAGCTGTAGTTTGCCTACTGTGTCCGGATTAGCCACTCTTCGAAGGACCAAATGCCCTGGCTTGATATTTTTCAGTCGGACTTTTCTGTCGCGCCATTTTATTGTTTCGGCTTGATATTTATTAATATTTTCCACAGCTTGAAGTCTGACCCCTTCTATATTGTCTTTTGCCACATGATAATCAGCTTCGTCTTCAGTCGAAGTTGTTGTTCTTATTGACCCCGTTTTAGCTTCTTCTGGGGTTATAGCTTCGTCGCCAAATAATAACTTGAATGGCGTAAAACCTGTTGATCTTGATATGGATTGTGGCTCCACACCACTTTAATCAACTCTTCTGGACACTTTCCTCTAGGCTGATTAAAAATTAACTTCATTATTCCTATCATTATAATACCATTTGCTCTTTCGACAAGTCCATTTGACTCTGGATGTCTGACTAACGCAAAATGAATCTTCGTGCCGATTTGATCACAGAATTCCTTGAATGCTTCGGCATCAAACTGTGTTCCGTTGTCCACAGTTATAGCCTTTGGTACACCGAAGCGACAAACAATGTTTTGCCAAAAGAATTTCTGAACTGTGACTGAAGTTATTGTAGCCAAAGGCTTTGCTTCAATCCACTTGGAAAAATATTCTATAGCCACCACAACATATCTTAAATTGCCTTGTGATGGTGGAAGTGGACCTAACAAATCCAGGCCCCATCTTTGCAATGGCCAAGTTGGTTGTATTAATTGGGTTAACGACGAAGGTTGTTTCTGGTCTCTTGCACATTTTTGACAATTTTCGAATTTTTGAACCAGATCCGTTGCATCCGAAGCTGCCTTCGGCCAATAAAATCCTTGCCTGAAGACCTTCCCCAGCAAAGGTCTAGATCCAATGTGAGACCCACACAATCCTGCATGTATTTCCTTCATCAGCTCTATATCTTCAGTTCTAGATAGACACTTAAGAAGTGGAGAGCAGACTCCATGTTTGTATAACTCCCCTTCTATTATTACATATGGTCTTGTTCGTGCCTCCATTCTCTTATTATAAGCTTCATCATCTGAAAGGCAGTTACCTTGGAGGAAAGATATAATCGCAGTCCTCCAATCTTCACTATGAACAGGAGATATAGTGAGCACTGCTCTTTCGAGAAGTTCCACCGAAGGTGCTCTTATTGTCTCAAAAAATACTTCCGAAGGTAGAGGCAGCCCCTGTGCCGCTGACTTGGCTAACAGATCAGCGTGCTCATTTTCTCCTCGTGGAATATTCTTAACAAAAAACCCTTCGAATGAAGCTTCAAGCCTTCGAACTGTGTCCAGGTATTTCTCAAGTTTCGGATCTCTTGCCTTACAACTCGTGTCCATATGACCAGAAATAACTTGGGAGTCGGTTTTAAGGACCGCCCTTCTTATCCCCATTGCTTTTAACTTCCGAAGCCCCAAAAGTAAAGCTTCGTATTCAACAATATTATTTGTACAGCTGAATAACATGTTCTGACTTTGGAAGGTGCAACTAAGACAACAGCCGCACATGCCCCGAAGGTTCCCCAGGAACCGTCGTAGAACACTGTCCAAGCTTCGGCATCTTTATTTGCTTCTTCTTCCTGAGCCCCTGGCGTCCAGTCAGCGATGAAGTCTGCTAACGTTTGGGACTGAATTGAGGATCTATGCACATAATCAACGCTGAATTCATTGAGTTCTGCAGCCCACTTTCCAATCCTTCCAGTAGCTTCTCTGTTCGTCATGATATCCTTTAGAGGCTGTGATGAAGGAACAATTATATGGAATGCTTGAAAATAATGCCGAAGCTTCCTGGAGGCCATTAAGACAGCATACAACACCTTCTCCAATTCTGTATAGTTTTTCTTTGATAAGCTTAAAACTTCGGAGACAGTATACTGGGGCTTGCTTTTTAATTTGTCCTTCTAGTTTCTCCTGCACAAGCGCCGCACTCACTGCAGAGTGAGAAGCTGCCACATACAATAATAACGGAGCCCCTGGGCGGGTGGAGTTAATGTTGTTATATCAATCAAGTATTGCTTCAGCTCTTCGAAGGCTTTCTGTTGAGCTGGGCCCCATTGAAAGACTTCGGCTGACTTTAGTATTTCAACAAAGAATGGCAAGTTTCTTTCTGCTGATCTAGATATAAATCTATTCAATGAAGCCAGTCTTCCTGCCAACCGTTGGGCCCCCTTCTTTGTGCTCGGCGGTTCCATTCGAAGGATGGATTCAATCTTGCTTGGGTTAGCTTCAATCCCCTTAGTTGAAACCAGACAACCAAGGAACTTACCCTTCTTCACTCCAAAGACACATTTTTCAGGGTTTAATTTCAGGCCAGCTTGTCTAAAATTAGCAAATGTTTCTTGCATATCAGTGATATGATTTTCTTGCTTCATGCTTTTTACTATGATATCATCAACGTATATTAGCACATTTCTGCCTATCGAGGAATGAAGGACCTTGGATGTCATCCTGCTGAAACTGCCTCCAGCATTCTTGAGCCCCTCAGGCATCCGAAGATAACAATAGGTGCCACTAGGAGTTATGAAGCTAGTCTTCGGCTCATCCTCCTTTTTCATCCATATTTGATGATATCCTGAGTAGCAATCCAGCAAACTCATAAGTTCTGAAGAAGCTGCTGCATCCACAAGAGGTCTATCCTCGATAATGGAAATTCGTCCTTCGGACAGGCCTTGTTGAGATCCGTGAAATCAATGCACATTCTCCATTTGCCATTGGCCTTCTTCACCATAACAGTATTGGCTAGCCACTTTGGGTATTTTACCTCTCTGATGACACCAGCACTGAGAAGTCTTTTTACTTCATTTCGAGCACCTTCGGCTTTATCATCAGACATTTTCCGAAGCCTTTGCTTTCTGGGCCTGAAGGATGGATCGACATTGAGTGAATGTTCAATGACATCCTTGTTGACACCACAGAGATCACCGGACGACCATGCAAAAACATCTTTGTTGTTGAATAAAAACCATATCAAAGTTTTCTCCTGCTCTTCAGATAATTGAGACCCCAACAATACCTTCTACTCTGCTATGTCTTCACATAGAAGCATGGGCTTCGGCTGATTAGCCGAAGCAGTCTTCTCTCTTCTGTACTTGTACTGCTCACAAGCTTTAGCTCCGTCTATATTGTGGTTGGCTTTTGAGTCTGTCCAATTTCCCTTAGCCTTTCTAGCAGCTTCCTGGCTTCCATGAAATGCAATAGGCCCTTGTTCCGAAGGTATCTTCATGCATAGATATGTTGGATGAAGAATTGCTTCGAAAGCATTAATTGCCCCACGACCAATGATTGCATTGTAGGGGTATTCCATGTCAACAATATCAAACACAACCTATTCAGTCCTTGTATTATGGACAAATCCGAAGGTCACTGGCATTGTGATCTTGCCAAGTGCTACAATCTGCCTTCCTCCGAAGCCATAGAGAGGGTGTATAGCATCATGAATCTTGTCCTCTGGCTCTTGCATCTGTCTGAAGGCCTTAGCAAATATGATATCCGCTGCACTTCCTGTATCGACCAGAACATTGTGAACCAGAAATCCCTTGATGACACAAGATATAACCATAGCATCATTGTGAGGGTAATCCTTGAGCTAAAGGTCCTCCTGGGAGAATGTGATTGGGATGTGGGACCATTTTGACTTGATGAAGGGTCCCTGCACCCCAACATGCTACACCCTTCTCTGAGCCTCCTTCTTCTGCTTCTTGTTGACCGGTTCTGAACATGAACCGCCTGTTATTGGGAGCACCAACTTCGTAGCCGAAGCTACTTCAGCTTGATTGTTAAACGAAGCCATCAGCTCAACAGTGGAAGTGAGTTCACCGGAGGTGGGCGCCAATGTTGGGGACTTGTTCTCAAAAGCTATGAGTTAAGAACAAGGCAACACAAAGTATTAAATGTTAATGTCCTTCGTCCTTCGAAGCATTATTTCCCTTAGAATATAACGATCTCCGGACGAAGGTCATGAAGGACGTACCTTCGTCATCATGGTATACGATAATGAAAGACAAAGCATTTCGAACATGAAAGATAACATAGATAATCATATAACATCATCCACATAGCTTCATTATATAAATTTGGATAATTAAAGACGATATTTAATTACATTTGTACCTTCGGCTTGACATAAGGCAAAGGTCTAAGCCTTGCGCGCGAGCAAATACAAGATAGCGTGAACAGTACATGGGTACTGTTCATCTATTTATAGGCATAGGACACAGCCTGTGAGAAATTGCATTCATATCCTTCACAAATGTTTACAATCATAATACAAGTTATCACGGGCCGATTGGTCATTTCATCTTTAAGTCGGTGCTTCTGGAAATGTACTCCGAAGCTCTTTGATTGATAGCTTCAGCTTTGTGTCAATCTTCCGAAGGTGTTACTTCTTATGGGACCTTCGGCGACGAAGCAAACCCCCAACAGTACCTCCAGGTCATAGTCCTTGATCAGCTCTAGCCATCTTCTCTACCTCATGTTGAGATCAGCCTGAGTAAAGATGTACTTAAGGCTCTTATGATCAGTGAAGATGTTGCAGTGGGTTCCCATCAAATAGTGCCTCCACATTTTTAATGCATGAACCATAGCTGCTAACTCTAGGTCATGAGTGGGATAATTTTGCTCATGAGGCCTGAGTGCTCTTGAGGCGTAAGCAATGACTCGGTTGTCTTGCATCAAGACACAACCTAGTCCAGTGCCAGAGGCATCACAATACACATCAAATGGCTTGCTGCTGTCGGGTTGCGCTAACACTGGTGTTGTGGTTAGATGTTGCCTTAATGCATGAAAGGCATCTTCGCACTTCTGACCCCAAACAAACTTGGCTTCTTTCTTCAACAGCTCAGTTATGGGCTTCGCAATTCGAGAGAAATCCAGAATGAATCATCGGTTATAACCAGCTAATCCCAGGAAACTCTGAATCTGACGGACAGTCGTGGGTGGCTTCCAGTTCATCACCTCCTGCACCTTATCAGGATCAACAGCTATACCTGCCTGAGAGATAGTGTGACCCAACAATTTGATCTCCTTTCGCCAAAAATCACATTTTGACAACTTGGCATAAAGGTGGTGCTCTCGCAGACATTGAAGCACTACATGCAAATGCCCGGCATGTTCTTCTTCGTTCTTCGAGTACACCAAGGTATCATCATGAAAACCACTACGAATTTGTCCAATTCAGGCATAAAAATAGAATTCATCAGATACATGAAATACGCTGGTGCATTAGTCAGCCCGAAAGAGATCACCAAGAATTCATATAGCCCATATCTGGTTGAGAAAGCAGTTTTCAGAATATCGCTTGCTCGTATCTTGATCTGATGGTAGCCGGAGCGGAGGTCTATCTTGGAAAACACTTTGGTTCCGACCAACTGATCAAAAATAGCATCAATACGAGGCAAAGGATACTTGTTCTTGATAGTCACCGCATTAAGAGAGTGGTAATCTATACACAGCCTCAAGCTTTCATCCTTCTTCTTTACAAACAAGGCTGGACATCCCCAAGGTGAAGTACTTGGGCGGATCAAACCATTGTCCAGCAATTCTTGCAATTGCTTCTTCAATTCTGCCAATTCAACGAGTGGCATCCGGTAAGGCCTCTTGGAAATAGGTGTCGTTCCCGGTTGCAACTTGATGGCGAATTCAATATCCCGGTCTGGTGGCATTCCTGGCAATTCATCAGGGAAGATATCTGCATACTCACAGACCACTGGAATCTTCTTCAGAGGTAACTCCATCATAGCAAAAGCACATGACTGAGTAGAAGCTTGACTGGGCAGAAACAAGGTGAAATTCCCACAGATTGGGGAATTGATTTCCACGATGCGGCTGGCTACATCAAGCACTACTTGGTGTAGGGTCATCCAATTAGCTCCCAGAATAATATCCACATTTTCCAAACCCAAAACAAGAAGGGTGGTTTTGATAATGTGGCTCCCCAGTTGAATAACACACTTTGGTTTAATTAATTAGTTGCAATTTTACCCCCAGGTGTGGCTATCATAAATGACCCTTTTGTGTGATAGAAAGGCTGTTGACATTTAGCACTGATCTTTTGGCTAATGAAACCATGAGATGCACCAGAATCAAACAGAATTAAAGCAGGTTGATTATAAACTGAAAAGATACCAGTCATGATGGGGGCTCCCTCAGGTAACTCCTCCAGAGTAGTGAAGTTGAGCTTCCCTTGCCTGACTTGTACCTTCTGCTTTCTTCCCTTGTCTTGATTTGGTGCTGGCATCTGCCTCTGCTGGTTCCATGGACAATTCTTGGCATAGTGGCCCACATTGCCACAAGTAAAGCACTTGTTCCCATTGCCCTGGCGGAACTGCTGCTGTTGCGGAGGCTGATTGTTCCTTGGAGCGGGAGCTGGAAAATGAGTGGGTGCTAGCTACTGCTACTGAGGTGGCCTGATCACCCATCTGCCTGCCTGCAGCTGAAATCCTCTACTCTGATTGTGAGAAACAATCCTGAACCTCTGGGCCTGAGCGAATGGTGCTACAATTGGTGCCTTTCTCTTCTTCTCTGCCCAGTGAGCTACAATACAATCCTCCTGGGAGATGGCCAGGTTGACCAACTCATTGAAGCTATCAACCCGGACAGTGTTGAGACGTTCCCGCAGCTTGGTGTTGAAACCCTGCGGAAGCGGTCTCTCTTCTTCTCATCAGAATCAGCATGATAACCTGCATACTGGCACATGTCGTTGAAGGCCTGAGCGTACTGCAATAGCGTGCGGGTTCCTTGATTATGTGCCAGAAACTCATTCAGCTTGCGATCAAGAATTCCTGCTGGAATGTGGTGCCCTCTGAAAGCAGTCTTGAATTCCTCCCAAGACACTTCATGATCAACGGGGAGCATAGCACGTAAGTTGTCCCACCAAGCTGTTGCACGGCGAAGCGAGCCTTGGTATCATCAGGGCAGTCTCCCGTGAGGAGGGCAAACTTGGACTCAACGATGCGGAGCCACACGTTGACATCCAACAAATCCTCTGCCTTGGTGAACAAGGGTGGCTTCGTGCTCAGGAATTCCTGGTAGGTTGCCGCTGCCAGAGGTCGCTGCGGCTAGCCGCCACCATACTGCTGAGGGTGGGGCTGGCGCTGCAAGAGCTATTGCAGAATCTCGTTCTGCTGGGCCATCAGCTCCTGCACTGTGGGAGCTAGAGGAGGTGGCGGGGGAACTTGCTCGTTATGCCCGCGACGGTGCCTAGCTGCCATCTGAAAACAGAGATTGTCGCCATTGTTATCCCAACTCACAATTTCGAACGACATGCTATTATCTCATATGGAAAGAAATTGCCATAATCATAACATTAAGTTCGAAGGAAGATAACATGGTTACAACATCCCATAGATCTCAAAAGTTCTCAAGGGTTACATCAATTAGGGGAAAGTACCCATAAGCCTAGTCCAAAATCTGTCATTAACTAAGCTCGCGTAGGTTTCTATCCTCTAAGATGTCAAAACGACTGATCAACCCTGAGCGGTGGAAGCGACACTGGATGCGGGTGAAGGGGGCATCACGGAGGTTGTCCCATTGGCACCAGAGGCTGGTCCTAACTCCTCGGTTGCCTCTTCTCCCTCGCTTCTGGCCTCATTGGCCTCCATCTCTAAGTGGTGCATGTCCAGGTGGTCATTAGCTTCTTCAAGTTCCCGCTGCACATCATGGAGTTGGTTCTCCAAGACATCAATAGTGTTGTCTTGGATCTCCTCCTGCTGCACCAAGGTGGTAATGCGCTGGCTCAGTCTTTCCACCTGCAGATCCTTCTCCACCAACTTGGAGGACAAGTCGACCACAAAGTCTTCTCGGCTGTCGAGGGTGAGCTTGGTGGTTTGAGCGATGTTAGCAAGGTGTGCCATAGCATCGCTCTGCAGGGCCTGAAGGCGGTACAGCGCACTCATGCACTGAACAGTGACCCTCCCAACCAAGTCAGGATACATTGCCCACACATCTTTCACATGGCTCACACGATTACACCACATGGGGTCATCCTTTTTCTCAGCAGGGAAGAGTCCCAAAGGATGCATCACCATCTCCAGGGGATGGTAGCCACAGAAAGTCGTCAGAGTCTTCATCGCTGCCGCTTCAGTGGTGTCGTCCGTCCTGAATCCAACCGCCTCGGAGTCAAGAGAACGCCAACTCGGCTGAAGGGGATGAGCCTCCAAAGTCAGCCAGACTCAACAACATGGTACCCGATGCTCCTCGTACAACTGCACCGTGTACAGAGGGGGCGTAGGGTAACCGGCGGAGTTAAGCACTTCCCACAAGATGGAAGGAAAGCCATCGTGAGAAAGGAAGTCAGAGTTGAAATGAGTGTCTCCTCCACTGGCGGGGGTGGTGGATTCATCTGAGGAAGGGTATCAGAGGTAAAGATTATGGTGGAAGGAAAAAAATAAAAGAGCCTGAGTGGTTTAAAAGGAAGTGGGTTAGCTCAATTTTTACTTCTTTAGTGTCTAATCCCTTTTAGTTTTCATAATGCATGCATGCTGAAAGTAATGTCTCCTCTCTAAATAAAAGGGTGCTCCTAGGGCATCCTTTAAAAATCTAAGTACTGGCCCACAGGGCCTACTTAATTAGCCACATATTTCTCCCTCTATTCCTAAGGCCTTTCGTCCTAGGTCTAGCGATCTAGTCCTGACGATTCTTATCAGTTTCTAAGCAAGTTTTAGATTTTGAAAATTGGTATTCATGGTTTATTGTCCTTCTCTATGGTGGTATTTGCTCCGATACCAGCTGATGCAGAATCGCTCGAATTATTCCAGCTTAAGTGCCTAAGTCACGCCTCAGGGGCCATAACACACTTAAATCGGAATAACCTGTCAGTCCCTTAGATCTAGTCTGATAAAGCCACTTAACCAGGATCAAATACCACACACTCACTCGAAGGTGAGTCACAGAAGAAACACAATAAAACAAGAAATCCCAAATTAAAGTACTGAATTATTACGTAAATCAGAGTTTTTCACGTAGCGGGTAAAAGTTCATAAAATAAGATGCAACGGATAATCGATGTCGTCGGTAGCGAGGAATTGGGCAAGGCCTAGCCCACTACTCCTCTTGCTCCTCTCCTGCCAGAGCAGCATCCCACTCGACTGTGGCAGGGAGGTAGGCCAAGTCACACCATCAACCATATCCTGAAGCGTACCTGCAAAAAATTATGCCATAAGCAAGGCTGAGTATACTAATACTCAGCTAGACTTACCCGGTGTGAGGAATCTACTCCTCTACCTCTAAACCATGCAGCTATTTGGCTGAGGGGTTTGGTTTGCCAAAAGCACTAGCTGTATCTAAAATCAAGTTTTAGCTTTTCAATTTCTAGCATCATTAGCTTAACTAAGTTGGCTCCTTCTAAGCATACATGGTAGCAAGCATTTAGTACAATCAACAAGTTATCTCAAGTAATCCTCATTTCACTTCTTACTCAATGTAGTACAAGGGGTCAAGCAGTCTCATTAGCTGTAAGAAGTAGACAATTCGAATTGAGTTTTAACCTTGCAAGGTAAACCTAAACACACGACATGTCAGGGCACTCCGTCCCCACACATGTCAACAGTCCCCATCGATTCCCCATTCGCGTCCAGGCCTCACCGCCTTGGCATACAATGCTCCACTGACCCCGGCCGCCGCCGTGCAGTGACCACACTTGTACCCACCATAGCTAGCATGGGAGACCCAGTCTCAGGTTGTGATGGAACCTCCCAAGTAATTAGGCCCACCTACAGTTGTCCTTGTCTAACGGACTTCAGACAACCCTGTAGGTGCCCCTGAATCACTTGACAAGTTCGGTATCTGCTTTTCTCACCTTTCCCAAGAGCGTTTCACCCGTCTTGCAGACATTACAGAACATCGGAGATATAGAAATGCGGAAGCGATTACATAAACTTACATTTATTTAGAAAGTAAGATCAAGTTATTTATTACAGACTAGAGTTATAAAATGAGTGCCGAGTAGTATTATTACAATACCAAGGGAGGCAAAAACTCCTCCCGATAGTTTTTATAAAAGTTTTTATGGAGGACCATGTCCTCCCGCAGCTTCACTCTTGTTTTTCTTCATTTGGAACCACCTTGGAGCAAAAGCAACAAAAGGTTGTTGCTTCCTCACCTAAAAACAACGGGGGAATAAACCCTGAGTATGGAATTACTCAGCAAGTCTTACCCGACTAAAGAAAAGACTCTTAAGGGTATGCTGGTTATCAGGGAGTCAAGGTAAGGTTTCTCAATGATCAATGACTCTGTTTTGCGGAAATGCTTACTAAAGTGGATACTTAAAAATCCAGTTTTATTTGTCAAGTTAAGTAAAATTACCTGCAACTAGAGTTCTTTCTACCCTAGTTCAATCACTTGACCTACACTAGCCAATTTCTTAACAAAACCTTTCATCTTTACTGGAGTTCTACGTATAGGGCAGTGACCAAGTCTTCATAACCGCGAAGGTACGGCGATCCGAATCGATTATACTCAGCTGAGGATCTCCAATCACACGACATATGTAGCACTTAACCCTTGCATATGTCAACCCGCCACCGGGGTTCTTAAGACTAGATCAGGTTCACGCGAACCGAGAGCACAGATACACCACCGTCCAGCCTCTTGCCATGGAGGGTACACGCTACTCTCGCCACCGCTCCACGCCCATTCCGTGTTATCTTATTCTGGCCTTAGTCTGCCTGAGGCAAGGCTTACCCATGACGAGGCATGTGACCAGTTAAAGGGTCCTCGGTCATCAAGCCTACATCGAGACGGTCCTTAATCGACTCAGACGGAGACACTACACCGAGACTCCTTTCTCGTGCAAGTCACCCGCCCGGTCTCAGCTTAATCATTTCAAACCCAAAGTTTGGTACTTGGCAGAGGTACATCTTTTCCGATGTTGAACCCATCAAGGCCTTTGACAGATCCACCATCAAGTTTTATTTTTGAAAACATCCCACCCACCTTTGCCACATCATATTTTGTAAAAACAAAACATTTTGTTTTCTAAAGCAAGGCTAAGCATCAAAGTCTTTTGTAAAACGGGTGATCAAGGAAGGTAATCAAATTCAAGGAAGGTAATGCAGGAATTGTTTAATCAATCAACTCCTAACACCTAATGCATCAAGCAAGTGAGAAAGATTTTAAAAACATCAAGGAGGGTGGCAAATGCACCGGGGCTTGCCTTCGTTAATAGGTGAGTCAGGCTCGGACCCGCAGATATCAAAGTAGAAACAATTTCCGGCCTGAGATTCCGAAGGTGGTGGTGTCTTCTCTTCAGTTACTTCGATCTCTTCTTCGTTTTCTAAATATAACCATATAGGTATATATAAGAATGAATGCCATGTAATGCTCATGAGAGTGCAAAGATAATAAGGATTTATTATCTAAGTCTTGAATACAACTTTCCTTCACGGAACTCCAAGAACTTAGGGTTTCCGGAGTCAGTAAAGGATTTCAAATGGCAGGGGGGTAGGGTTTTGGGTTCTAGTTATCAAACAAAGTCCAATTCAAATCAAACTCTACCCAAGACTTCTAAATAATGTGTAAAGCTCATATAAAAAGTTTGGGCATTTTTGGAATTACCATTTATTTCCTAAAAATCTAGAACTAATGGTTTAAGCTAGTTTAAATGCCTCAAAATTCCTTATTTAGTCTAAAATTCATGAAACTATTTTTATTAAATACTATGGAAAATAAGAAGTCTAGGAAAATTGGTTTGACAATTTTAGGATTTTCCTACAATTTTCTGTAAATTTCTAAATTTCCACTGAAAAAGAAAAGGGAAAAGATTAAACAGTATTGGGCTGGTTTCAGCCCAGGCGGTCCAGGTCCAGGGAAAACGCGCCCGCGGCCGTGCGCTGGCTGTTTTGTGAAAAGGCCCTCGGGTTCTTGGCTAACTGGAGACAGGTTCTTTCAATGTTTCACTCTGTCACTGACGATTTGCAGAAGAGTCCTCCGGTTTCTATTCCTTCGCAGGGTGAAGTCCCCGACGACGGCGAACGCGGCCGAGCTCCGGCGAGCACGTAGACCGGCCGGAGGAGGCCAAGACCGGTGCTCAGCTTTGGACTAAACCAAATCCATGACGTAGAGAATGTTTCCCCTAGCTTAATTGCGAGAATGGTGACATATTCTATCCTGCCCATGAGAATAGCGAAGGTTATGAGCATTTGATCGTGTTCCCGGTGATTGGTGATCCCCTAGTCCAAATTGGTGGTTCGGCAAGCATCATAGACATATGAGAAAGCTTAAACGAGGGAGAGGGGAGGATGAACTGACCGGAATGGGGCTGGCCGCGGTAAGGTTGGTTTCGGGGTTGCAGAAGCTTGATTTGGGGGGAAACCGAAATTCAAGCTCACTGATGCACGATTGCTAGCGATTCTTGGTGGCTGGGTGGCTGATGCCCTTGGGGGCTGGTGGAGGGCTCAATTTATAGGAAGCAAGAGCGGTGGCCGGGAATTTTAACGGCGACGCGCGGTGGTCGGAAGGGCAGGGAGTTACTGGCGTGCATGAATTCGTGTCCACCGTCGTGGCGACCTCACCGGCGACGATTGGACAGCCGTAGCGAGTCACGGCGTCGCGGTGGAAAGGCAAAGCCACGAGGCACAAGGCCGAGAGGCGGCGGTTCACCGGCGAAGTTATCCGCAGTGGCCGTGGCAACTTGGTACGGTAGTTGGACTTGTTTATGGCCGGAGTTATCCACGGCGGTGATATTTGTGTGACCCCGAGCGCTATCCAAACCATCCAAACACCGATCGCGGTGACGACGGCACGAATCATGGTGGAGGGTCGTTGGCTGTGAAGATTCCCTGCGCTGGCGATCTGATCCATATGGGGTACTGTACCATGGCGAATGGGTTCAGTCAGTCTGACAGACCGTTTTTGAGCTTGATTTTCTCCCAAACTTATATGGCAACATGATCAACACTCTGTAGCAAAATTGTAGAGCAATATACCATCTACAACATTGCTATATTGTGCTACCACAAAAAGTCAATGGATCTTGCTTGAAATTAAGCCTGAAGTTCATGTCAGTCCACTATCAGTCTGATTTCAGACTTTAAGTAGTCTGACAGTCCAACTTTGGGCTTAATTATCTCCTGAATTTTCTTAAAACTATGCTCACACTCTTAAGAAAAGTTGTTCTCCTTTGTTTGCTCTACAACTTTGATGTGGTGACATAGGGCAAAGACCCTAGAGTTTGAAAGTTACAAGGCTCAAAAGTTGAGCCCACAAATCTGAAATTCAGACTTAGAGTGAAATCTCAATTGGGGTCCTTTTTGCAAATGAATCCAAAACTTAGGGTTTGGCTTGTAAATCTCTATATTTGTGAATCAAATGACTTAATATGCTTTAACCTTGTAGTTTTTACACTTTAGTCCAAATGTGCACAGTTTTTGCACATAGGCCCCTAGGGTTGGGACTTAGGGTTTTCCAGGGTTCCAATGGGGGTTTTTGGTGTCTCATGGGTATAAATGTGATTCAAGTTCATTCTTGGGAACATTTTATGACTATTCCCCTAAAGCTTTTAGGTTTTCTCAATTTGGGTTAGGTTTTACCCTTTAATCCCTATTTAGGGCTAAGTTCCCTATCCAGTGTTCTATTTGCAAAATGCTATAACAAAACAACTGGTTTGAAATTTTTACCTAGTGAATGCACTCTAGGTGTGTCAAACATATACAATGCCAATGTTTATGATGCCATGCTCAAGTTTTAGTTGCAGTAACACCAGGGGTGTTACATCCTTCCCCCCATAAAAGAATCTCGTCCCGAGATTAAAAGTCCTAGGGTAAGTAATGGTAAAGGAAACACATCACGTTTTTATTTCCTTATTCTTGGTACAAGGCAGGGGTGGTTTGGGACTCACTCCTTTATTATAACAATGTTGTACACTTTACAAATTACAAGAGGCTAAAAAGCCTGGGAAATTCTTATCTAAAAAGTCTTGAGTTTCCCATGTAGCCTCATCTTCGGAATGTTGGTTCCACTGTATCTTGTAGAACTTGAGAGTTTTTCTCCGGGTAACCCTGTCCTTTTTATCCAAGACTCGAATAGGGTGCTCAGAATATGTCAAGTCTGGCTCAAGGACAACATCTATCACTTCAATGGTTCGATCGGGAACCCGAAGACACTTCTTCAATTGTGACACGTGGAACACATTATGCACAGCAGACAATGTTTCGGGTAATTGGAGTCGGTACACATTGCTCAACTATAGGGAAAGGACCAATGTACCGGGGTGCAAGCTTTCCTTTAACCCCGAAACGTGATACTCCCCTCATTGGCGAAACCTTTAGGTAGACATAGTCTCCCACAAGGAAGTATAAGGGCATTCGCCGTTTGTCTGCATAAATCTTTTGACGAGCTTGAGCTTTCTTCAAATTATGAATTATTTTCTGAACCTTTTCTTCGGTTTCTTTCACCAGGTTCAGTCCAATTTATCGGAGTACGACATCGTCGTCCATATAAAGCTTCAAAGGGTGCCATCTTGATGCTTTCTGGATAGCTATTATTATATGAGAATTCCGCTAACAGCAAATATTCATCCCATTTTTGTAGAAATTCCAGAACACACGCCCGTAGCATATCTTCAAGTATTTGGTTCACTCTCTCAGTCTGCCCACTGGTTTGAGGAGGGTAGGCCGAACTATGGAGCAACTTAGTACCCAAGGATTTGTGAAGTGCTTCCCAAAACTTGACTACAAATTGAGGTCCACGATCCGACACTATGGTTTTTGGAACACCATGCAGACTAAGAATACGAGCAATGTACAATTGGGCATAGACAGTAACCAGGTGATTTGTCTTGACTGGCAGAAAATGAGCAATTTTCGTAAGCCGATCAATTATAACCCAGATAGGATCATACCCCTTTGTAGTCCTGGGTAATCCCATAATGAAGTCCATACTAATATCTTCCCATTTCCATGTTGGGATAGGTAAAGATTGTAATGGACCGACAGTCTTCATGTATATGGCCTTGACACGTTTACAAGTGTCACATCTAGCCACATAGCATGCAATTTCAATTTTCATCTTTGCCCACCAATAGAGACGATGTCAGCCAGAAGAACACATAAGGTTCCATCTGTGCAATTTGTTTCTTCTGATGACACTGTACTATCTGAGTCTGTTGGGCGGGCGGCAATTATGCAATTTTACCCAAACAGAATCAGATGCACCATCTTGGGTAAAACACACAGAAAGAGGTTTACCAACAAGTGGTTGCAGTGAGTTCATAGCACACGAGACGGGTGTGATTGTCGAATAACATCACGGCCAACTTGTGTTAGCCAGGGAATCCAAGCTCACGAAAGGTGAGATAGATTCAGGAAAAATTACCAGCAGAGGGATCTGTAGATGCGGACTTTGCATCCAGTCCATTTTATCAGGCACTAGTCATGGATCGGCATGATCACACACGCAGGAAAAGCATGCGTGAGGCGGTCGAGGCGCGACTAGAGCGATAATTTACTGGTCGACTTAATTTGATTTTTGGTAAGTACTTTCTTTAGGTTGGGTTGAACCAAAGTGAGTTTGGACAACTCGATAAAACGATCTCTAAACTCAGCCTTCGTTCATCGGGCAGTTACAAGTTAGTCAAAACCAACTTGTTGAACTACTTTTGACATTAAGCAAATCCCCTCAATACCATTGGTAAGCCAAGGGTTGAGAGTTCACTCTTTGTTAATAAGAGGTTATGTATGTGGGTAAAAATTTATTTGGTCAAGTTGTTCATCCGTTTTTCTCATGCGAGATGAATTATCCACTTGGTTAGGGAATACATGGATTAAATAAGAGAGCGAATGAACAAACTCCTGCATTTCAGCAGTAGGGGAAGCAGATCTCTATTTTGAGAGCTAATCAGTTGTTTTCCAACACTAAAAAGCTCCAAGGCTTCACCTTTAAACAAAGGATGTAAAGGGAACTTGTATGAGTAGTCACTATCAAGATCAAAAGAAATAAGACCACACATGAAAGTGGTATGCCCTTTTGATCCAACGGAAATGACAGATGTTGCTTGATATCTTTCACAAACAACATAGAAATTGTTTCAAGGAAAGGTCAATGGAAGATAACACATGAGTGTAATTCCATAATGGATCATGACTAGAGACCTCGATACCGACATGCGCCAAGCAGCAAAATCCTATGTGCACATTCACAGGAGGATCTCAGTTTCGCCGCGGTACCATAAGTTCTTAACCATGACACCATTACAAAATTGGCACCATAATGAATCTCACAAGGTAAGAACAATTTGCGCAAAGATAACATATCAATATAGTCTAATAATGGATTATGACTATTAACGGTGATACCAACGGGTGCCAAGTAGTGCAACCATGTGTGTGCATCCACAGGAGGCCCTCGGTTTCATTGTGGTGCCATCGGTTTTAGTCATAACACCATTGCTAGACGTAACCAATAAGAAATCTCGCGTGACACTAATGGATTGGGCCAGGGTGACAATATACAAATAGATACTCCATCAGTAAAGATGGATATAAGTAGAGAGCCAAATAGATTATGACCCGATGAAATGAACAAGGCATGGCCATAACCTAAACTTGATAAAAGAAGTACGATGGAAGACTGTTAATTCAGCCCCAAGCATATGTCTATGCCTATTGCAGAGATCACAAGGTCAAGGATTAGTATCTGATTAGATACGGAGAGAAAACAATCATAAGATTAAGTTGGTATGCCTTCGAGAGATATGAAGAAACCAAAGGCATCAAACTTAAGAAAATGGTCGGACATGTCTTTCCCGGGTTGGGTTGATAAAACAACAGGGCGATCCGCAAGGGGAGGCCAACTATACTAGAGGCCACAACCTGTATCAACTGAACAAGAGAATGGTTCTAGAAGGAGACATGACTTGAGATCCTTATTTTAAGTCTAGATACACCTTAGGTCCGACAAAGAAATTATCTAGGCTTTTATTTGTATGGGTGTGGTCATGGAGTGATAACAGAAAATTCAACTTTGGGTCGGGTCATGGTTCACTAAATACGAATATAGCCCAATTTTGGGTTTAGGCAATCAAGTCACCAACTCTCTATTGGCCATAACTCAACCTGATGGTTCTCAGATCAGGGTTGAGAATTGCTTTATGCTGGGCTAACCAGTTCATGCCCAAGATGACATCTATGTCTTGGCCCTTCAGAACAATCATATTAGTAGGAAAGTCCCGTCCGGCCAATGTTACGGGCACTTGATAAGCCACTTCTTTTCACTTTTGGTAGCTTTACTGTCGGGCGGGGAAGACCATTCGTCAACCAATCTTCATAGAGGGAGGGGGCCTGAAAAGGTCCAGTTCACCATCAAGTGCTTCTCCAGCTATATGCGAGGGTCCAGCTTCCGACTCGACAGGATCCGTAGGTTCACTAGAATGCAGTTGCGAATATAGTACATGAACTTCTTCATGTAAGGTATGGCAATATGTCTGCAGGTTATCAACGGCCAAGTTGAACTCGGCTACTCGAGCTTGAGCTGTTTCCTCCTTGGCCCATGCAAGCGAACGAGATTGAACAACCCAGTCGAGTGCCAAATCCCGGTCCGCGAGCTGATCTCGCAGATGGTGGACGTCTCTTCTCAACTCATTTATTCGGTCGCCATCTGCGACCCATATATCCGTCCTGTGGCGGTGTTTCGCTTGGAGCCGACTCACTTCAGCTTCAAGATCCCCTATCGGATCGTTGCTTCCACTACTACTATTATCATGTCTTGGGGCCAGCTGGTGACATGGAACACCAATCGGTCCAGTATGTTTGCGCACTGTTCTCCTTGTGCGCGGCGGCATTTTTCTAAGGGGAAAAATTTGATTAGTATAGTTCTTAGCATGATGCATGTATAATTACAGAATCAACCTTAGTTGATTCACACCTTCTATATGTTGCACTCTTACTACCTGGTCTTTAAAATAAACTCTTCAGAATACTTAGGTAAGAAGGGAAGAGATTTTCTAGGTAAGTCTTTAGAAAATCCTTTTGAAGATGCCTCATAATATCTGCAGAGAAGGGCTTTGCTCCGATACCAGCTGTGACGGAACCTCCCAAGTAATTAGGCCCTCCTACAGTTGTCCTTATCCAACGGACTTCAGACAACCCTGTAGGTGCCCCGGAATCACTTAGCAAGTTCGGTATATGCTTTTGTCACCTTTCCCAAGAGCGTTTCACCCATCTTGCAGACATTACAGAACATCGGAGATATAGAAATGCGGAATCGATTACATAAACTTACATTTATTTAGAAAGTAAGATCAAGTTATTTATTACAGACCAGAGTTATAAAATGAGTGCTGAGTAGTATTATTACAATACCAAGGGAGGCAAAAACTCCTCCCGATAGTTTTTATAAAAGTTTTTATGGAGGACCATGTCCTCCCGCAGCTTCACTCTTGTTTTTCTTCATTTGGAACCACCTTGGAGCAAAAGCAACAAAAGTTTGTTGCTTCCTCACCTAAAAACAACGGGGGAATAAACCCTGAGTATGGAATTACTCAGCAAGTCTTACCCGACTAAAGAAAAGACTCTCAAGGGTATGTTGGTTATCAGGGAGTCAAGGTAAGGTTTCTCAATGATCAAAGACTCTGTTTTGCGGAAATGCTTACTAAAGTGGATCCTTAAAAATCCAGTTTTATTTGTCAAGTTAAGTAAACTTACCTGCAACTAGAGTTCTTTCTACCCTAGTTCAATCACTTGACCTACACTAGCCAATTTCTTAACAAAACCTTTCATCTTTACTGGAGTTCTACGTATAGGGCAGTGACCAAGTCTTCATAACGGCGAAGGTACGGCGATCCGAATCGATTATACTCGGTTGAGGATCTCCAATCACACGACATATGTAGCACTTAACACTTGCATATGTCAACCCGCCACCGGGGTTCTTAAGACCAGATCAGGTTCACGTGAACCGAGAGCACAGATACACCACCGTCCAGCCTCTTGCCATGGAGGGTACACGCTACTCTCGCCACCGCTCCACGCCCATTCCGTGTTATCTTATTCTGGCCTTAGTCTGCCCGAGGCAAGGCTTACCCATGACAAGGCATGTGAGCAGTTAAAGGGTCCTCAGTCATCAAGCCTACATCGAGACGGTCCTTAATCGACTCAGATGGAGACACTACACCGAGACTCCTTTCTCGTGCAAGTCACCCGCCCGGTCTCAGCTTAATCATTTCAAACCCAAAGTTTGGTACCTGGCAGAGGTACATCTTTTCCGATGTTGAACCCATCAAGGCCTTTGACAGATCCACCATCAAGTTTTATTTTTGAAAACATCCCACCCACCTTTGCCACATCATATTTTGTAAAAACAAAACATTTTGTTTTCTAAAGCAAGGCTAAGCATCAAAGTCTTTTGTAAAACGGGTGATCAAGGAAGGTAATCAAATTCAAGGAAGGTAATGCAGGAATTGTTTAATCAATCAACTCCTATCACCTAATGCATCAAGCAAGTGAGAAAGATTTTAAAAACATCAAGGAGGGTGGCAAATGCACCGGGGCTTGCCTTCGTTAATAGGTGAGTCAGGCTCGGACCCGCAGATATCAAAGTAGAAACAATTTCCGGCCTGAGATTCCGAAGGTGGTGGTGTCTTCTCTTCAATTACTTCGATCTCTTCTTCGTTTTCTAATTATAACCATATAGGTATATATAAGAATGAATGCCATGTAATGCTCAAGAGAGTGCAAAGATAATAAGGATTTATTATCTAAGTCTTGAATACAACTTTCCTTCACGGAACTCCGAGAACTTAGGGTTTTCGAAGTCAGTAAAGGATTTCAAAGGGCACGGGGTAGGGTTTTGGGTTCTAGTTATCAAACAAAGTCCAATTCAAACCAAACTCTACCCAAGACTTCTAAATAATGTGCAAAGCTCATATAAAAAGTTTGGGCATTTTTGGAATTACCATTTATTTCCTAAAAATCCAGAACTAATGGTTTAAGCTAGTTTAAATGCCTCAAAGTTCCTTATTTAGTCTAAAATTCATGAAACTATTTTTATTAAATACTATGTAAAATAAGAAGTCTAGGAAAATTGGTTTGACAATTTTAGGATTTTTCTACAATTTTCTGTAAATTTATAAAGTTCCACTGAAAAAGAAAAGGGAAAAGATTAAACAGTATTGGGCTGGTTTCAGCCCAGGCGGCCTAGGTCCAGGGAAAACGCGCCCGCGGCCGCGCGCTGGCTGTTTTGTGAAAAGGGCCTCGGGTTCTTGGCTAACTGGAGACAGGTTCTTTCACTGTTTCACTGTGTCACTGACGATTTGCAGAAGAGTCCTCCGGTTTCTATTTCTTCGCAGGGTGAAGTCCCCGACGACGGCGAACGCGGCCGAGCTCCGGCGAGCACGTAGACCGGCCGGAGGAGGCCAAGACCGGTGCTCAACTTCGGACTAAACCAAATCCATGACCTAGAGAATGTTTCCCCTAGCTTAATTTTGCGAATGGTGACCTATTCTATTCTGCCCACGAGAACAGTGAAGGTTATGAGCATTTGATCATGTTCCCGGTGATTGGTGATCCCCTAGTCCAAATTGGTGGTTCGGAAAGAATCGTAGACATACGAGAAAGCTTAAACGAGGGAGAGGGGAGGATGAACTGACCGGAATGGGGCTGGCCGCGGTGAGGTTGGTTTCAGGGTGGCGGAAGCTTGATTTGGGGGAAAACCGAAATTCAAGCTCACTGATGCACGATTGCTAGCGATTCTTGGTGGCTGGGTGGCTGATGACCTTGTGGGGCTGGTGGAGGGCTCAATTTATAGGAAGCAAGAGCGGCGGCTGGGAATTTTAACGGCGACACACGACGGTCGGAAGGGCAGGGAGTTACTGGCGTGCATGAATTCATGTCCACCGTCGTGGCGACCTCACCGGCGACGATTGGACAGCCGTAGCGAGTCACGGCGTCGCGGTGGAAAGGCAAAGCCACGCGACACAAGGCCGAGAGGCGGCGGTTCACCGACGAAGTTATCCGCAGTGGCCGTGGCAACTTGGTACGGTGGTCGAACTTGTTTATGGCCGGAGTTATCCACGACGGTGATATTTGTGTGACCCCGAGCGCTATCCAAACCATCCGAACACCGATCGCGGTGACGACGGCACGAATCGCGGTGGAGGGTCGTCGGTGGTGAAGATTCCCTGCGCTGGCGATCTGATCCATATGGGGTACTGTACCATGGCGAATGGGGTTCAGTCAGTCTGACAGACCGTTTTTGAGCTTGATTTTCTCCCAAACTTATATGGCAACATGATCAACACTCTGTAGCAAAATTGTAGAGCAATATACAATCTACAACATTGCTATATTGTGCTGCCACAAAAAGTCAATGGATCTTGCTTGAAATTAAGCCTAAAGTTCATGTCAGTCCACTGTCAGTCTGATTTCACACTTTAAGTAGTCTGACAGTCCAACTTTGGGCTTAATTATCTCCTGAATTTTCTTAACACTATGCTCACACTCTTAAGAAAAGTTGTTCTCCTTTGTTTGCTCTACAACTTTGATGTGGTGACATAGGGCAAAGACCCTAGAGTTTGAAAGTTACAAGGCTCAAAAGTTGAGCCCACAAATCTGAAATTCAGACTTAGAGTGAAATCTCAATTGGGGTCCTTTTTGCAAATGAATCCAAAACTTAGGGTTTGTCTTGTAAATCTCTATATTTTGAATCATATGACTTAATATGCTTTAACCTTGTAGTTTTTACACTTTAGTCCAAATGTGCACAGTTTTTGCACATAGGCCCCTAGGGTTGGGACTTAGGGTTTTCCAGGGTTCCAATGGGGGTTTTTGGTGTCTCAGGGGTATAAATGTGATTCAAGTTCATTCTTGGGAACATTTTATGACTATTCCCCTAAAGCTTTTAGGTTTTCTCAATTTGGGTTAGGTTTTACCCTTTAATCCCTATTTAGGGCTAAGTTCCCTATCCAGGGTACTATTTGCAAAATGCTATAACAATACAACTGGTTTGAAATTTTTACCTAGTGAATGCACTCTAGGTGTGTCAAACATATACAATGCCAATGTTTATGATGCCATGCTCAAGTTTTAGTTGCAGTAACACCAGGGGTGTTACACAGGTCGCGTGAGGTATAAAGTCTGCACCCGGTTTCACTCAGGTACTAGGTTTACCGGTTACCATATTTCCCGACATGTGCTTAGTACGTTCAAAAGCTTGACTCATGTATCCACACATTAATCCTTAGTTCCTTTTTCCCGTATCATGGACAAGGCATCCTCCCTGGATCCAAGTCCATAGACTAACATAGATCCCGTTATCAAGATGAATACAATCAATTCCTGACCTTAAGTGTAGTAAAGTTGCATATATAGATACGATTATGCATAAAAACCGGGGCTTGCCTTCAATAGATGGGGCTGCGGGGAGATCCTCGATGGTAGTCTCAGGAGCTTGCTCCTGGTCTTCCTCGTGGACATCTCCTTTGCTCGGGGATGAGCACGTACTTTCCATCAGCGAGATTGCAATCTAATGAATGCATTGAGTAAGATATATGCATGGTATGATATGCAATTTAGCAATTAGACTTGGATGGTGAATGATCACTTTAATAAGGTAGGGCTTAATCTTGCTACTTGAAGATTCTTGGGGTATACTTAGCAATTTAAGGTCAAGCTTAGTTAAAATAAGTGGTAAGTTTATTTTGGTGTTCCATTGAATTTTTTTAATGTCTTAGTGAGAATTTATCAAGATTTCTAGTCGAACTTTATTGGAGCGAGGTTTATCTTTCATTTCTTTCCTTCTATTTCTCTTATGCCTTTAAGGTGAGTTTGAACTACAAGTTAATTTAGTAAATTTCCAAAAATTCTGTAAATATTACAGTGGCTTCTTACTGGAGTGTAATTCTCTGTCTCAAAATTTGGGGTTTAAAAAATGAATAGTTCTTTCTGGATAAAATTATCAAATATTAGAGCAGCTGGGGTGTTTTGAACTACAACTCCTTTTTAACAGAGGGTTATTTTCTAAGACATATTTGCCGGCATTTAGATGTTATAACATGACTTTGTACAAATTTTTAGCCATTAATACTTATTAGTTATTTTGCTATGATTTTCTAAAATTTCTAGCCAAAGGGGTGCTTTCTACTACCACTATACTTGAAAAATATCAAACAACAAATTTCTAATTTTTCCTATCTTCTTCTTTGTGCAAGAGCAATCATTTTGAAGTTTGGCAACTTTTTGCTTAAGGGAAGGGTGGTAGGAATTATTTGGATTAAATGGCCTTTTTCATGAAGTCATGGCAATGGGTAGTATTTTGCAGCTTTCAATTGGGTTTTGCATTTTTCTCTGGTGGCCTATTTCATTATTGATCTAGTAAAATTTTATTTGCCCATTATTGCACTAATTTTGGATTGCTCATGATTTATTTGAAATATGGCCCAATATCAAGTTTTATTTGTTTACCCTACTTAAAATGATGGGCTGGGGTGTTTATCATTTTTGCAGTGGGGTTCTAGTGGTTACAAGCTCATTGGATTTTTATTAACAGTTTTGAAATTGTTTTCATAATTCTAATAATTGTTTTTCTGGTTTGATTAGTGCCTAATAAAACATTTCACTTTGAATCTGTTCTGGACTAGGGGTCCCTCTATTTTTCCTAGGTTCTCTGTTACTTAAGTGTATTAGGAAAAATAATTGCATTCACTGTTCATTATTTTCTAATGTCTTTCTGGTTTTCCTAAGTTTTGGGCAAAAATGGCTTTTAATAGATATCCCTACTTAAATCTTCAGTACTAGGGTGCTCACTATTTTTAAACAGTGTCTAAATGGGGTTTGAACATCTACAAATTTTCTTAAGTTCATCACAGAAGCATAACTAATTTTTTTTAATTTAATAAGGTTTGGTCATTTTCTTTAATCAATTTCAAACTCTAAAATTTAAAACAGAAAGCATGGGGTTAGTATTTTTAATTGATAGTCCATAATATTTTGAATCCAGCAAAATTGGTTTGGTTAAATTTGGTTTAATATAACTCAAGATATAAATTCTCTAAGTTCTCTACTCAATTTAAAAAGGATAAATAGAAATGGATAAAGGAAATACAATTTTGCGCTGGGGTCTCTGGCGAAAGTTCTTAAGTGAATTACATACAGGTCTCCGGTGCACTATTCGCATGAGTCTATGGCTCTGCAGAAAAGCCCCTAGGGTTTCTGGAAATTGAACTCGCGGTCCTTCCCTAATGGAATAGTGGCCGCAGAGGAAGAAAGGGGCGGAGGGGCTTACCGGCGGCGAGACTGCTTCGGCGAGGTGGTCGAGGGTGTAGGGGAGGTCTTGAGCGTCACGGCGATATGCGGGTCGCCGTCGGGGATGGTCGGAGTCGGCCGGTCCACGTGCGCAGGCGGGGGAGCTCATCGGCGGCGAGGAATCCGGCCTAACCAGGGCATGATTGGTCAATCAAATGGGTCAGCGAGCTTCACTAGAGATCAAGGAAGGTGTGTGTGCAAGGAATCGGAGAATGACTCACTGGATTGCTCGGTCTACGCGAGCAGGCGGGCGACCGAAGTCCGGCGAGGACGATCTTGGGTCTCCGGTGAGGTCCTGTCGGGTCCGAGCGCTTGGAAAGCTTCGCGAATCACTAGCGAAGCTAACCGAAGGGCAAGCGTGACTTGGAAGCGACTGGAGCGGGCTGGCCATGGTGGCCGAGGCTTGGGTAGTGATGGCGGGCGGAAGAGAGCTCGCTAGAGCTAAGGAGGGGCGTCTGGCCAGCGAGGGTGAGCACGGGGTGAGGTGAGGCGCGCCCGGGGAGGTTTAAAGGTGCGGGCGGGCACGACCGAGGGCGAGGGCGCGCGGCAGACTTGACCGAATGTTGGGGCGAGCACGCGCGTGGGTTGGGCGAACACCGGCGTGCCGACCAGGGTCGAACACGTGTGCACGTTTATTCTGCCCGAGTTCTGGCGCGTGTGGTCATTCGTCCGAGCCTGCTCTCGCCTTGGTCAGTGCACAAAACCTCTTCTCCTCCCTATAAGCTGCCCGAGTTCTGAAGTCTGATCTATCTCCTAGCCCGAGCCCGAGGCAAATCCTTGGTTTTGTCATGTCTAGGGCTCGCGTCCAAATGCCATCTTCTGGCATGTGACAGAGGGGTTAGTTAGACACGATTTTGTCAATGGGAGCATTAGGATTAGAGCTAAGGATCAAGGTGAACACGCTCGGTTTTGGTTCAAGGGCTGAAAATTCAGAAATCTGAATTTCAGAAATCCCCATTGAACCTCCACTTGAATGGTTTGTTTGGAGTTCTTAATAAACTATTTTGGACAAGCTTTCATAATCTTTATTGTAGCTTATTTAGTGTATTTCAATGTTTATAATTGGCCTAAGCCATGATTTTATGTTTTTCATGGTCTTTCACCCCTTTTCTTTATTTCTACTTAAATAGCTTGATTAGGGTTGGTATTAGGGTTTCAATATTTTTCCCTCTTTGAAAACCTCATTTGTTTTGAACATGATTCTATTAAATATAAACTTAGTGGATCTATTATTCTTAAGTTAATTTGATGCTTCATGCTCAATTTGGCTTACATGAAATAATGGTTCTTGGGTTAGCACTGAGAAAAGCCCTAGGTGACACAGGGGTGTCACATTATAGCTAGGCACGGCAACTTCTGTGCCCTGCTGGCTTCTCGCGGCACAGCTGTAGCTTTTATGAAGGCTGGTTGCACACACGGAAAGATTGTAAACATGCCGAACTTCAGTCTATCACCAGTGGACTTAACTGATATCCCCAGCCTAGGCCGAAGCATTGGGAATAGATTTATAACACAAATTTGGACGAAGGGTGGGCGAGACTTAGCTGGTGACGAAGCTTGGAGTCACCTTAAGCCGGTATTAAACTTGTACCTGTTGCTTACCTTCTCCTAAGATTACTTTTTACCTTATAATGCTTTGTTGTGTACAGGATGACGATGCCGAAGGTCAATAATTCGAAGCTTGACGGAGACTGATGAAGCCGCTGCACAAAACTTTAGAGACATTTGAATTATCTTTGTAAAAGATATTGTAATTTAGGAATCAAACATTACTCTGTAAATTTGTCCATACCTTGTAATATATTTTTACCTTTTCATCCGTGTGTGAATTGCTTTGATGTGGACGAAACTTATATCTTTTGAGCCGAAGGCGAAAAACACCTTCCCTTCTTTTCGTACACAACGAAGCATATCTTTGCTTCTTTATACTCACCGAAGCCTTGTCATTAAAGCCGAAGCATCTGTTTGTACTCTATGTTATGATGACGATGATCCTACGAATGTCTACATGAATGTGTATGAATGCAATGAATGATGTGATGTAATGTGCAAATGAATGTCCAAACACACGCACACGAAGCCACACCCAGACTCTGCATCCCCTTAGGAACGTCTTTTGAGTCTTAAGCTCTGCATCCCCTTAGGAATGTCTTTTGAGCTTCTTCACCTTCTATTTCGGTGGTATAAGTTCTGCATCCCCTTAGGAACGTCTTTTGAACTTCTTCGCCTTCTATTTCGGCGGTATAAGTTCTGCATCCCCTTAGGAATGACTTTTGAACTTCTTCGCCTTATATTTCTGCGGTATTTGGCTCTGCATTCCCTTAGGAACGACTTTTGAGCAGAAAACTTACGTTGCGCTCCCTTAGGAACGACTTTTTGTAGCTTCGTCATGCTCTGCATCCCCTTGAGGATGACTTTTGAGCTTCTCCATGCTTTTCCTCTTTTTTTCTCTGCAATCGATGGTGCATGCTCAGATTTTACATTTTACATTATTTTGGGGGATTTGACTCTCGTGGATCTAAATAAGAAAGGAAAAATTACAAGCTATGGCCCCATTAAAAACCTTTCTCCCCCTTTGGAAAGGAAAATGGTGCCATAGCAAAAAATGAAAAAAATTACATCAAATTACACATAATATCACCGAAGCTCATCCGCATTCCAAGATCTGGGTATGTCGTTGCCGTCCATATCCTTCAATCTGTAAGAACCGGGCCTCGACGAAGATACCACCAGAAAAGGTCCTTTCCACTTCAGCTGTAATTTTCCCACTATGTCTGTATTGGCTATTCTTCGAAGCACCAAATGCCCTGGCTTGATATTGTTCAATCGAACTTTTCTGTCACGTCATTTTATTGTTTCGGCTTGATATTTGTTAATGTTCTCTACATCCTGAAGTCTGGTTCCCTCTATGGTATCTTTTGCTACGTGATAATCAGCTTCGTCTTCTGCCGAAGCTACTGTTCTTATTGATCCTGCTTTAGCTTCTTCTGGAGTTATAGACTCATCACCAAACAATAATTTGAAAGGTGTAAATCCTGTTAATCTTGACATGGTTGTATTGTGGCTCCACACCACTTTAATCAACTCATCTGGCCACTTTCCTTTGTGCTGATTAAAGATTAGCTTCATTATTCCTGTCAAAATAATGCCATTTGCTCTTTCTACCATTCCGTTTGATTCTGGGTGCCTTACTGATGCAAAATGAATCTTCGTGCCAATTTGGTCACATAAATCTTTGAACATTTTGGCGTCAATCTGTGTTCCATTGTCCACAGTTGGCCTTCGGCACGCCGAAGCGACAAACAATATTTTGTCAGAAGAATTTTTGGACTGTGGCCGAAGTTATTGTGGCCAAAGGCTTTGCTTGAATCCACTTAGAAAAATATTCTACAGCCACCACAGCATACTTCAAGTTACCCTGTGCCGGTGGAAGTAGACCTAATAAATCCAGGCCCATCTTTATAATGCCCAAGTAGGTTGTATCAGCTGCGTGAGAGACGAAGGTTGTTTCTGATCTCTTGCACATTTTTGACAATTATCGCACTTTTGAACTAGCTCTGCTGCATCCGAAGCTGCCTTCGGCTAATAAAATCCTTGTCTAAACACTTTTCCCAGCAAGGGCCTAGACCCAATGTGAGATCTACACAGACCTGCATGTATCTCCTTCATTAACTCTATACCTTCGGTTCTAGATAAACACTTGAGAAGTGGAGAACAGACTCCATGTTTATATAATTCCCCTTCTATTATCACATATGGCCTTGTCCTTGCTTCCATTCTCTTATTATAAACTTCGTCATCCAAAAGACAATTACCTTGAAGGAAAGATATAATTTCAGTTCTCCAATCTTCACTATGTACAGGGGAAATTGCAAGCACTGCTCTCTCCATAAGTTCAACCAAAGGTGCTTTTATTGTCTCAAAAAATACTTCCGAAGGTAGAGGGAACCCCTGTGCCGCTGACTTGGCTAACAGATCAGCATGCTCATTTTTCCCTCTTGGAATATTCTTAACAGAAATTCCTTCAAAAGAAGCTTCGAGCCTTCGAACTGTGTCTAAATATTTTTCAAGATTCGGGTCTCTAGCCTTGCTACTTCTGTCAATATGACCAGAAATGACTTGAGAATCAGTTTTAAGGATTGCCCTTCTTATTCCCATTGCCTTTAACTTCTGAAGCCCTAAAAGAAGAGCTTTGTATTCAGCAATATTATTTGTACAACTGAATTCAAGTCTTGCTGCATAACATGTTCTGACTTTTGAAGGCGCGACTAGGATAGCAGCTGCTCCTACACCGAAGGTTCCCTAGGAACCATCGCAGAACACTGTCCAAGCTTTGGCGTCTTTATTTGTTTCTTCTTCCTGAGCCCCTGGCGTCCAATCAGCAATGAAGTCTGCTAACGCCTAGGACTGAATTGAGGACCTATGTACATAGTCAATACTGAATTTGTTGAGCTCCACAACCCATTTTCCAATCCTTCCAGTAGCTTCTCTGTTCCTCATTATGTCCTTCAAAGGATGTGACGAAGGAACAATTATGTGATATGCTTGAAAATAATGTCGAAGCTTCCTGGAGGCCATTAACACAACATACAACACCTTCTCCAATTCTGTATAATTTTTCTTTGATAAACTTAAAACTTCGGAGACGAAGTACACTGGAGCCTGCCTTTTGATTTGGCCATCTAGCTTCTCCTGTACAAGAGCCGCACTAACTACAGAGTGCGAAGCTGCCACATATAAGAGTAATGGAGCCTCTGGCGAAGGTGGAGTTAGTGTTGTTAGATCGATCAAGTATTGCTTCAACTCTTCACAAGCTTTTTGCTGAGTCGGGCCCCACTAAAAAACTTCGGCTGCCTTCAGTATTTCAAAGAATGGCAGATTTCTTTCTGCTGATCTGGATATGAATCTATTCAATGATGCTAGTCTTCCTGCCAGCCGTTGAGCCCCCTTCTTTGTGCTTGGCGGCTCCATCTGAAGGATAGCTTCAATCTTGCTCTGGTTGGCTTCAATTCCCTTCGTTGATACTAAACAGCCAAGGAACTTCAGGCCAAAAACACACTTTTCTGGATTTAACTTCAGGCCAGCTTGCCTAAAATTAGCAAAAGAAGAAGGGCGACGATGCCCATGTTTGCCAGGAGTGGGACTCCGACGAGAGCTCCACCGACTCCTCCTCCGACGAGGACGCTGGAAACATCACCGTCAACAAGGGCCTTCTCTTCCCCAACGTCGGCCACAAGTGCCTCATGGCAAGGGACGGCAAAAGGAAGGTAAAATCTAGAGCCTCCACTAAATATGCTACATCTAGTGATGAGGAGAACTCTAGTGATGATGAGGATAATTTACTTGCCCTTTTTGCCAACCTTGACATGCAACAACAAGAAAAAATAAATGAATTGATAGAAGCCATTCATAAGAAGGATGAACTCTTGGATAGCCAAGAGGACTTCCTAATTAAAGAAAATAAGAAGCATGTTAAGGTTAAAAATGCTTATGCTCAAGAAGTAGAAAAATGTGAAAAATTAACTAATGAGCTAAGCACTTGTCATGATGTTATCTCCAACCTTAGGAATGAGAGTGCTAAATTAATTGCTAAGGTTGAAAGTTCAAATGTTTGTGATGATTCAATTGTTAGTCTTAAAAATGATAATGCTAATTTGATTGCTAAGATTGACAAATTGAATGCATCTCTCTCTAGCTTTAAAATTGAGAATGAAAAATTAATTGCTAAGGCTAAAGAATTAAATGTTTGCAATGTTTCTATTTCCAATCTTAGAGATGAGAATGCTATTTTACATGCTAAGATTGTTGAATTAAATACTAACAAACCCTCTACATCTACTGTTGAGCATTGTTGGGGCGAAGGCGAAGACGCTACCCTTCGCTCGATGCCTTCGCCGATCTCGCCGCACCAACGGAGCCAAAGCGACCGGCAGTTTCCACCCTTCGTCCAACACTCTGCAAGACGAAGGCCTACGACGAGGTCGCCCCGTCTCGTGGCCTCATCCAACACGAAGGCCCACATGGAATTCGGCCCATTGTAACAGGCCCCGCGCGGCTGAGTGTATTACGGACCCGATTTGTAAAGGCTTTTCTGTAATGATAGTCTGTAACCCTGCTTTATGGGAATATTCCGGGGATGACCTAGGCGCATGAGGGCACATGCGTCCTTAATCCAAGACGCTGGGTACTCAGGCACCTATAAATACCCCCGCATAGTGCCCTTGAGAGGCTAGATTAACAGAGCAATTCCATCCCAAGTTGAAACCTTGTTTGTACTCCTCTCGATCCCCCGTTGGATCATCTTGCCCAGGAGAGCAAGTTCCAACATTTGGCACCCACCGTTCATGCTACGAAAAAACCACCCGCGATGGCACCCAAGAGAGCTAGCTCGAAGGCAGCCCCATCCGTTGACGAAACAGTGAAGGCAGCGCTGTTGGCCGAGAAAAAGGGCAAGACCCTTGTCGACACCACCCACCAAGAAGCCTGTGAAGACGACGCACTCAACAAGAGGTAGCGCAATGAACAACCCACACCTGAAGGCAGTCTCCGCACCTGCAGCTCCGGAGGACAACCGCAACCTCCCCTAGGCTTCGCTCCACCGGAGGGCGCAGATGCCACTGAGGATGGCGAAGTCATCGGTGTTTCAGCAGAGGAACAATTATAGCTGCGGGCCTTGCGCATCAAGAACTGCAACCTCCAGAAGTAGAAGGAGATCCTCGAGGCCAAGCGCCAACGTGTCTCTGCGCAGGCCAAGGTGCACCAGATGATACGCGACGAGGAGCAGAAGGCTCAGGAGCTTGAGCAAGATATTGTGCTCATGCAGCTTGAAGGCCAACTTGGTCTGCAACAGGGCCCACCCCTCCAACAGCGCGCGCCATTCGAAGACCTATTCATTCCTCAGCGTGGCCCCGTCATCCCGCACGCCACAGCATTCCAGGGTGTCAACTACCTTGACGAGCAAAGTCCCCTAGCGCCGCACCTGCAAGTGTCACCATGGCCCACCAACTTCAGAGCAGGGACCTACCCCAAGAACAACGGTAGCACTAACCCAGCACAGTATATCATGAGCTACCAAGTCGCCGTTGCATCATCCGGAGGGGATGACGCCACGATGGCCAAATAGCCATTCACTACGCCATCAATGGCCTTCGGGCTGGCGTCCTTTACAGCCACTGCATCAGAGATTCACCCAAGAACCTCCAGGAGTTGTATCAGCTGTTCGAAAAATATGTCAGGTCAGAAGAGCTCCACCAGCGCAAGGTCGAGTCCCAGAGGAAACCTAAAGACCCTCTGTAGTCCAGCCGTACGTGGACGAGACCTTCACAGACAGACTCCGGTCGGGACGGCCGTAGTCAGCAGCAGGTACACAACATCACCAACCAGCACCCCGCTGGTGAGGCCCCTCGCCGCCAAGAGTATCCCCCCTAGGTCCATGGCAACGGAACTCGTGGTCGGGGCTAGGGACGGACGCAGCAGCCGCGCAGATTCTACTGCTTGTTCCACGGCGAAGACTGCGCGCACCCTACAAGGGACTGCCCAGAAACGATGGCGACCAGAGACAGGATGTCTCGGGCGCAACCAGCCGACAACCCTAGAGTTGTCGCGCACACATATCAACAACTCCCTCAACCATACAACCACGGCCCCGCTCAACATCCACCTAACCACGCATACCCACACCACCAGGAGGTACAAATCGTACCTCCCCCACTCCCACCTCCACACCCGCAACAGCCAAACATCCACCACCCAACCACCCCAAGCACCAAAACAAGAAGACTTCGCCGATCAGCCGTATCGCGGAGTCATTCACATGATCACTGGGGGGTCCAGCGTCGACTTCGACACGAAGCGACAGAAGAGGGACCACTATAGTAGCATCAACCACGTCACCGTCACCGGTCCAGTCGTGCATACAAAGTGGTCCCATGTGCCATTGACCTTCGACGCCCGAGACGTCGACCCGCGTAGCGCACCCCACATCGACGCCATGGTTATCAACTGCAGCGTGGCAGGCTGGGACCTGCACAAAGTCTTAGTTGACAACGGCAGCCAGGCGGATATCATTTTCCTCCATGCCTTCGACCGCATGGGCATCAGCCACAGCTTGCTCAAACCTTCGGACAACCCACTGTATGGCTTCGGCGACAAGGGCACCTTTCCTATCGGCAAAATAGAGCTACCCCTCTCCTTCGGTGTAGCACCCAATGCACGAAGCGAGCAAGTCACTTTCGACATCATCGACATGGTGCACCCGTACAATGCCATAATGGGTCAGGGCTCCATCAACAAGTTCGAGGCAGCCATTCACAGACTTTACCTATGCATGAAGATCCCGGGTCCGCAAGGCGCGATCACAATCTACGGCAACCAGCAGGCCGTGCGCAACATAGAACGAGACTTCGTTCCTGGGCAAAGGAACGTACACTGCCTCACGGCGCAGCGCGAGGTCCCCGAGTCTGCCAGCCCAACCGCCAAAGAGCATGAAAAGGCACAGCTGCAGAGCAACGATGTGACCAAGACTATTCCCCTCGACCAGGCAACGCCCAAGCAAATGGTCATCATAAGCGAAGACCTCACTTCGCATGACGAGGAGAGACTCCTCTCCTGTCTGTCAAAAAATAAAGACGTCTTCGCCCGGTCCGCCCTCGACCTGGTCGGAGTCAGTCGCTCTATCATCGAGCACAGCTTGGGAATCGACCCTTCGGTGAGGCCGAAGAAACAGCGGTTGCACAAGATGTCTGATGAGAAGACAGAAGTCGCAAAGGCCGAGGTACACCGCCTGCTTGAGGCCAACTTTATCGAGCCAGTCGCCTACCCTACGTGGCTCGCCAACGTAGTGATGGTGCAGAAGAAGAGCGGCAAGTGGCGGATGTGCATTGATTTCACCAGCCTCAACAAGGCCTGCCCCAAGGATAATTTCACGCTGCCTCGGATCGACAAGATCGTCGATAGTGCGGCCGGGTGCGAAGTCATGTCACTCCTTGATTGCTTTTCCGGCTACCACCAAATATATATGAAGGAGGAAGACAAGGCCAGCACCAGTTTCATAACACCCTTCGGCACGTATTGCTTCATCAGAATGTTGGAGGGACTTAAGAACGCTGGGTCCACATTCTCTCGACTCACCAAAATGGTGCTCGAGAGCCAAGTCGGAAGAAACATATTTACATATGTGGACGACATCGTCGTCGCCAGCAGAAGCAAGGAAGACCATCTGGCTGACCTCACAGAAACGTTCGCGAACATGCGGGACGCACGACTTTGCCTAAACCCCGAAAAGTGCATCTTCGGCGTTCACCAGGGGAAAATACTGGGCTACCTGGTGTCGCACCGCGGGATCGAAGCCAACCCGACCAAAATCCAGTCCATCATCAACATGACAGCCCCGCAGTCAGCCAGAGACGTCCAACGACTGACAGGCAGATTGGCCGCCCTCAACAGATTCATCTCCAAGTACACAGAGCGAAGCCTACCTTTCCTCAAAATGCTATGTGGCGCAAAAACTTCGCATGGGGACCAGAGCAAGCGGCGGCCTTCGCTTCACTAAAGCAGCACCTGTCAGAGTTTGCGATTCTTACAAGCCCCAACCCCTCGTTACCCCTGTTGCTCTACATCGCAGCTTCGCCGCACGCGGTCAGCGCAGCACTGGTTCAAGAGCAGGACAGAGAGGGCACGATCAGGCAATGTCCAGTTTATTACGTCTCCGAAGTACTCACGACATCAAAATGCAACATGACGGAACTGGAAAAAATTGCCTACGCAGTTGTTATGGCTTTGCGCAAATTGCACCATTATTTTGAAGCGTTCAAGGTATGGGTCACCTCAGACAGGGGACTCGGCGAATTGTTTAGAAATCCGGAGGCCTCTGTCCGGATCGCCAAATGGGTAGTCGAGCTTTCCGGCTACCATATCACCTTCGAGCCCAGGACAGCCATCCAGTCACAAGTCCTGGCAGACTTCATCGTCGACTGGACCGGGCCAATAACGCAGCCGAACACGTCTGTAGAGAAGGTGTGGACCATCCATTGTGACGGCGCATGGTGCCATGCGGGGGCAGGTGCAGCTGCAGCCATTACTTCACCCACAGGGGTCAAGCACATATATGCAGCACGACTCAACTTTGCTTTGGAGTCCGACAGGTGCACCAACAATATAGCAGAATACGAAGCCGTCATCCTCGGCCTTCGCAAGCTAAGGGCACTTGGTGTCACTACCTGCATCATCAGAACAGACTCCAAGGTAGTCATCGGCCAAGTCGAGAAAGATTACGCAGCGAAGGACGCCGCACTTATGCAGTATCTCGCGGCTATCCGCAGTCTCCAGAGGCAATTCAAAGGCTTCACCTTGCAGCACGTGGACCGAGCCAAGAATGAGGAGGTCGACGCATTGGCCAAGGCAGCCGCCAGAGGCGAGGCCCTGCCCTCCGACGTGTTCTACCATGTCATCGGCACGCCAGCCGTCCGCAGCCCAGAGGGCCTCCAAATAACCAATGACAGCGAGGGCCACCACATAGTCAACCTCATTATGACCGAAGACTCGCGGGCACCAATAACCCTGTTCCTGCAGGGGTACTATCATCCAACCGATATCAACGAGGCCAAGCGCCTCAAACACCAAAGCCGGGACTTCGCACTCATCGAAGGCCAGCTTTACAAGAAGGGGGTCAACCAACCCATGCTTAAATGTGTCACCGAGACCGAAGGCGTCCAAATCCTGCGCGAAGTCCACAGCGGGACTTGCGGCTCTCACGTAGGGCCTAGGGCCCTAGCTGCAAAGGTGATCCGTCAAGGCTTCTACTGGCCCGCCATGATCTGCACCGCAAATCGGGTCACAAGGTCATGCGAAGCTTGCCAGAAGTTTTCTCCACGCTCGGGAAGCCCTTCGCAATTCACAAAGCTAATCGCCCACACGTGGCCCCTTCAGCGCTGGGGCTTGGACATTGTCGGGCCACTACCCACAGCCCAGGGGAACCTCAAGTTCACTTTCGTCGCCATCGAGTATTTTACCAAGTGGATCGAGGCGAGGGCAGTATCCACGATAACATCGAAGACTGCCCAGAAATTCTTCTGGCAAAACATTGTTTGCCGATTCGGAGTCCCGTCCGAGCTCACAGTTGACAATGGCAAGCAATTTGACAGCCAAGACTTCAGGGATTTCTGCTTCTCCATTGGCACCAAGCTTGCCTTCGCCTCAGTGTACCACCCACAATCCAACGGCGTCGTGGAGCGCGCCAACGGCAAGATTTTCACGGCGATCAAGAAAATGCTCCTCGACGATAAGAAGGGCAAATGGGCTGACCTGCTACCTGAAGCAGTCTGGGCACTGAACATGACCGAGTGTCGGGCGACCAGATTCACTCCCTTTCGCCTGCTATACAGATCGGAGGCCATGACCCCGCAGGAAATCAAACATGGGTCCCCGCGGACAAGCGCTTCAGCAGTACCCGACGTTGACGAGCCAACATCCAAAGACCTCATTGACGGAGACCGTGTCTTCGCCCTGCAGGCCCTTGACAAATATCAAGCCCAAACAAAGGCCTGGCCAGACCACGCAGTCGTCCCAAGAGAATTCAACAAAGGGGACCTCGTACTTGTCCGCACAACCCGGACAGAGTCATGGGGTAAGCTAGAACCAAAGTGGGAAGGACCATTAATCATCAAGACGAAGTCGTCTCCCAGCGTGTACAGATTAACAACACAATCTGGCGAAAACCTGGAACATTCCTGGAATATAGATAACCTTCGCAAATTTTTTGTTTGAATCCTCAGGGCCATCACGCCCTTGTAATTCACCAAACATTATTATTCCGGCCCGCACTCTTTTCCTCCCAGGGAGTGAGGTTTTTAATGAGGCGGAGCCATGTAATATACAAGCAAAAACCCCCCCAAAAAACTAAGCCAATGTCAAAAAAGACCGCATCGACGGTCTTCGGCATTCGACCACACCGAAGTCACCGCGAGGGGCAGCGCTGACTACCCTCGCGTGCGACACTCCGCGCAAAAGTCGCCTAAGGGTGCAACCGGACTCTCCGTGCAAAAGTCGCCTACGGGTGCAGCCGGAATAGCACAATAAGTGCACAAAATCGAAGACTTCTCCAAAAGACTCCCCGTGCAAAAGTCGCCTAAGGGTGCAGCCGAACTCTCTGTGCAAAAGTCCCCTACGGGTGCAGCCGGACTAGCACAATAAGTGCGCAAAATCAAAGTCTTCTCCAAAAGACTCCCCGTGCAAAAGTCGCCTACGGGTGCAGCCGGACTAGCATAATAAGTACGCAAAATCGAAGTATTTTCCAAAAGGTTCTCCGCGCACAAGTCGCCTACGGGCACGACCGTATCAAGGAAGGCACGCAGCTTCATATAAATTACGGTTACATACATACAGCAAGGGCATCACACTTTACATTGGCTCAACCTTCGGGATGATACCCATCTCCCTGTAGTTGAACAGCATTATCCTCAGCTCCTCACCCTCAAAAAGACTTCGCAACTCCCCCTCACCTACACTCGCCCCAGCCGGCGAGGACAACAATTCCCGTTTGCTAGCCCCGTCCACACGAAGACGACCACCTTCCACCTCACTCACCCTCCGTTTCGCCACCGCCCTTCGCCGCCTATGCCCAGCACTCACACCAGGAAGAACTTCAGCACCTATCACACGCGGTGAAGCTTCCACTGCAGCCACATCCAGTGCCACAAAATAATCCAAGTCCTCATCCGAAGACTCTTCCGTCCACACAACCGAATCCCCAGAACCATCAGACTCAAAAAACTTAGACACAGAATCATCCGGAACATCTTTAGCAACCACGGTCGAGGCTGCCACAAAATTAGCATTGTTAGTAGCGGTTGCGTGTGCAGGCCCAAAATCGTGATCCTACGCAGCAACTGAGGTTCAGTAACACGCAAACAAAATTTACACACCCCCTGCACCTATTTAGCTACTCAGCCACCTGCGAAGGCCCGACCGCGGTCGTGGGGTCTTCAACTGCCGGCTCGGCCGCCACCTTCAAAGCACCTTCGACCGACGGTGCAGGGGCCGACACAGGGTCTTCGCTGGCCATTGCAGGCACGGGCACGGCCGAGGGGCCTTCACCGGCATCCGAGGGCGGCACCGGATTGACCTCCGCAGCCTCGGGCGGCGCGCCGACCAGACCTCCAAGGTCCTCGACGTCCTCAGCACGCTCCATCTGTAGCAACAGCACATTCACTCAGCAAAAACTACACATACCCACACGCAACCAACCACACACAAATAATAACCTTCACCTGCTCTCTCGCTCGGTCGGATCACTCCCTTACAGCCTCCCGACCATGCGCCCCCACATCCTATCAAAAAGTGCCCCCGCTGACTGCTTCACAACAGGGTCTTCAGACTTGAAGATCTCGCGTTCAAAGCTCTCGTCTGATTGGTCGAAGACCTCGTAGTGTCTGCCGCCCTCGTAGGACAACGCATTCATGGCCCCCTCGCATGTGACGAGGGAGGCAAAGGACATGAAACCCTCCACGATGGTCGGGAGTACTAGCAACTCCTCCTGCAACCATTCGAGGAAGCGAAGGCCCACCTCCCGGTCGGGCACCTCGAAGTCAGCAGTCCGCGCACCCAGCTCACGGTACGAGTCCACGAACTGTGCGAGCGTCCGCTCAACCTCCGAGCGCGTAGAGGCCTCCGCCTTGTCCACGCGGCCGCGCAGGGCGTTGAACCTCGCCTCCCACTCCTCGGCGCGTTGGCTGGCGAGACTTCCCTCCGCCCGCGCTACTTTGGCCTCCGCCTGCGCAGCCTACGCCTCAGCGATGGCCTGGTTCGCCTCCCTCCTTTCCTCCACCAGCTGGCGCCGGAGGTCCGTCTTCTCGGCCTCCAAGGCGGCCACTTTCTCTGCCAGCCTGTGGTTTTTGCTCTCCGCAGTCGACTTCTCCCGGACGGCATCCGTGTGCTGCGCCCGAAGCCTCTCGACTTCGGCAGCCACGTCCACAGTCAGGACACCAGACGCAACACGGTCGGCGAAGTCGGCCGCCTAACAAAAACACATGAGACCCAACTCTTCATGGAAACAACAAACACCAAAGTCCAGCTCAACTTATTTGACTTAGCTGCTGCGACAGCCGCTGCGATGCCTCCCTCAGCCGCTGGGACATGGTGCCCGCCACGTCCTTAGCGACAGCGGCTGTCAGAATCTCGCCGCTCGCGCAGAAGGCGGCCCACGGGTCCTGCGCGGTTCCCTTCGCCCTTACCACCGCCGATGGCGAAGTGGTCGCCACCGAAGGTGGGACAACAACCATTTGTCCCTCGCCCGACCCTGCAATATATCACCGGTTAGAAGACCTCCCAAAAAAAACTTACCAACAAAATAGTCCTCCACGCTGATGTTCGTGCCGAAGTCGGCAACACGTTTCCCCGGCGAGGGCAGCTCCCGTCCTTTCGCAGCCTCGACCGGGGGAGGCTTGGTCTCGCCAGCGGCGGCTGTCTTGCGCTCGCCAATGACTTGCCGGACCCGGGCGCGGCCGGTTTTGCAGCTGGCATCGGCTGGCTGCTGCCGGGGGCCGTAGCCTTCGCGCTCCCCTGCGCTCTCTTCGCCACACGCCTAGGATCTACGATCCTGATAACCGCCCGGCTCTTCTGCGCAGCGTCTTGACAGTCCTTGTTCATCACTGCCGACACAACAGCAGCAATATTCCGTCCGTATGGGAAAATCCTCAAGCCACGAGCTATACGAGACGTAGACATGTCTTTGCCCTCCGCCCAAGGGATCGAAAGATTCTTTGGCCATCGACCCCTGATAACCTCCAGCATTCGTGCCGAAGACTCCCGGAGCTCGGGCGAAGACATCCTTCCCTCGGGGGCCGCACATGTCCCCATCAACTCTACAGCAAAATTATAAAACACCCCCATTCCCCCCACCATAGTACCTAATTTCCTCTTCTTAGCGGCCGGGGCAGCATCCTGTGAAGGCCCTTCCTCGGTCCCGCCCATCGGTTTCTTCCCGCGGCGGTCGGCGGCGTCTTCCCGGGATAACCACCGTACGGCAATCGGTTCAGGTCGAAGACCCGATTCAACCTGTCGTTGGACCCATAGATATCACAGCTTCGCAGACCCTCTGTCCTCGGCACGTAGCGCCCCATGATCCTCGCCGCACCATCTTCCGCTTCACGCACGAATGCGGCAGGATCTCGACCATGCAAATCCAGCGCAAAGGCAGGACTTCGCACCAGCTGCCCGCCCGGAGAGGGCATCTCGCGAGGGCATACTTCGCCCAGTGCCCAGCATGCGCTAAGGGCCATACCCCATACCCAACAAATTCCTCAACCAAATCGCGCCCGCTACTCATGCGGGCAGTGCACCGAAGGGCTCCTTCGTCTGCATCATCCTCCGCTACCTCAAACTGCGGGTACGCTACGTAATAATGGGAGCACATGACGGCCACGGGGAGCCCTGGGTGGTCTTCGACTGTGCCTTCAGAAACATAAAACCAGAATCTCACCAGTTGCCCCATTTATTGCGGGCGCAGGGAAGCAGCTCCACGACTTCCATCGAAGTCTTGCCGGTCTTCGGCGTAAATGTGCACGATCCAAATTGTGCAATCTCATGTCCAATTTTCCTCTTTTGCCAATGCAGACAATAATGCTTTGCGAAGACTTCCACAGAGGGCTGACCGCCATACGAAGTCGTCGCCCAGACATACTTCGCCAGGGCCACCACAGCATTCGGCGTCAGCTGGTGGACCTGGACCTCGAATCTCCGCAGGACCTCCGCCACGAGTCGATGCGCAGGCAGACAAAGGCCAACGGCGAAAAAAGCCTCAAAACGACCAACTCGCCTTCTGGCTCGGGGACCTCCTCCACCCCCGGGACACGCCCCACTCCGCTGCCAAAATATCCAAGCTGTTGCATATCTTGCACGCGAACCGAGGAAATCCGCGACACGCTAAACTCCACAGTATCACCAGGATGCAACTCCTCCACCGCCACGTTGCTTAGTGTGTCCTCGGACGATGCGCCGGTCGGCGGTGTATCGGCAGCAGAAGAGGAAATGGACGGCATGGCTACGTACCGTCGGCGGCGGCGGGCGGTCTGCTTCACGCGGGCCAGATCTCCGATGAGCAGGAGCAAGGAGGGCAGGCGAGCGATCAAACGGTTTCAAGAGGAGGCTAGGGTTTTGCGGCGCGTAGAAAGAGTACCTGACCCGCGCCGCCCCGCCCCTTTTTATACACAGGACATGACGCTTCGGGAAACCCGCAGTCTAACAGTGCCGCGTCCATCAACGGTCACATCGAAAACCCCCGCGGAACCACTTCGAGCGAGGGCAGCGTCTCCACCATCTAGCGATGTCTTCGGCACCAGATGACTTAGTCGAACTGGTCCCTCTAAGGGCAAATGTTGGGGCGAAGGCGAAGACGCTACCCTTCGCTCGATGCCTTCGCCGATCTTGCCACACCAACGGAGCCAAAGCGACCGACAGTTTCCACCCTTCGTCCAACACGCTGCAAGACGAAGGCCTACGACGAGGTCGCCCTGTCTCGCGGCCTCGTCCAACACGAAGGCCCACACGGAATTCAGCCCATTGTAACAGGCCCCGCGCAGCTGAGTGTATTACGGGCCCAATTTGTAAAGGCTTTTCTGTAATGACAGTCTGTAACCCTGCTTTATGGGAATATTCCGGGGATGACCTAAGTGCCTGAGGGCACATGCGTCCTTAATCCAAGACGTTGGGTACTCAGGCACCTATAAATACCCCCGCACAGTGCCCTTGAGAGGCTAGATTAACAGAGCAATTGCCATCCCAAGTTGAAACCTTGTTTGTACTCCTCTCGATCCCCCGTTGGATCATCTTGCCCAGGAGAGAAAGTTCCAACAAGCATGTTACTATTTGCACTAGATGTAGAGATATTAATGTTGATGCTATTCATGATCACCTAGCTTTAATTAAACAATAAAATGATCACATAGCTCAACTAAGTGCTAAAATTAATGAGCATGACTTAGAAAATAAAAAATTTAAATTTGCTAGAAGCATGCTCTATAATGGGAGATGCCCTGGCATCAAGGATGGCATTGGCTTCCAGAAGGGAGACAATGTCAAGCTTAGTGCCCTAAGAAATTGTCTAACTTTGTGAAGGGCAAGGCTCCCATGGTTCAGGATAACGAGGGTTACATTTTATACCCTGACGGTTATCCCGAACACAAAATTAGGAGAATTCATTCTAGGAAGTCTCACTCTGGCTCTCATCATGCTTTTATGTATAAGAGTGAGGCATCTAGCTCTAGGCAATCAACCCATGTTAAATTGCTTAAAAAGAAATCTCCTATAGCATCAAATGAACCTAGTATTTCATTTAAGACATTCGATGCTTCATATGTTTTAACTAACAAATCAGGCAAAGTAGTTGCCAAATATGTTGGGGCCAAACACAAGGGCTCAAAGACTTGTGTTTGGGTACCCAAGGTACTTGTTTCTAATGTGAAATGACCCAAGACCATTTGGGTACCTAAGAACAAGGCCTAAATTTGTTTTGTAGGTTTATGCATCCGGGGGCTCAAGTTGGATAATTGATAGCGGGTGCACAAACCACATGACTGGGGAGAAAAGGATGTTCTCCTCCTATGAGAAAAATCATGATCCCCAAAGAGCTATCACATTCGAGGATGGAAATCAGGGTTTGGTCAAAGGACTTGGTAAAATTGCTATATCTCCTGACCATTCTATTTCCAGTATTTTTCTTGTAGATTCTTTAGATTACAACTTGCTTTCTGTTTCTCAATTATGCAAAATGGGTTACAACTGTCTTTTTACGGATATAGGTGTTACTGTCTTTAGAAGAAGTGATGATTCAGTAGCATTTAAGGGAGTGTTAAAGGGTTAGCTATACTTAGTTGATTTTAATAGAGCTGAACTCGACACTTGCTTAATTGCTAAGACTAACATGGGTTGGCTCTGGCATCACCGACTAGCCCACGTTGGAATGAAGAATCTTCATAAGCTTCTAAAGGGAGAACACATTTTGGGACTAACAAATGTTCATTTTGAGAAAGACAGGGTTTGTAGTGCATGTCAAGCAAGGAAGCAAGTTGGTGTTCATCATCCACATAAGAACATCATGATGACTAACAGGCCGCTTGAGCTACTCCACATGGACCTATTCGGCCCGATAGCTTACATAAGCATCGGTGGGAGTAAGTACTGTCTAGTTATCGTGGATGATTATTCTCGCTTCACTTGGGTGTTCTTTTTGTAGGATAAAACACAAACCCAAGAGACCTTAAAGGGATTCTTGAGACGGGATCAAAATGAGTTCGGCTTAAGGATCAAAAAGATTAGAAGCGACAACGGGATGGAGTTCAAGAACTCACAAATAGAAGGCTTCCTTGAGGACGAGGGCATCAAGCATGAGTTCTCTTCTGCCTACACACCTCAACAAAATGGTGTAGTGGATAGGAAGAATAGAACTCTACTTGACGTGGCAAGGACCATGCTTGATGAGTACAAGACTTCGGACCGGTTTTGGGCGGAAGCAATCAACACCACTTGCTACACTATCAACCGTATCTACCTTCACCGAATCCTCAAGAAGACATCATACGAACTCCTCACCGGTAAAAAGCCCAATGTTTCATATTTTAGAATCTTTGGAAGCAAATGCTTTATTCTTGTTAAAAGAGGTAGAAAATCTAAATTTGCTCCTAAGGCTATAGAAGGCTTTTTACTTGGTTATGATTCAAACACAAGAGCATATAGAGTCTTTAACAAGTCCATTGGACTAGTTGAAGTTTCTTGTGACATTGTGTTTGATGAGAATAATGGCTCTCAAGTAGAGCAAGTTGATCTTGATGAGCTAGATGATGAAGAGGCTCCATGCATCGTGCTAAGGAACATGTCCATTGGGGATGTGTGTCCTAAAGAATCCGAAGAGTCTCCACATGCACAAGATCAACCATCTTCCTCCATGCGAGCATCTCCACCAACCCAAGATGAGGATGAAGCTCAAGATGATGAAAATGAAGATCAAGAGGAGCCACCTCAAGAGGAGGACAATGATCAAGGGGGAGATACTAATGATCAAGACAAGGAAGATGATGAGGGTCCAAGGCAGCCTCATCCAAGAGTCCACCAAGCAATACAACGAGATCACCCCGTGAACACCATCCTCGGCGATATTCATGAGGGGGTAACCACTCGATCTCGTGTTGCTCATTTTGTGAACATTACTCCTTTGTGTATTCCATTGAGCCATACAGGGTGGAAGACGCATTAAGGGATTCAGATTGGGTGTTGGCAATGCAAGAGGAGCTCAACAATTTTACGAGGAATGAGGTATGGCATCTTGTTCCACGTCCTAATCAAAATGTTGTAGGAACCAAGTGGGTCTTCCGCAACAAGCAAGATGAGCATGGTGTGGTGACAAGGAACAAAGCCCGACTTGTGGCCTAGGGATATTCACAAGTCGAAGGTTTGGATTTCGGTGAAACCTATGCACCCGTAGCTAGGCTTGAGTCAATTCGTATATTACTTGCCTATGCTACTTACCATGGCTTCAAGCTTTTTCAAATGGACGTGAAAAGTGCCTTCCTCAATGGACCAATCAAGGAGGAGGTCTATGTTGAGCAACCTTCCGGCTTTGAAGATAGTGAGTACCCTAACCATGTCTATAAACTCTCTAAGGCGCTTTATGGGCTCAAGCAAGCCCCAAGAGCATGGTATGAATGCCTAAGAGATTTTCTTATCGCTAATAGCTTCAAAGTCGGAAAAGTCGATCCTATAGTCTTTACTAAAACTATTGAAAATGATTTGTTTGTATGCCAAATTTATGTTGATGATATCATATTTGGGTCTACTAACAAATCTACTTGTGAAGAGTTTAGTAGGATAATGGTACAAAAATTTGAGATGTCTATGATGGGGGAGTTGAAGTATTTCTTAGGATTTCAAGTCAAGCAACTCCAAGAGGGCACCTTCATTAGCCAAACCAAGTATATTCAAAACATACTCACCAAGTTTGGGATGAAGGATGCCAAGCCCATCAAGACACCCATGGGAACCAATGGGCATCTCGACCTCGACACGGGAGGTAAATCCGTAGATCAAAAGGTATACCGGTCGATGATAGGATCTCTACTTTATTTATGTGCATCTCGACCGGACATTATGCTTTCCGTATGCATGTGTGCAAGATTCCAAGCCGATCCTAAGGAAGTACACCTTAGGGCCGTAAAACGAATCTTGAGATATTTAGTTTATACTCTTAAGTTTGGACTTTGGTACCCCAGGGGATCCACATTTGATTTAATAGGATATTTAGATGCTGATTGGGCAGGGTGTAAAATTGATAGAAAGAGCACATCACGGACTTGTCAGTTCTTGGGAAGATCCCTGGTGTCTTGGGCTTTAAAGAAACAAAATTCCGTAGCTCTTTCTACCGCCGAAGCCGAGTACATTGTCGCAGGACATTGTTGCGCACAATTGCTTTGGATGAGGCAAACCCTTAGGGACTTTGGTTACAAATTAACCAAAGTTCCTCTCCTATGTGATAATGAGAGTGCAATCCGCATGGCGGATAATCCCATTGCGCACAGCCGCACTAAGCACTTTTTGAGGGATCACCAACAAAGGGGGAATATCGAGATTGCATATGTTAGCACCAAAGAACAATTAGCCGATATCTTTACCAAGCCTTTAGATGAGAAAACCTTTACCAAACTTAGGCATGATCTAAACATTCTTGATTCTCGGAATTTTGATTGATATTTTGCACACATAGCTCATTTATATACCATTGATCATATCTCTTTCATGTGCTATGACTAATGTGTTTTTCAAGTGTATTTCATGGTAAGTCATAGATTGAAAGGGAAATGGAGTTCTTCAGCGAAGACAAGGCTTCCACTCCACTCCATCGAATTATTCATCCTTCGCCGTCGCTCAACACCGCTCTCCAATTTGGTATAATCTTCACTCATATTTTGTTTGCCAAAGGGAGAGAAAGTAAAAGGGCTTATATTTCACTCATAAGTATCCGTTTTTGGTTATTCATGCCAAAGGGGGAGAAAGTATTAGCCCAAAGCAAAAGGACCGCACCACCACTAATTTCAAAAATTTGTAGTCTTTCAATTTGTACTAAAGAAGTTTTTCAATTGATATCTTATTTTTGATATTGATATCTTATTTTTGATATAATTTCAAATTGGTTTGACCTCTTTCAAAATTAATATCTAAAACCCTCTTGAACACTAAGTGGAGAATTTCATTGAGGGGGAGTTTTGTTTAGTCAAAGGAAAAGCATTTGAAACAGGGGGAGAAAATTTCAAATCTTGAAAATACTTCTCAAAATCTTATTCATACACCTTTGACTATTTGCAAAAGACTTTGAAAAGGAATTTCCAAAACATTTGCAAAAACAAAACAAGTGGTGCAAGCGTGGTCCAAAATGTTAAATATGAAGAAAGCATCCATGCATATCTTATGAAATGTATATTGGTTTAATTCCAAGTAACCTTTGCACTTACCTTCTGCAAACTAGTTCAATTCTGCACTTATATATTTGCTTTGGTTTGTGTTGGCATCAATCACCAAAAAGGGGGAGATTGAAAGGGAAATAGGCTCACACCTTTTCCTAAATGATTTTGGTGGTTGAATTGCCCATCACAAATAATTGAACTAACTAGTTTTCTCTAGATCATAAGTTCTACAAGTGCCAAAGGTTCACAATAAACCAATACAAAGTTCAAAGAAAGGGTTCAAAAAGAAAGGAGCAAAGCCACCGAAGGCTACCCTGGTCTAGCGCACGGACTGTCCGGTGTGCCACCGGACAGTGTCCGGTGCACCAGGGTGGATTCTCTCCAACTCGCTAGCTTCGGGAATTTGGGAAGCCACTCCGCTATAATTCACCGGACTGTCCGGTGTAGCACCGGATTGTCCGGTGTAGCACCAGACTGTCTGGTGTGCCAAGCGGAGTAACGGCTAACAGCGCCAACGGTCGTCTGCAAAAGGTGAACAGTGATCAACAGTGCGTGCCTGCGCGCACAGACGTCAGAGCAGGCGCAGAAGGCGCACCGGACAGTGAATAGTGACTGTCCGGTGCACCACCGGACTGTCCGGTGGCCCACATGTCAGAAGCTCCAACGGTCGAACCCTAACGGTTGGGTGACGTGGCTGGCACACCGGACAGTGTCCGGTGGCGCACCGGACTGTCTGGTGCGCCATACGACAGCAGCCTTCCCCAACGGCCATTTTGGTGGTTGGGGCTATAAATACCCCCCAACCACCACACTTCAATGCATCCAAGTTTTCAGCCATCAAACCTCATACAAGAGCTCTAGACTTCATTCCAAGACACAAACAAAGAGATCAAATCCTCTCCCAAGTCCGGAATCACTCCAAACAAATTAGTGACTAGAGAGAGAGACTTTTGTGTTCTTTTGAGCTCTTGCGCTTGGATCGCTTTTCTTCTTCCTCTATTCTTGTTTCTAACTCACTTGTAATCAAAGCAAGAGACACCAAGTTGTGGTGGTCCTTGTAGTGGACTAAGTGTCCCATTTGATTAAAGAGAAAGGCTCACTCGGTCTAAGTGACCGTTTGAGAGAGGGAAAGGGTTGAAAGAGACCCGGTCTTTGTGACCACCTCAATGGGGAGTAGGTTTGCAAGAACCGAACCTCGGTAAAACAAATCACCGTGTCATCCGCTCTTATTCACTCGTGATTTGTTTTCGCCCTCTCTTTCGGAATCGATTACATTTCTAACGCTAACCTCGGCTTGTAGTTGTGCTTAAACTTTATAAATTTCAAATTTGCCTAATCACCCCCTCTCTAGGCGACTTTCAAGATGCAAACTCTCTTGGATGACACTGATATTTTTACCAAGGTATCCGGAACCACACAAGGTTCTGAATAATCCTCGTTGGTGCCCCTACGCAAAGGGTAGCCCACGCGAGGGCCAAGCACCTCGGTCGAGTAACTCCATAGAGAGTCGTGAGCCTTCTCCACGCGCAAGTGGTGTTTCGCTTCTGGATCCTCTTGGACGCTCCCCGCCGTCTCCACTATCGAGCTTCCGAACGAAACGCCGAGCGCCTCGTTCCCTCCGGTACACGGTGGCGGCTGTGACACAAACTCGGTTGTCACTGTCTCGCAAGACTTTCGCCACATTCGGTACAATTACAACGACTCACACAAGAGCCAAGGGGTTGTGTGGTTTTTCTAAACTCACTCAACTAACTAGGATTCACCTAGAGCAAGCGCATAAGTGGTCTAGTTAACCTAAGCACTTTGCAAAGCACCTACGCTAATCACCGAGTGATTCTATTAAGCACTTGGGTGTATGAGCATTTGGAAATGTCTACAATATGTCTTGGTATGTTCCTTGAGCTCCCACACCTTCAAATGGCCAGCTAGTGGGATATTTATAACCTCCCCCACAATTATAGCCGTTGGACAGAAAGCTGACTGCTCCGGATAGTCCGATGCACACCGGACATGTTTGGTGCCCTGGCCACGTCAGCCGACCGTTGAGGTCTATAGCAGCCGATAGTTGGATCCGACCATTACCTAGACTGTCCGATGCACACCGGACAGTCCGGTGCTACAGCCCCGAGAGCCCCCGGTTGTGGACTCTTTGTGCAAACTGTCCGGTGTCACACATGGACAGTCTGATGCACACCAGACATCTAATGTTCACTGTCCGGTGCGCCACCAGAGCGCTGGCTGACTGCCCTCTTCATGGATTTCTTCACTGTTTCTTTTGGGCTTCTTTTGTTCTTGAGTCTTGGACTTTCTACGCATCTTTTAGATCTTCTTTTGAGGTGTTGCATCCTCAGTGCCTCAGTCCAATCCTCTCCGTATTTTGTGAACTATAAACACAAACACTATCAAACACATTAGTCCACAAGATTATGTTGATCATCAAACACCAAAATCACTTAGACAAATGGTCCAGAGTCCATTTTCCTTACATTCTACCCCTTTTGGTGATTGATGACAACACAAACAAAGCAAGCAAATATAACAAACATTTTAATGAAGAAATGTAATCTACTTGCTAGGATGCATGAATGTCCCCACAAGATGAGATTATGGACTTAATCCTCCCCCTAACTCCATAATCCACCTACTTCCTATTTTAGACCAAAGATACTTGTAGAACCAAAACCACTTGAAAGATCATGATTTTAAATTTTGAAATTGAGTGGTGTTTGGTGTTTGATATATTTTGAGTTGCTTTGGTCCCTAAAACTTCTCCCCCTTTGGAATCAAACACCGAAAAGAAGACATTAAAATCATATAGGAAGCAAAAAGACTTGCCCTCTAAAGGATTTACTACTTGTAGCTCTAAAATCTAACTCCCCCTAAACGAGTGTTCTCCCCTTTGAAAGAATATTATCCCCCTTTGTCATAGACAAAGATATACTCCCCTTGATGGAGATCCTCTAATTAGGAAAAACACATGAGAAAGGGAGGGACAAGACATGATTGATTAGACTAACTCCCCCTGTGCATATGTAAAAGATATATTGTGATAACATATGCATTTATAGCAACACGTGAAGCATAAGATGTGAAATGTAGTCTAATCAAAGTCTAGAGAAGTCATGTAAATGTCACCAGTTGTCGAGTGAAACGACTTGTGGAATCAATTGAGAATTCTTGTAGATTTGCAATGAAAGCTTATTGTCCTTCTCCGGGGACTCCATTTTCCTCCAATGAGACTTACAACATATAATAGACTTGAAAACAAGTATTAGTCTCAAAGTTTTAGATTATAGAGTAACCTCCCCCTGAAAGTGTGCATACACGTTGTTGGTCACTTGTTCTCAAATGCCGTGAATCAAGAACAAGGCAACACAATTGTTAAAGATTAAGGACCTTCATCCTTCGAAGCATTATCTCCTTTCGGATATAATGATCTTCAGATGAAGATCATGAAGGACACACCTTCATTATTTATGAGAATAAGATTCCATAGAGATAATATATGTTATCCATTCATTCATTCATATATTTATTTCATAATATATATACATGAACATTAACAGAATTTATATTACATTGATGCGAGAGCAATTACAATCCAGCGTGAACAGTACAGGGGTACTATTCACCTATTTATAGGCAACCGCAATGGTTCGTACACTATTACATTTATGCCCTCAACGATTACATACAAAGTTTACAAAATGTCACAAGGGTAACATCGACATTTGTATTTAATAACTTGAGCAACACCTTCTCCTTGCATTGTCTCATTACTTTGTCATGACAAAGCCTGCTTGATGAAGCATGCTTCGTTGCACTTCACTTTCGTTATGCCGAAGTCATGTTGTCTTCCCATTTCACCGTGATGAAGCTTGTCAGACGAAGTTTGCTTCGCTCCTCTTGTGTTATTCCGAAGCTTTTTTTATTGGTGAAGCTCTTGTAATATTCAGTAGTATGCTGAAAGCAAATGGTTAGTCGTGTTTTTGAGGAACTTCGGAAGAGGAAGGCCCCCAACAGTAGCCCTTCAAAGTCTTAATTTGTTTCTTTGTAACAAATTCAGACTATGAAATGAACAAAGGCCTTTAGCTGAAGGTCCGATTAAACACCTTCCCTTCGCTAGAATAGTGAAACATTCTGCATTATGGGCCCCACTGCTCAGTGGTGCTTTGTGTATATATACAAGGGCTTGCGCTGAGAATATTTCTCGTGCTATCTAGCTTTGTGTTGTGCTTGTCGTTTTAGCTTTATTCCTCTGTGGTCGCAATTGTTTTTTGAGCTTCAGCTTTATGTTGTAATCATCACTGAAATGACCGAAGATAAGAAAAGCGTGGACCCCATGCTTGCTGGTTTCTACGAAGCCATGAAGAGGACCAGCATTGAGAAAATCACTGATGAAATGTTAGCTGGGCAGTCTGGGGACTCCAGCGATAGCAAGAGTTTTGATGTTGAGAGTGAGAACGAAGATGCCGAAGATCGGCCATGGAGGCCAAGTCATGTTGTTTTCTGAAAATCTATTGTTAAGCAAGGGCAAATTGAAGTGATGAAGGGCAAATATTTTCATGATATATCCATAGTGAGGGCTGGGGAGAGAGTACTATTCCTCTTCCTGAAGGAGACGAAGTAGTGGTATTCAGAAGTTTTATAAAGGCTGTGCTTTGGTTGCTCTTCCAAAAGATGTTAGTCGAAGTACTGAAGACATTTGAGATATACCTTTATCAACTTACTCCTGAAGCTTTGATTAAAGTTGGACTTTTCATTTGGGCTATGAGGAGAGCCAGAGGCCAACTGCTTCTGCAACATTCACGAATTGTCCTCCCAGACGAAGGCAGTTGGGAAAGAGCAATATCATAACAACTTCGAATGCTACAGCTTTGTGTACCGGTCTGATGTGAGGTGTCCTGTGCCAACATTTCGAAAAAAATGGCTGGGCTCTTGGATGAAGCAATGGTTTTATGTCAAGAATGATCTGAGTAAGAGGGAGGATGTAAAGGGCATAATCTAGCGCCCCATTCGATCACTCTTTGGCATAAGGTGGCCTTCGATTGAAAGTGGAAATGAAGTTCAAGCATGTTTCATGGCCTTCAACACAGTGTGTACTTACATTGGCACCAGGGATTTGGTTCAGGAGCATATTGCTTACAAGGTGTGACCGCTTGTTAATGACTGGGAGATGCCGAAGGAGACCGCCGCTGGCTCCAGCGAAGGTGGTCTGGTTTATCTGAGATACACCTATCGCTATAGAAGTTAGTTTGACGAGCCGAATGATGATTGGCTTGAAGTTGTTGAGACGACTAGTGATGAACTGTTGGGGCTTATACGAAGGCAGAGGACGAAGCCATGACCACTGTCTTTAGCGCTCGAGGCAAAAGGAGGCTAAATAGAGTTTTTGATGTGATTGAATTTATTTATCCTGACTACTGTTTTCCCGCTCGAAAACAAGGGTCAAAAAGGAAAATGACAACTACGTCCTCTTCCGCCGCGCCGAAGCCAAATAGAGCTAAGGGTTTGACTCATAGGCCGAAGCTACACTCTTTATAGAAGACTGCTGCAGTGCCAACTATAGAGAAGATGGAGATTGTTGAATATGCCGAAGCTACCCTCTTGGCTTCCGAGATAATACCAGTTGTGACTGTCAAAGCTATTGTCACTTTGGTAAAAGAAACAGAAGCAAAGAGCTCAAAGACAGAGGATCATCCAAAACTGCAGAGTCCCCCAACCACGACGGGGTTGCTGAAGATAACAACTGCATCAACAACAACTCCTAGGAAAGGGAGGAGAATGGCTAGTGTTTTGGACGCTATTCTGAAACCTTCAAAGGTGCCAACTCCTATTTCTTCTAAAGCTTCTGAAGCCAATGTTGAAAAATTAGTGGTAGCTGCTGCAAGCGCTTCTCCTACCTGCGCTGAAGCTAGACCTTCGGGATCTAAGCCAGTGGAGCAGGCAAAGGAAAGTCTTCCGGAAGAGCTAACATCGCCTATACCCAAAGCACCTTCTCGAGATGATTTGGAATATATTGTTCGCCATGCTTCAGAGAAACGATTATCAAAAGAGCAAATTGCCGAAGTGCAACATTACGCAAAGGACCTGAAATATCCCTGAGGGTCCTTAGTATATGGAGGATATGACGAAGATGATTTCCTTTACTGTCTACCAGACAAAAAGGAGATAAATGTTTGCCGAGAAATGATGGATAACATGGGTTATCCAAAGCTTGAACTTGGACTATCTGCAATGACGATGGATCAACTTGCAGATAGCCTTACTTATATCATCTTAAAGGTTTGCATATTTTTATTTTTGTATTTATTTATTTTTGTTATGCAAGTTTTTAGTGATCGGTTTGTGGTAATGCTTATTATTATTATTTGTGTGTTTTTTGTTTGTTAGGGTCTTATCCTTAGCAAGGCTTTGAAGGCCCAGAAAGATGCTGAAGATGAAAGCACTCGGATCGCCTTCGGGAACCTGCGCTCAGAAGTCATAATGCTTCAGAATGAAGCCTTTGAGAAGGACAAAATCCTGCTTTCTTTAGTTGAGAGGTTAAAGTCTAGCGAAGCTAGACTGGCTAGCCTTTCTGAAGTAGAACAGAAAATGGAGAAGTTTGAAAATAAGAAAGAAGCAGATGCGAAGCGTATTGCTGATTTAGAATATGCTCTATCTATTCAAGTGGGATTGCACAGATCCGAAGTACAAGGACTGGAGAAGAAGCTCGATGAAATCACTAAAAATTTTAATGTCGAAGAAGAAAACGCGAGATATCTGATACTGAACGGTTAAGAGTTCAGAAAAATGTCGAGGAGCTTCGTCAGGCGAAAGAGGAGTGCTACAATGTTGCTATGGAATGTTGCAAGAAGCTGAAAAATAGTTTTGCTAAGGTCGGTGCATTCTCTACTGAGCGGAACTTTATCCATGGTGATCTTGACGGGGTTATCAGATGGATCGGTGGCGAAGCCGAAGCTTTCAATGAAATCTTAGCGATAGAGGAGACTTTTGTGCCTTCACCGGCGCTCGAGGAGCCGTCTCACTCCTTGAAAAAGTTGTCTGCGAGCATGCAAAGGTTGTAATTCACCCAGAATTCCCAGTTTCAGCGAATGTTATTAAGGAGCCTTCAGCTGAAGCTACTGCCCTTGGCGGGAAATTTTACTCTGAAGTGTGGATGAATGGTGGAAGGGAGATAGCAAACAAAGCTATGAGACAAAATGAAGAAGAAACCCACCGAGCCTCAGAGGAAGCGAGGAAAGCTACAGAAGCTGCAGACCGGGAGAGGCGTATAGGTATGTTTATGTCACACTCTATCTTCGTATCTGACAAAACTACATTTTATGTAGAGGAACTTTCTCCTCCTCCGGGGACATACGACCCAGAGGCCGATCCAACTTTGAAGAGCGCTCTTGATGTGATTAGGATAGCAAATGAGGCTATTGGCGAAGCTGTCAATAGACTCTTGAACGAAGCTGCTGAAAAAATTCTAAAAGAGAATGAATAGATTTTATATTTAAAAACTCTTGTAGAATTTTTGTGTACTACTCTGTTATATAAAATACAATTGTCAACTTTATATCTCAAGTTGCAATATGTTTCTTTGTGAAGCGTGAAATCTTCGTACGTACCGTTTTTGAGCCGAAGGCGAAAAAACACCTTCCCTTCTTTTCACGCTTCATAAAGAAGAAATCCCACTTTTTGGTCGAAGCGTGATTATTAGACTTCGAAGGTCTTGCCGTAGATTTTGTATAAGAAGTATATGTTGCCGAAGGCATGGGTCTTGCTTAAGAAATGTCGTTGTCAAAGTTGTAGATCTTTGCATGAGAATATTGTTGCTGAAGGCATGGATCTTGCATTGCTAAAACATCCTTTCATAATTCCTCGTCAAAAAAGGCTTAACCTCATGAGTTAGCCAACATGTTTTGAAGGAGCAATTTCCCTTCTTTTTTCCACTGCTTCGGATGATGCGAGATGATGAATGATGCGATGCTATGCAGCATGATGCGATGATATGATGCAACAAGTTTAAGCATAAATGCTTTGCAAAAGTAAGACTCTGCATCTCCTTAGAAACGACTTTGGAGCTTCTTCACCTTTTACTTAGGTGGCATTTTAGCTCTGCATCCCCGTAGGAACGACTTTGGAGCTAAGCTCTGCATTCCCTTAGGAACGACTTTGGAGCTTCTTCACCTTTTACTTAGGTGACATTTTAGCTCTGCATCCCCGTAGGAATGACTTTGGAGCTAAGCTCTGCATCCCTTTGGGAACAACTTTGGAGCTTCTTCACCTTTTACGTAGGTGGCATTTTAGCTCTGCATCCCCGTAGGAACAACTTTAAAGCTTTGTCACTTTTTCTGTTACACTCGAACACCAGATTTATTACAACAGGCCGAAGGTTGTACCTTCTTATATTGTCATTAGGGTAGAGACATAAAAGAAAGAGAAATAAAAATTACATTGAGTGTGTATGAAAGTTTTTTGATTGAGCCACTATGTTGCTTCAATAAATGTGTCTCGACTCTGGTACAGTGTTGTTGGCTGTCCGAGCTTCGGACTCTTCTCGTGCTGTAACACTCCAAAATCACATTCTGAATAAATTAGAAAACTCATTTCGTGATTTAAATAAATATGTTTTCAAATAATAGATTACCTTAAAGATTATTATATGAACTATCCTTTGTGTTAAAGATCTATTCTCTAAAAAAAGAATTAAGTTAAACTATCTCTTAATATAGAGTTTACATAAGAAATTATATTCTTTTAAATAAATATGTGAAGATTATAGATTTATTTTATTTTACTTCTAAAATGTGGCTATGTGTTTGAATTATTTTCTTTAATAAGTATTATTGTAAAACATCTTACATGAATTATTCCTACTGATATTCATTTGTTTAAATGGTTAAATTAATTAATAAAAATGTTTTGCATAAATCAACTTGAGTTTTTGTTTGTTGCAATTTATGTTTGAAATAGAAAATTTAACTTAGCTCTAAATTAGACTTGAATTTTAATTTTAAAATAGAAAGCAGAAATTTGAAATATAAGCTAATATAATGGATTGTTGTATGTTTGGTTGGTTTGTTTGTACATGACGTCCTTTAGGTAAAGCCGATACAAATTAGGATATCACAATAAAATATTTAAGAAAATACTCCTTTCAGCTCGCGTATAACACCCAAAAAAATAATTTAAAATTTTAAATAAAAATATATTGTAAGATTAATTTAAATTGAAGTTCTAATATGATTAGTACAAATTAACAACAATGTTATTGGAATAAAAGAGATAAGTTAGAGTTCCTAACAAATAGGATATGATTGTAATAGATAAGTACCAGACTAGATCTGTCATGTAACCACCCACCTAAGATAGGATTGTAATAGATAAGTCCAGATTAGATCTACAATGTAACGGATTTGGTTTCGAGTTTGTTAGAGTTTCTAATATATAGGATATGGTTGTAACAGATAAGTATCAGATTAGATCTATCATGTAACCACCCAACTCCCAGCCTATATAAATACATGCCACCATAAGACCTCAACCCATCAATCAAAGACTCATTTTATCCATAGCCTCGCAGCAGCCACCGTTCATCGGTGGACCTGTGTCACACCCGGTTTTAGAAGGCAAACCGAATGCGAACCATGTACGTGTCAGGATCAGCAATTCACGTACACAGCAGTTACATAACATGGACATCATCACATAGTGCTCAAATAGTATTAAAAAGGGAAATAATAGTCGATTACATCATATGTCTGAGACATCCACATAGTCTTTACAATAAATCAAAGTGCGAAAACGAAACGTAGATAAACGCGACCTTCACAGGCAGCCGACTGGGGGTTGCCGCTAACCCACGCCTAGAACTCGTCGTAGTCTTGGAATCCTAGAAGTCTCCTTCCACAGCTTCATCTTCTCCTTAGCAGTGGTTGCAATGCTGACAACCTGGGGATGGGGAGGGGTTTGGTGTGTAGAGCAAGGGTGAGTACACATCAACATACTAAGCAAGTATCCTGTTTGGCTGTAGTGGACTAGCTTTATGTGGGGATAAGTCAAGCAGTTGCTTTTAGTTGGTCAGATTATTATTTACTAGTAGAAAGCCAGGTCTTAACTTTAACCCAAGTTATTTGCCCGATGTACCCTTTCCAAACGGAAAGAATACCACTTACCAGTACCATAGTCATAACCAGAACCATCAATCTCATTGCCACCTGTAAACCAAAATGTCTCTGATCAAGTACCACTAATCACTGGAGCTCCCTTGGCCGCTCATAACCGCGAGCACGGCTGATATATCAGTTTTCAAACACTCTGCAGAGGTTGTGCACTTTACCCACAAGCCGTGATTCCCTTTCTGCCCGGAGATCATGACTCTCCATTGATCACTACCAAGGTGATCCAGCAGGGCATCACTACGTAGCCTTTACAAAGATTCCCCGGGGCTGTAACCGCCCGTTAGGTTTCCTAAATGCACCGCACTCCTCCCCATGGGGCGAACCCAAACTTGGCAGAGCGAGCCGCATACACCGAGCCCCATTGACGGCATAACGGCTAAGCGAACTACACCCCGGATCCTCTAATTATTCAGCTACGGGCACCCCATTCCACCCTCATGGTTGCATGTTTTCCTGGGCGGTCATCCAAAGAACAGGTCCTTACTGAGAGGTACTCGAGAAACCGCTCGAGCCCCCTTAAAGGCCACAAGTAGAACATCATAATAAGAAGAGGGAAAACAGCGTATCATTGATCATTCTCATCATGTTCATTGATTAAAGTTGAGCAATAGCATAAGACTAAGCAATAATAATCCAACCCAAATAGGTAAACAAGGACATGGATAACAAAAGCTAGTCAATCCTTAGGTATAAACGTGTAATGCGGGAGGTGAATTAAAGAATGAAATAGGACAGAGATAGGTCAAGGGACACTTGCCTCCACCAACCGACTGCTGCTCAGGGGCTTCTCCTGCGAGTTCTTCGGGCTCTTCAACCAGATCGTTCTCTATGCGATTGCAACCATACATACATCCATCCATTGAAATTAGGAAACCAACAGTACACCATACAAGAGAACAAGTAGATTAAACATGCATAGCATATGACATGCGATATTGCATTTACCATGGTTAGAAAGACACGGGGAAAGGTCTCGCAGGGGTTAAAGCTTATGCTCGAGGCGCACTACGGGTAGACGAATAACTAAACGTTACGTGCTCTAGTTCTACTTAGCTCCAATAATAAGGATTAGCTACATGCACTAATAGAAACGTGACCACTTTTAGTAGATCAACATTAAATGAGATAGACGATTAACTATATAAATTAACTAACGTAACCAATTTCTAAATTGAGTTCCCTATTTTATTAACATGAACAATGTGATTAGCGTGCATAAAATATAGGGGGGGTGGACGAGCACGTCCATGGGTAGACGAGGGCACGACGAGTCGTGCCAAGGCACCGCGCACTACGCGAGCACGCGCGCAAGGCCGCACGCACGCGCCGCGAACTAGCCGTGCGCACGTCGGGGCTGCACGCTGGCCGAGCTCAAGGCCGCGCGCCATAGGCACGCTGGGCCGAGCTCGAGGCCGCGCCGGGGCCGTCACGACGCGAGCAGGACACGCCGGGGCGGGCGGGCGGGCGAGCACGGAGCACGGGCGGGGCGGGGCATAGGCCGGGCACGGGCGGGGCGGGGCACGCCGCGCGGGCGCCATGGGCAGGGGCCGCCATGGCCGAGGCGGGCGGGGCCGGGGACGAGGCGTCGGGGCGAGCGCAGCCGGGGCGGGCGCGGGCGTGACCGAGGCGGGCGCGGCTGGGGCCGAGGGCGGCGCGGCTGGGGGCAGCGCGGCCGGGGGCGGCGGGGCTGGGGGCGGCGCGGCCGGGGTCGGGGCGGCGCGGGGTCGGGGCCGGGGCGACCGGGCGGGCGCGGCCACGCCGCGGGAGGGCGCCGACGGGCGGGGGAAGGGGGAGGGAGGGGAGGGAGAGGAGGGGAGGGGGAAGGGGGGCCTCACCGCGGTCGGGGAAGGCGGCGGCGGCGGCTGCTGCTCGGGCGAGCAGGGAGGGGGCGGGCGGTTGGGCAGGGGAGAGGGGTTTGGGGGAGGGGAGGGGGATGACAGGCGGGGCCCATAGGGGAGGGGAGAGGAATTTTGGGGGGGAGGGGAGGGGGTGCGGCTGGGCCGCCTTGAGCCCAAATGGGGGGGCGCGCGGCGGGGGCGAGGTGGGCCGCGGCCAGGCTGGCCCACGGCGCGGGGGAGGGAAAGGGGTGGGGGTGCGCGGCTGGGCCGGCCGGCCAGCTGGGCCGGGCGCGAGGGGGAGGGGCGGCTAGGCCGAAATGGGAGGAGAGGGGGAAAGAGAGAAGAAAAAGGTTTTTCCTTTTTTTAATATTCATTTCCTAGATGAATGCATTCACATTTTCAAACAATCAAAAAGAATGCATGGTTCGGATGGTGCATCAAACAAAATAAAATATTTTAGGGTTTTGCTTTACATGGGATCTCAAGCCGAAACCCGCTATAACTTTGGAAAAGATCAAGGTTTAGCGAGGAGAAAAGGGAAAAGGAAAGGGTAACGTCCGAATTTGGTGAGGGAAAAGAAGAAAAAAATCTACCCCCAAATTCAGGGGTTTAGAAACCTATCCCCCTTAAAAGAATCTCGCCCTCGAGATTCAGGGTTGGCTAGCAAAGAGCTCAGGGTATTTTGCCATTAGATCATCCTCACGCTCCCAGGTTGCTTCTTCCTCAGAGTGGTGATTCCATCTGACTTTGCACATTCTGATGGTCTTCCTTCGGGTGACTCTATCTGCAACCTCAAGGATTTGCGCTGGTTTCTCTGTGTAGGTCAAGTCCTCTTGGACTTCAAGACCTTCCACTGGCAACTGCTCTTCCGGCACACGCAAGCACTTCTTCAACTGAGACACATGAAAGACATCATGCATGGCAGACAAATTTTCTGGCAGACTGAGCTGATAGGCCACTTCTCCACGCCTTGCGAGAATTTGATACGGACCGATGTAGCGGGGTGCTAGCTTGCCTTTGACTCCGAACCTTCTGACTCCTCTGATCAGTGACACTCTCAGATAGACAAAGTCTCCGACTTCAAAACTCAGCTCTCTTCTTCTTGTGTCTGCATAGCTTCGCTGTCTTGATTGCGTTATCTTCAGATTCTCTCGGACCATCTTGATGTTCTCATCGGCTTCAAGCAGAATGTCTGGCCCAAACACCTGTTTTTCTCCAGGCTGATCCCATTGCAACAGAGTTCTACAACAACTTCCATAGAGCGCTTGAAATGGTGACATCTTCAAACTGGCCTGGTAACTGTTGTTATAGGAAAACTCTGCATATGGCAATCTCTTGTCCCATCCGGACTGATCTTGCAACGAACAGGCTCTCAACATGTCTTCAAGAATTTGATTGGTCCTTTCGGCCTGACCATCTGTCTGCGGATGATAAGCTGAACTGAAATTCAGATGTGTGCCCAAGGCTTCATGCAACTGCTGCCAGAAATGAGAGGTGAACTGCGTTCCTCTGTCTGACACTATCTTCTTTGGCACACCGTGAAGACAAACGATCTGAGACATATACAGCTCTGTCAATACTGCACTGCTGTAGTTGGTCTTGACAGGTATGAAGTGGGCTGACTTGGTCAAACGGTCCACTACTACCCAAATGGAATCGTAGCCGGCTCGAGTGCAAAGCAATCCGACTATGAAATCCATACCGATTTCATCCCATTTCCACTGAGGGATTTGCAACGGCTGCAACAATCCAGCTGGTCTCTGGTGCTCTGCCTTGATCCTTCGACAACTATCACACATAGCCACATGCTCTGCGATTTCCCTCTTCATTCCGTACCACCAAAATTTCTTCTTCAGATCCTGATACATCTTCTCACTTCCGGGGTGAATCGAATAAGCTCTCTCATGAGCTTCCTTAAGGATCAACTCCCGAATAGACTGGACATTGGGAACGCACAAACGGTCTTTGAACCATATCACACCTTCTGCATCTTCCCGAAAATCTTTGCCTCTGCCATCTAGAATCAGTCGCCGGATCTCACTGATCTTCTCATCGTTCTTCTGCGCTTCTTTGATTTCTCGCTCCAGGGTAGGTTCCAACTCAACTGTGACTCCTCGCGTGTTGTTCAGAAATCCGAGACTCAACCTGTCAAACTCCTTGGCCAACTCATAAGGCATCAGACGAGCGACCATCAGATTGATCTGACTCTTCCTGCTCAAAGCATCTACCACTATGTTCACTTTGCCTGGATGGTAACGGATCTCCAACTCATAGTCTTTGATCAGCTCTAACCATCTTCGTTGCCTCATATTCAACTCTGACTGAGTGAATATGTACTTCAGACTCTTGTGGTCTGTGTAAACATCGCATTTCTGTCCATACAGGTAGTGCCTCCATGTCTTCAATGCGTGAACCACTGCTGTCAACTCTAGGTCATGGATTGGGTAATTCTTCTCATGAACTTTCAGTTGTCGAGACGAGTAAGCCACAACTCTTCTCTCTTGCATCAACACACATCCCAAACCTGTGTAGCAAGCATCACAATACACCGAGAAGGGCTTGTGCACATCAGGTAAGACTAAGACAGGCGCTGTAGTCAACTTCTCTTTCAGCACTTCAAAGGCCTCTTGGCATTTTTGGGTCCACTTGAACTCAACCTTGTTGCCTAGCAACGCTGTCATTGGTTTCTCAATCTTCGAAAACCCTTCAATGAATCGCCGATAATATCCGGCCATTCCAATGAAACTCTTGATTCCTCGAGCATCTGTTGGCGTTTTCCAGTTCAGAATGTCTGCCACTTTCTTCGTATCCACAGCCAATCCTTCTTTGTTGATTATGTGGCCCAAGAACAGGACTTCACTGATCCAGAATTCACACTTGCTCAACTTTGCATACAATTGGTGCTCTCGCAATCTCTGCAATACCATCTTCAAATGATCTGCATGCTCTTCTTCGCTTTGAGAATAAATCAGAATGTCATCAATGAATACCACTACAAACTTGTCGAGATAGTCCATGAATACACTGTTCATCAGATTCATGAAAAAGGCTGGTGCATTGGTCAAACCAAAGGACAACACAGTGAACTCATACAGACCATACATGGTAATGAATGCCGTCTTTGGAATGTCCGAAGGTCGGATCCTGAGCTGATGATAACCTGACCTCAAATCTATCTTGGAGAACACGCTAGCTCCTCTCAACTGGGCGAACAGATCTTCTATTCTGGGCAAGGGTACTTGTTTTTGATTGTGACTTCATTCAGAGCTCGATAATCGATACACATCCTTTTGGTGCCATCTTTCTTCTCCACAAATAGGACAGGGGCGGCCCAAGGCGAGGTGCTTGGCCGTATGTAACCTTTCTCCGACAGCTCATCGATCTGCTTCTTAAGTTCAACCAACTCTGGTCCAGATATTTTGTAAGCTCTCTTAAAGATAGGGGCGGTTCCAGGAAGAAGCTCTATGGCAAACTCAACTTTCCGCTCTGGTGGCATACCTGGTAAATCCTTTGGAAACACAACTGGAAACTCAGACACAATCTTGATCCTCTCAATTGGGTCTGCTTCACTGCTATCGACAGCCATCTGATAACAACTTCCTTTCCTCGGCTCGGGCGGGACTAACCTGGTCACCACTTCCTTTCCTAGTGGGGACACCAACTTGATTGTCCTCTTATCACAACTGATAACTGCCTGATACTTATCTAGCCAATTCATCCCTAGGATGACATCTATTCCCTGAGTACCCATTACTATAAGGTTGGCGGGAAACGCTATCTCCCTTATTTCCACACTTACATTCAAACAAATGCTATCGGCTCGAATTCTACCACCGGCTGAGTCAATTTGAATGGGGGATTGACATGGTGGTAATTGGAAGATTATGTGCTTCTACCCATGATGCAGTAATGAAAGAATGTGTTGCTCTAGTATCAAATAACACTTCTGCAATATGGGAGTCGACTGGAAACATACCTACTATCATGCCGGGGGTCTCCTGAACTGCTTCAGCCTCCAAGTGGTCCAGTCTTCCATGATTATAGCGCGGCTGAGAGCGGTTGCCTGCTCCAGGCTGAGACACGTTCTGCTTTGCCGGGGCATTGGGGCCTGATTGCTGCTGGGCTGCCTTCTTCGGACATTGCATCACCCAGTGGCCTTGCTCTCCACAGTGGAAACATGCTCTGTTTCCAACCTGAGCTGGTGCTGCCTGACTGTTCTGCTGGGCTGCTGGGGCAGGAAGATGAGGTGGCTGCTGATTCTGCCTCTGAAACTGACCTCCTCCTGACTGATTGTTCTGACGATTCTGATACTGGTGCTGAGGATACTGCCTTTGGAACTGCTGATGCTGAGGTGGACGCTGGTTCTGCCTGAACTGCTGAGGTTGATTGCTTAAGAAACGAAGACGATTGTTGCTTCCAGGCTAGGGTCCACTAATCTTGCGCTTGCGATCCTCCATCTCCTTACGCTTCCTCTCTGTCATGATTGCTCTGTCAATCAAGTGCTAGAATGTCGGGAAGGTATGATTCATCAGTTGATACTGAAGAGGGTCAACCAAGCCTCTCAGGAAACGATACTGTCGCTTGGCGTCGGTGTTGACATCTTCAGGAGCATAGCGAGACAGCTGCAGAAACCTGTCCCGGTACTCACTGACAGACGATGACCCTTGCTTCAGGGCTAGGAACTCCTCCTTCTTCACTGTCATCAGACCTGCAAGAACATGGTACTGACGAAATCTACCTGTGAACTCTTCCCAGGTGATGGTGTCGAGGTTGGCATGGGTGACGAGATAAGACTCCCACCATGACTGAGCTGCTCCTCTCAACAGACGAGGACCATACAAGACTTTCTCCCTGTCATCGCACTGAGCGGTATGCAACTCCCGCTACACAGTGCGCAGCCAGTCTTCAGCATCCATGGGCTCAGAAGAGTGAGCGAACATTGGTGGATGACCTCTCATGAATTCAGCACGCTTGTCCCTGGGCATCTGAGGCATCTGAGGCTGGGGTGGGGCCTGCTGCTGTTGCTGCTGAATGGCGGCCAGAGTCTGACCGAGGGCTTGAACTGCCTGAGTCTGCATCAGAAACATCTGCTCGATCGACATCGGGGGCGGGGGTGGCAGCTGCTGTTGCTGGGGTACCTCTTCCTGCTGAGCGGCTTGCTCCTGCTGAGCACGTCTTCCTCCTCTGCGCCTGTTCTCTGACATTTGCAGAATGCAACCACACATCAGAACTGATCTTGCAAATCTTGCAGCATAAGAAAAGAGTATAGAATTCTCCACCACACTGAACAGATGAGCATCCTCACTGATCTCCAACACAGACCAACACAGCTTCTCAGATAAAGAGGAAAGTGGAATAAAAGGTTTCCCAACTAGATAACTAACTCCTTTAACATATAACTGGTAAACCAAAATGCAGGGGATACCCACACTCTGGTGACAGTCATTACAAAGATCCAAATCAAGCATAGTTCATCATGACAAACATAAATGCATAGGATATAGCAAACTACCCTGTCTAACTAAGACTAACTAAAAGCGAGACTAACGCTAAGACTGTAGCTTCTACGTATATATTTTGTATTAATTACAAGATCCGACTCTAGCGATCTATGGTTCTAGATTTATCTTGGTCTTCCAGTCGGGATTGCCATAAGACTGGTGTCCATGCCGAGGTGAGCGGTACGGGTGCTGGGTCCCGACGGGAGCGGGGGAACCATCATCCAGGTGGCGACGTTCCGCGCGCTCAGCTCGCAGCAGGACGATCTCAGCACGAGCCCTACTCAGCTCGTCTAGCGCATGGTCCAGCTCCGTGTTTAGCATGGCGGCTAGGTTGACTGTGCTGCTCAACCTAGGATTGTCCTCACCAACAGGTGAGACAATCACGCCTCATGTGCTGCCAGATGGACGGCGGGGGTAATACTTCAGGTTGAGACCGTCAGCTACCCCACCGAGAACCGAGCAGTAGTGCGAAAGCGCACGCCGTGCAGCATCTTGCATGGCTGCCTCAGCTGAGTCCCGCTCAGAGATAAAATAGTGCTCTGAGCAGGCCTCCGCACCCTGGAGACTGTTCTCCGGACGGCGCACCAAGCAGGTCGCCTCCCAGCGGTCCGGGTAGACCTCGCTACTATGCTGGTAGACCGCACAGCGATACTCGATAGACCAAGTACGCTGATTAAGTGCCCGACGTAGCAGGGTGTCGAGCGCATCGTGGAAGTGACACCCGCGAGCAGCGTCGCGAGTGATGGGTCGAGCAACCCATCCTTCCGGCTCCTGGTCAGCAGAAAAGTCGGTGTCGTGGCTCGAGCTATCATCGCCACCTCCGTCATCTAGGCCTCCTCCAGCAGCTACTCCAGAGGCTGGGGCGCCCAGTGGTGGTGCAGGGAGCGCCTCCAGAGGAAGCACGGGGGAGCAACTCCTCACAGACTCTATCTCCTGCTGGAGCGAGAAAGAAGAGCCCTGCTGCCCCTGCTCCTGTCGTCGACGCTCTTGCTCCTCATGCAGGCGGTGGTGCAGCCTCTCCAAGTGACTGGACTGACCGGCCACGGGTTGGCGAAGCGGACGCTCCGCGAGATGAGAGGGTAAGAAGGGGATGACAGACTTCCGTGCGGTGTGTCTAAGACGAGCCATCTACAAAAGACACCGCAAGCAAAAGAGTGAGAACAGAACTAGTATGACCAGCAAGTAATGAACCATAAATAAATGAAGAATTAGAATAAAACACAATTTTCAGCAAGGTATAATATACAGTAGAACATAGGTTTTGGTCGATATGACCAACTTTTGAAGGGATACCAAAGTCAAGGCAGGGACAGAGGTCTATAATCCTTAGAACGACCATTCTACTCTAGGTTAGCGGTCCTACAGTCAGCACGGCTTTGATACCACTTATGTCACACCCAGTTTTAGAAGGCAAACCGAATGCGAACCATGTACGTGCCAGGATCAGCAATTCACGTACACAGCAGTTACATGACATGGACATCATCACACAGTGCTCAAATAGTATTAAAAAGTGAAATAATAGTCGATTACATCATATGTCTGAGACATCCACATAGTCTTTACAATAAATCAAAGTGCGAAAACGAAACGTAGATAAACGGGGCCTTCACAGGCAGCCGACTGGGGGTTGCCGCTAACCCACGCCTAGAACTCGTCGTAGTCTTGGAACTCCTGGAAGTCTCCTTCCACGGCTTCATCTTCTCCTGAGCAGTGGTTGCAATGCTGACAACCTGGGGATGGGGAGGGGTTTGGTGTGTAGAGCAAGGGTGAGTACACATCAACATACTCAGGAAGTATCCTGTTTGGCTGTAGTGGACTACCTTTATGTGGGGATAAGTCAAGCAGTTTCTTTTAGTTGGTCAGATTATTATTTACTAGTAGAAAGTCAGGTCTTAACTTTAACCCAAGTTATTAGCCCGATGTACCCTTTCCAAACGGAAAGAATACCACTTACCGGTACCATAGTCATAACCAGAACCATCAATCTCATTGCCCCGTAGGAATGACTTTGGAGCTAAGCTCTGCATCCCTTTAGGAACAACTTTGGAGCTTCTTCACCTTTTACTTAGGTGGCATTTTAGCTCTGCATCCCCGTAGGAACAACTTTAAAGCTTCGTCACTTTTTCTGTTACACTCGATGGTGTAACTCCAGATTTATTACAACAGGCCGAAGGTTTTACCTTCTTATATTGTCTTTAGGGTAGAGACATAAAAGTAAGAGAAATAAAAATTACATTGAGTGTGTATGAAAGTTTTTTGATTGAGCCCCTATGTTGCTTCAATAAATGTGTCTCGACTCTGGTACAATGTTGTTGGCTGTCCGAGCTTCGGACTCTTCTCGTGCTGTAACACTCCAAAATCACATTCTGAATAAATTAGAAAACTCATTTCGTGATTTAAATAAATATGTTTTCAAATAATAGATTACCTTAAAGATTATTATATGAACTATCCTTTGTGTTAAAGATCTATTCTTTAAAAAAAGAATTAAGTTAAACTATCTCTTAATATAGAGTTTACATAAGAAATTATATTCTTTTAAATAAATATGTGAAGATTATAGATTTATTTTATTTTACTTCTAAAATGTGGCTATGTGTTTGAATTATTTTCTTTAATAAGTATTATTGTAAAACATCTTACATGAATTATTCCTACTGATCTTCATTTGTTTAAATGGTTAAATTAATTAATAAAAATGTTTTGCATAAATCAACTTGAGTTTTTGTTTGTTGAAATTTATGTTTGAAATAGAAAATTTAACTTAGCTCTAAATTAGACTTGAATTTTAATTTTAAAATAGAAAGCAGAAATTTGAAATATAAGCTAATAGAATGGATTGTTGTATGTTTGGTTGGTTTGTTTGTACATGACGTCCTTTAGGTAACGTCGATACAAATTAGGATATCACAATAAAATATTTAAGAAAATACTCCTTTCAGCTCGCGTATAACACCCAAAAAATAATTTAAAATTTTAAATAAAAATATATTGTAAGATTAATTTAAATTGAAGTTCTAATATGATTAGTACAAATTAACAACAATGTTATTGGAATAAAAGAGATAAGTTAGAGTTCCTAACAAATAGGATATGATTGTAATAGATAAGTACCAGACTAGATCTGTCATGTAACCACCCACCTAAGATAGGATTGTAATAGATAAGTCCAGATTAGATCTATAATGTAACGGATTTGGTTTCGAGTTTGTTAGAGTTTCTAATATATAGGATATGGTTGTAACAGATAAGTATCAGATTAGATCTATCATGTAACCATCCAACTCCCAGCCTATATAAATACATGCCACCATAAGACCTCAACCCATCAATCAAAGACTCATTTCATCCATAGCCTCGCAGCAGCCACCGTTCATCGGTGGACCTGTGTCACACCCGGTTTTAGAAGGCAAACCGAATGCGAACCATGTATGTGCCAGGATCAGCAATTCACGTACACAGCAGTTACATAACATGGACATCATCACACAGTGCTCAAATAGTATTAAAAAGGGAAATAATAGTCGATTACATCATATGTCTGAGACATCCACATAGTCTTTACAATAAATCAAAGTGCGAAAACAAAACGTAGATAAACGCGGCCTTCACAGGCAGCCGACTGGGGGTTGCCGCTAACCCACGCCTAGAACTCGTCGTAGTCTTGGAACTCCTGGAAGTCTCCTTCCATAGCTTCATCTTCTCCTGAGCAGTGGTTGCAATGATGACAACCTGGGGATGGGGAGGGGTTTGGTGTGTAGAGCAAGGGTGAGTACACATCAACATACTCAGCAAGTATCATGTTTGGCTGTAGTGGACTAGCTTTATTTGGAGATAAGTCAAGTAGTTGCTTTTAGTTGGTTAGATTATTATTTACTAGTAGAAAGCCAGGTCTTAACTTTAACCCAAGTTATTAGCCCGATGTACCCTTTCCAAATGGAAAGAATACCACTTACCAGTACCATAGTCATAACCAGAACCATCAATCTCATTGCCACATGTAAACCAAAATGTCTCTGATCAAGTACCACTAATCACTGGAGCTCCCTTGGCCGCTCATAATCGCGAGCACGGCTGATATATCAGTTTTCAAACACTCTGCAGAGGTTGTGCACTTTACCCACAAGCCGTGATTCCCTTTCTGCCCGGAGATCATGACTCTCCATTGATCACTACCAAGGTGATCCAGCAGGGCATCACTACGTAGCCTTTACAAAGATTCCCCGGGGCTGTAGCCGCCCGTTAGGTTTCCTAAATGCACCACACTCCTCCCCAAGGGGCGAACCCAAACTTGGCAGAGTGAGCCGCATACACCGAGCCCCATTGACGGCACAACGGCTAAGCGAACTACACCCCGGATCCTCTAATTATTCAGCTAAGGGCACCCCATTCCACCCTCATGGTTGCACTGTTTTCCCGGGCGGTCATCAATGAACAGGTCCTTACGGAGAGGCACTCGAGAAACTGCTCGAGCCCCCTTAAAGGCCACAAGTAGAACATCATAATAAGAAGAGGGAAAACAACGTATCATTGATCATTCTCATCATGTTCATTGATTAAAGTTGAGCAATAGCATAAGACTAAGCAATAATAATCCAACCCAAATAGGTAAACAAGGACATGGATAACAAAAGCTAGTCAATCCTTAGGTATAAACGTGTAATGCGGGAGGTGAATTAAAGAATGAAATAGGACAGAAATAGGTCAAGGGACACTTGCCTCCACCAACCGACTGCTGCTTAGGGGCTTCTCCTGCGAGTTCTTCGGGCTCTTCAACCAGATCGTTCTCTATGCGATTGCAACCATACATACATCCATCCATTGAAATTAGGAAACCAACAGTACACCATACAAGAGAACAAGTAGATTAAACATGCATAGCATATGACATGCGATATTGCATTTACCATGGTTAGAAAGACACAGGAAAAGGTCTCGCAGGGGTTAAAGCTTATGCTCGAGGCGCACTACGGGTAGATGAATAACTAAAAGTTATGTGCTCTAGTTCTACTTAGCTCCAATAATAAGGATTAGCTACATGCACTAATAGAAACGTGACCACTTTTAGTAGATCAACATTAAATGAGATAGACGAATAACTATATAAATTAACTAACGTAACCAATTTCTAAATTGAGTTCCCTATTTTATTAACATGAACAATATGATTAGCGCGCATAAAATATAGGGGGGTAGACGGGCACGTCCATGGGTAGACGAGGGCACGACGAGTCGTGCCAAGGCACCGCGCACTACGCGAGCACGCGCGCAAGGCCGCACGCACGCGCCGCGAACTAGCCATGCGCACGTCGGGGCCGCGCGCTGGCCGAGCTCAAGGCCGCGCGCCATAGGCACGCTGGGCCGAGCTCGAGGCCGCGCCGGGGCGGGCGGGCGAGCACGGAGCACGAGCGGGGCATGGGCGGGGCGGGGCACGCCGCGCGAGCGCCATGGGCAGGGGCCGCCATGGCCGAGGCGGGCGGGGCAGGGGACGGGGCGTCGGGGCGAGCGCGGCCGGGGCGGCGCGGGGTCGGGGCGGCGCGGCCGGGCCGGGGCGAGCGCGGCCGGGGGCGGCGGGGCTGGGGCTGCGCGGCCGGGGTCGGGGCGGGGGCGTCGGGGCCGGGGGAGTCGGAGCCGGGGGCGTCGGGGCCTGGGGAGTCGGGGCCGGGGGCGTCGCGGCCGGAGGCGGCGCGGCCGGAGTCGGGGCCGGCGCGGGGTCGGGGCCGGGGCAGCCGGGCGGGCGCGGCCACGCTGCGGGAGGGCGCCGGCAGGAGGGGGAATGGGGAGGGAGGGGAGGGAGAGGAGGGGAGGGGGAAGGGGGGCCTCACCGCGGGCGGGGAGGGCGGCGGCGGCGGCTGCTCGGCCGAGCAGGGAGGGGGCGAGCGGTTGGGCAGGGGAGAGGGGTTTGGGGGAGGGGAGGGGGATGACAGGCGGGGCCCGTAGGGGAGGGGAGAGGAATTTTGGGGGGGGGGGAGGGGAGGGGGCGCGGCTGGGCCGCCTTGGGCCCAAAGTGGGGGGGGGCGCGGCGGGAGCGAGGTGGGCCGCGGCCAGGCCGACCCACGGCGCGGGGGAGGGAAAGGAGAGGGGGCGCGGCTGGGCCGGCCGGCCAGCTAGGCCGGGCGCGAGGGGGAGGGGCGGCTGGGCCGAAATGGGAGGAGAAGGGGAAAGAGAGAAGAAAAAGGTTTTCCCTTTTTTTAATATTCATTTCCTAGATGAATGCATTCACATTTTCAAACAATCAAAAAGAATGCATGGTTCGGCATGGTGCATCAAACAAAATAAAATATTTTAGGGTTTTGCTTTACATGGGATCTCAAGCCGAAACCCGCTATAACTTTGGAAAAGATCAAGGTTTAGCGAGGAGAAAAGGGAAAAGGAAAGGGTAACGCCCGAATTTGGTGAGAGAAAAGAAGAAAAAAATCTACCCCCAAATTCAGGGCGTTACAACCTGACACCGCGGGCAGGATGCCGCAACCCCATTCCAGCATGAACAGGATCATGCGGGGGGAGAAACGACCCTGGCCATTCATCCGATGACGAACGCTCACGATTGAATCTCAAATACCCATCGTGATCTGTTGGCCGAGATCAGATCGTGGAATCCTTTAATCTCGAGCGCTGAATTTAGATCCGACGGCTGTGATGGGATCGGTCGCGTATCGATTCGGCCGAGGCCGTGGGCTGTCCGATTCAATCTGGCGGGGATATTTGATCTGCTATCATAAAATCTCTGTCGTCGATCTCCGATCCAACGATCGAGACTTCGATCTAATCTGCACCGTAGACTATCGATCCAACGGTCTACAAAAGCCCATACCCCTTCGGTCGTCTACTTTTGCAAAAGAGACCCTGTGCTCTATATTAATCAACCTGCTGTCCACTTGTGGTAAGATGATTACCTAGTAGTCCATGAGAATTGCAAATAAGTACCTAGAGCTCGATTTAATTATAAAAATGTGTAACACCCACTTTGTATTTGCTAGAGATAATACCAATAGAGAAACAATTTCTCTTTATATGAGTTTGATCTTTATGCATCATCATATGAGAACACCATGTCCAAGAACAATTAATAAAAAGATATGCTACTAAATTGTTGCATCATGCTGGATATTTTATTTTGTGTGCATTTTGTGACAAGAAAAATATTAAAGACCAAAAAGAAAATTTAAACCCTAAAAGAAATTCTTGAATCTAGAAAAGAGAAAGAAATGAATAATGTAAGGATTAAAATATGTAAATGAAGATACATTATTCCAACATTTGAGTGTGAATTTGTATCATGGACTCAAAACAGAAACTCACAATTCAAATTCAAATTTGGATTTAAAAGAGTTAAGGATAAAAGAAAACAGGAAATAAAATTAAAAAAAAAGAAAACATAGCAACTGGGCCGCAGACCACCTATTTGGCCCATTGGTGTTTTCCTCACGCGCGGCCCGGTTCTTTGCCGCACCCACGCGTCGTCCTGAGTCGCTGTGAAGTCGGGCCCACATGCCAGCACCCTCTCTCCTGCGCGCAAGACTCTCACTTCCGCGTGGGCCCGTGCTGTCAGCGTTATCCGCGCGATCCTCACCGCCGCAACAGCCATGGCCCTGATGTCCGCTAGCTCGCGGGATTCGTGGAATCCGATGGCCGTTAACTGCCCAACCTCACCGGCCATAAAACCCTGGGTTCCCGAACCTTGCGCGCCGCTCATCCCTGCCAAGAAACCCGCCGCCACCTCCAGAATTGCGTCCGCAGAGAGGAAGTGACCCGCCGCCGTTGACTCCGCCCTGTATCGCCGCCGGGCGGCCCGTGGGTGGCCGGTTGTGTTCGCCGGACCACGGGGAAACCATACGCGTGCTCGGACCGTGAAGATAGGCTTCTGCTCGGCGTGAATTGCTCGCCGGACTTCGCATTCGCCGCAAATCCGCCTCGTCGTGTGGCCTGCATCTTCGGGGCTTCGATCACCGGTATGTGTGTGGTCATCCGTTTCCTATAGGCGCTAGCATAGAGTAGGACCCTTTCGAGGGTCGAATTAGGGCGTAATGGACGCAATTGCCGCACGTCGGGGGCGCGCCACCGTGGCGACTGGGCGATGCCGCCGGAGTTAGGACCGAAGGAAGGAGAAGGATTGCGTGCCATCGATTTCTCGTTGTATGGCTCGGATTAGATGGCGGGTAACGCTTTGGTGGGTTTCGCGTCAGCCGTTGATATCCGATCGGATGGATCGGGTGGCTCGGGATAAAATTATATCTGTGCCGTAGGATTGTGATCCTGTGGACGGCAATGTGTACCGCTTCGCTTATACCATGATTTAATCTAGAACGTAGGTGGCCGATCGGACGGCCCAAGTCTGTTCATACCCCTTCGTGGGTCATTTTTGTTAAAGAGCCCCTGAACTTCATAGGAATCAACCCGCCGTCCAGTAGTCACTGTGCGCTGTGTCTCGGGTAACTTGCCCCGAGCCCCCTGGGTTTCTCTAGATTTGAGGCCCAGTCCAGCACAGTTTTAAATTAATTAAATGATTAGGAAATTGGATTTTTAATACAAAAATAAATTCTAGAACTTGAATAAATCATATAAAATCCATTTTTAGTCCAAATTCATCCATTCCAGTTCCTAAAATTTTGTAATTTTATTATTTATCACTTAGTGCCTCTGTTTTATCATGACCACAGTAAGAAATTTAATTCCACACTTAATCTTATTCTAAACACATAAAACTTTTGAAAATGCATAACTCGAAATCTATAACTCAGAAAATTATGATTCCAGTTCCTAGGTTTTTATTTTAATATGTAGAATATCTCTGTGTATTTTGTTTACATGCTTGGTGTAATGTTAATTTTCCCTATATCCTGTGCTTGTTTGTATTGTGGCAAGTAGAAGAGCCCGTTGCTGAGGATCCTGGTGAGCAGCAGATTGAAGTAGCTGAGCAGGAGCTCATTGAAGGCAAGTTGTGCCCTTGACCACTTTTTACCCAATAATGTTCTTTAATATCACTTATCCATGCATAGGTTAATTTTGACGGGACCCAATAGGTTACCCTAGATTGTTTATCTCATTACCTTGTTCACCCCTGAATCACTTGGGTAGTTTGCTATTGCTTTACATGGTTTTGGGATAATCATTTATTACCTCTATGTTCCAGTTATTTTTGTTATTCTATTTATGTTCATGTTGAGATCATTAATGTTAATTGGAACATAGAGCTTAACTTGAGAACCACGTGCCACCACAAGGGTTTAATGGGACGCCCTTGGCTGACTAATTAGGAAATCTAGTGGAAGACTACCTTACCCGAAAGGGGCAAGGGCAGTAGGGGAGAGGTCAGTGCGGGGAGGTCCCTGGTTGATTTTGCTGCGATGGCGGTCAGCCAGGAACCCTGTACTGGATCTTCCCATAAACTGTAGCGGGTTTTCGGAAGCTAGTGGAACTTTGTAAAGGCCTCGTAGTGTTGCCCTGCCGCGCTTCCTAGGTAGAGGTGTATGGGATTCATGACCCCTTGGCAGATGGGTAACATGACTTGTGGGTAAAGGGTACAACCTCTGTAGAGTGTAAAACTGGTATACTAGCCGAGCTCACGGTCATGAGCAGCTCAGGACTCTCTGATGTTTAAATTATGGAACTTAAATTCAATTTTGTCATTTGCATTGCATGGGTTTGTTATTAATTTTGTTCTATTACTTTACTTATGGTTTGGTATTTACTTACACTTAGTAACTGCTAATAAAATTTTGACCAACTACTTAAAAGCAATGCTCAGCTTTAACCCCTATCATTGATCAGCCTTACACTTCACATGAGCTCCCACCTTTGGTGAGTTCATGTCACATTATTCCCCACAACTTGTTGAGCGATGATCATGTGTGAGCTCACCCTTGCTGTCTCACACCCCCCCACAGGAGATGATCAGGTGGTTCAGGAGGAGCCGCCTAACACTGAGGAGTTCGATCTGATCTAGGTGGCGTATCCCAGTCGACATTGGCGCCGACGATCCTTAGTTCGTTTTATCTTTATTATGTTATTTTGTAATAAGTCTTCCGCTATGTAATAAATTCTCTGATGTTTTATGACATTTATCTCTATACACTCTGTTATTATATATGTTGTCTTCTTGGCGCATGTATGAGATGCACCTGGCTTTGTTCCTTAAAGCCGGGTGTTACAGAAGTGGTATCAGAGGAAATGTTGACTGTAGGACGATACCTAGATAGAAATGGACAAACCCTTACCTACTTATCTTATTCTGATTCATTCTATACTTACCTTACTCTGGTTCTTTCTATACTTATCTCATCTTGATCCTATCTCACCTTTTGTTGTTTCACTCTGATTATTCTTATCTTTTCTACTTCAAGACAAGATGGATTTCACACCTTGGAATCCTACAACTATGAACTTTTCTAGAGATAGGGAACCTAAGATAAAATTAAAATTATTTTCTCTATTAAAAATGTTGGTTGATTGTTCTGATGATCAATGTCTGATTTGCTTCTTTGATTGATTGAAATAGTATAGACGGGCATCTTAGCATGTACCACCATAAGGTAATGTATTAGCTTTAGTGGATAACACACTAATCTACTTAGCTAATAAATCCCCCGCAGTAACATTCCTCGTAACTACTCGCCTTGTCTACAATTCTTCTTTTCTTACCCTGTATTTCTAACCCAGATGGGCTACCCCTATAGTGTTAGAAGAGAGCACTATAGACGTAATCCTTGGTATGTCATGGTTAAGAAAGGCAAAGGCGGTTTATACACTGTGCTAAGGGAACCATAGAACTCACCAGTTCTAAAGGACAAAGTTTTGAAGTTGAAGTTGCAGTAACTACCACCATCAGACTAGCGGCATTCTTAGTAGATGAGAAGTTTTTGGGTGACAACATCCGGGTGGTTAGAGATTTTTCGGATGTCTTTCCAGAGGAGTTACCAGGGATGCCACCTGATAGAGAAGTTGAGTTTGTTATTGATCTCTTACCTGGAACCGCCCCTATTTCTAAACGGCCATATAGGATGTCCGTAGAGGAGTTGAAGGAACTAAAGAAGCAGTTAACTGAGTTACAAGAGGCTGGGTACATTCGTCCGAGTTCCTCACCTTGGGGAGCACCGGTACTGTTTGTACAGAAGAAGGATGGATCGCAGCGGATGTGTGTGGATTATAGATCCCTTAATGATGTTACGGTGAAGAACAAGTATCCGTTGCCCCGTATTGAGGATTGATTTGATCAGATGCGAGGTGCTAGAGTATTCTCGAAGATTGATCTCCGCTCCGGTTACCATCAGATGAGGATTAGACCATCGGATATTCCTAAGACAGCTTTCTCGACGATATGGATTATATGAGTTCACTGTTATGTCATTTGGATTAACTGATGCACCAGCTACTTTATGGATCTGAAGAATAAGGTATTCACGATCTGGACAGATTCGTCGTGGTTTTCATCGATGATATTTTTATTCCAAGAGTGATAGTGACCATGAGGAACATCTGAGATTGGTGCTACAGAAGCTACGAGATAATCAACTCTACACCAAGTTTAGCAAATGCGAGTTCTGGATTGACGAGGTGTCATTCCTTGGACATATCATTTCTAATGGAGGGATATCAGTGGATCCTGCTAAAGTCAAGGAGATTATGGAGTGGAGAGTGCCCACTACAGTTACGGAGATTCGGAGTTTCTTGGGACTTGCAGGATATTATCGGAGATTTATTGAAGGATTCTCTAAGATTGCTAAGTCTATGACATCGCTTTTGGAGAAAGGAAGATAATTCAAGTGGGATGAGAAGTGCCAAGATAGTTTTTTATCAATTAAAGAAAAGATTGATGTCGCCACCAGTGTTGGTTATGCCAGATCTACAGAAGGGATTTGATATTTATTGTGATGCATGTGGCCAAGGATTAGGATGTGTGCTCATGCAAGAAGGACATGTGATCACCTACGCGTCTCGTCAGTTGCAGAAACATGAATTGAACTACCCCACACATGACTTAGAACCGGATGCCGTTGTGCATGCACTTAAAATTTGGAGGCACTACATTATGGGAACTAAGTGCCGAGTATATACGGATCATAAGAGCTTGAAGTATATATTCACTCAGAAGGATCTCAACCTTAGGCAACGCCGTTAGTTTGAGCTTATTAAGGATTATGATTTGGAGATTCATATCATCCAGGCAAGGCAAATTTGGTTGCAGATGCCTTGAGTCGGAAGGAGCACGTTCATTCTGCCTTCGTTGTCCAACTACCCGATGAATTGGCAAAAGATTTTGAGAGACTCAACCTAGGAATTGTTACACATACGGAAGGAGTGACTATTGAAGTGGAACCTACCTTTGAGCAGGAGATCCGCAAAGGACAAATTGGTGATGCTAAAATAAAAGAGATTAAGGATCTGATTACTGACGGTCGAGTTCCGGAATTCACGGAAGATGAGCAAGGCACTGTATGGTTCAAGGATAGAATGTGTGTTCCTGATATTAAAAGCCTTCGAGAGACTATATTGAAAGAGGCCCATGATTCAGATTATTCTATTCATCCTGGTAGTACTAAGATGTATCAGGATTTGAAGCAAAAGTATTGGTGGTATGGATTGAAAAGAGATGTAGCTGCACATGTGGCTATGTGCGATGTATGTCAAAGAGTTAAGGCTGAACATCAGAGGCCAGCTGGACTATTACATCCACTGAAGATACCCGAGTGGAAGTGGGAAGAGATTGGTATGGATTTTATTACTGGATTGCCTCGCACCCAGAAAGGATATGATGCTATATGGGTGATTGTGGATAGATTGACTAAAGTGGCTCACTTTATTCCTGTGAAGACTACTTATAAAGGTTCTCAGCTAGCAGAGTTATATATGGCTCGGATTGTGTGTTTACATGGAGTACCAAAGAAGATCGTGTCTGATCGAGGTTCGCAGTTTACCTCAAGATTTTGGAGAAGCTTTCATGAGAACATGAGTACGAAGTTGAATTTTAGCACGGCTTATCACCCTCAGACTGATGGACAGACTGAAAGGACTAATCAAGTATTGGAAGATATGTTGAGAGCATGTGCCCTTCAGCATGGAGGAAGTTGGGATAAGAGTCTACCTTATGCTGAGTTCTCATATAATAATGGTTATCAGGCCAGTCTGAAGATGTCACCTTTTGAAGCTTTGTATGGGAGGAAGTGCAGAACTCCTTTGTATTGGGATCAGACTGGAGAGAGACAGTTCTTTGGGCCTGAACTGATCCAAGAAGCAGAAGAACAAGTCCGTATAATTCGAGAGAATTTGAGAGTGGCTCAAACCAGGCAAAAGAGTTATGCTGATAATAGAAGGAGGCCACTGGAATTTGAAGAAGGAGATTATGTGTACCTCAAGGTGTCACCACTGCGTGGAATGAGGAGATTCAAAGTTAAGGGCAAATTGTCCCCTCGCTTCATTGGACCATTCTTGATCTTTAGGCGAGTTGGGGAGATGGCATACCAACTCGAGTTACCTGCTACTCTGTCGGATGTGCATAATGTGTTCCACGTGTCTCAACTTAAGAAATGTCTCCGTGTTCCCGAGGAACAGTTACCAATGGAAGAGCTCAGTGTTCAGGGTGATTTAACTTACACGGAGTACCCGATCAAGATTTTGGATACTTTGACTCGAGTTACGAGAAATAAGGTGATAAAGATGTGCAAAGTTCAATGGAGTCACCACAGTGAAGATGAAGCGACTTGGGAAAGAGAAGAAGAGCTTCGTATAGATTTTCCCCACCTTTTCCCTAGATCTTCTTAATCTCGAGGACGAGATTATTTTTAAGGGGGGTAGGATTTGTAACACCCACTTTGTATTTGCTAGAGATAATACCAATAGAGAAACAATTTCTCTTTATATGAGTTTGATCTTTATGCATCATCATATGAGAACACCATGTCCAAGAACAATTAATAAAAAGATATGCTACTAAATTGTTGCATCATGCTGGATATTTTATTTTGTGTGCATTTTGTGACAAGAAAAATATTAAAGACCAAAAAGAAAATTTAAACCCTAAAAGAAATTCTTGAATCTAGAAAAGAGAAAGAAATGAATAATGTAAGGATTAAAATATGTAAATGAAGATACATTATTCCAACATTTGAGTGTGAATTTGTATCATGGACTCAAAACAGAAACTCACAATTCAAATTCAAATTTGGATTTAAAAGAGTTAAGGATAAAAGAAAACAGGAAATAAAATTAAAAAAAAAAGAAAACATAGCAACTGGGCCGCAGACCACCTATTTGGCCCATTGGTGTTTTCCTCACGCGCGGCCCGGTTCTTTGCCGCACCCACGCGTCGTCCTGAGTCGCTGTGAAGTCGGGCCCACATGCCAGCACCCTCTCTCCTGCGCGCAAGACTCTCACTTCCGCGTGGGCCCGTGCTGTCAGCGTTATCCGCGCGATCCTCACCGCCGCAACAGCCATGGCCCTGATGTCCGCTAGCTCGCGGGATTCGTGGAATCCGTTGGCCGTTAACTGCCCAACCTCACCGGCCATAAAACCCTGGGTTCCCGAACCTTGCGCGCCGCTCATCCCTGCCAAGAAACCCGCCGCCACCTCCAGAATTGCATCCGCAGAGAGGAAGTGACCCGCCGCCGTTGACTCCGCCCTGTATCGCCGCCGGGCGGCCCGTGGGTGGCCGGTTGTGTTCGCCGGACCACGGGGAAACCATACGCGTGCTCGGACCGTGAAGATAGGCTTCTGCTCGGCGTGAATTGCTCGCCGGACTTCGCATTCGCCGCAAATCCGCCTCGTCGTGTGGCCTGCATCTTCGGGGCTTCGATCACCGGTATGTGTGTGGTCATCCGTTTCCTATAGGCGCTAGCATAGAGTAGGACCCTTTCGAGGGTCAAATTAGGGCGTAATGGACGCAATTGCCGCACGTCGGGGGCGCGCCACCGTGGCGACTGCGCGATGCCGCCGGAGTTAGGACCGAAGGAAGGAGAAGGATTGCGTGCCATCGATTTCTCGTTGTATGGCTCGGATTAGATGGCGGGTAACGCTTTGGTGGGTTTCGCGTCAGCCGTTGATATCCGATCGGATGGATCGGGTGGCTCGGGATAAAATTATATCTGTGCCGTAGGATCGTGATCCTGTGGACGGCAATGTGTACCGCTTCGCTTATACCATGATTTAATCTAGAACGTAGGTGGCCGATCGGACGGCCCAAGTTTGTTCATACCCCTTCGTGGGTCATTTTTGTTAAAGAGCCCCTGAACTTCATAGGAATCAACCCGCCGTCCAGTAGTCACTGTGCGCTGTGTCTCGGGTAACTTGCCCCGAGCCCCCTGGGTTTCTCTAGATTTGAGGCCCAGTCCAGCACAGTTTTAAATTAATTAAATGATTAGGAAATTGGATTTTTAATACAAAAATAAATTCTAGAACTTGAATAAATCATATAAAATCCATTTTTAGTCCAAATTCATCCATTCCAGTTCCTAAAATTTTGTAATTTTATTATTTATCACTTAGTGCCTCTGTTTTATCATGACCACAGTAAGAAATTTAATTCCACACTTAATCTTATTCTAAACACATAAAACTTTTGAAAATGCATAACTCGAAATCTATAACTCAGAAAATTATGATTCCAGTTCCTAGGTTTTTATTTTAATATGTAGAATATCTCTGTGTATTTTGTTTACATGCTTGGTGTAATGTTAATTTTCCCTATATCCTGTGCTTGTTTGTATTGTGGCAAGTAGAAGAGCCCGTTGCTGAGGATCCTGGTGAGCAGCAGATTGAAGTAGCTGAGCAGGAGCTCATTGAAGGCAAGTTGTGCCCTTGACCACTTTTTACCCAATAATGTTCTTTAATATCACTTATCCATGCATAGGTTAATTTTGACGGGACCCAATAGGTTACCCTAGATTGTTTATCTCATTACCTTGTTCACCCCTGAATCACTTGGGTAGTTTGCTATTGCTTTACATGGTTTTGGGATAATCATTTATTACCTCTATGTTCCAGTTATTTTTGTTATTCTATTTATGTTCATGTTGAGATCATTAATGTTAATTGGAACATAGAGCTTAACTTGAGAACCACGTGCCACCACAAGGGTTTAATGGGACGCCCTTGGCTGACTAATTAGGAAATCTAGTGGAAGACTACCTTACCCGAAAGGGGCAAGGGCAGTAGGGGAGAGGTCAGTGCGGGGAGGTCCCTGGTTGATTTTGCTGCGATGGCGGTCAGCCAGGAACCCTGTACTGGATCTTCCCATAAACTGTAGCGGGTTTTCGGAAGCTAGTGGAACTTTGTAAAGGCCTCGTAGTGTTGCCCTGCCGCGCTTCCTAGGTAGAGGTGTATGGGATTCATGACCCCTTGGCAGATGGGTAACATGACTTGTGGGTAAAGGGTACAACCTCTGCAGAGTGTAAAACTGGTATACTAGCCGAGCTCACGGTCATGAGCAGCTCAGGACTCTCTGATGTTTAAATTATGGAACTTAAATTCAATTTTGTCATTTGCATTGCATGGGTTTGTTATTAATTTTGTTCTATTACTTTACTTATGGTTTGGTATTTACTTACACTTAGTAACTGCTAATAAAATTTTGACCAACTACTTAAAAGCAATGCTCAGCTTTAACCCCTATCATTGATCAGCCTTACACTTCACATGAGCTCCCACCTTTGGTGAGTTCATGTCACATTATTCCCCACAACTTGTTGAGCGATGATCATGTGTGAGCTCACCCTTGCTGTCTCACACCCCCCCCCCCACAGGAGATGATCAGGTGGTTCAGGAGGAGCCGCCTAACACTGAGGAGTTCGATCTGATCTAGGTGGCGTATCCCAGTCGACATTGGCGCCGACGATCCTTAGTTCGTTTTATCTTTATTATGTTATTTTGTAATAAGTCTTCCGCTATGTAATAAATTCTCTGATGTTTTATGACATTTATCTCTATACACTCTGTTATTATATATGTTGTCTTCTTGGCGCATGTATGAGATGCACCTGGCTTTGTTCCTTAAAGCCGGGTGTTACAAAATGACTGAAAACTAAATTAATGCCTATATTGCTCGTTTTAATTCAGATTTAGTCCATTCAAGTTGTGATAGTCTCGTATTAAATTTATCTACGCAGTAACAACATTATTTATAATATATTACTTATTTTTATTGTTTATCCTATGCTTAGTGGTTTATCTTGCTAATCAAAGTTAATTGTCCATGATTATAACCTGACTAAAAGATACGACCTATGATCAAGTTATATCTCGGATTAAAGTTTAATTAATTATTTCTCACATGATTTATATTAATTAACATATAATATATCTTATTGTTTAATCACCTAAATCTTTGGAAAATTATATCGTTTTAGCCGTAGCTCCGAATTTAGCGATTCTTGAACCTACAACCTCGTAGCAGCGCGTAGAATATTCTTACGTTGTTTGCTCTCTTGTTTAGTGTACTGTTATGTTTATGTGCTCCTTGCCTATTTGTATGTATTGCTACGAGTAGCAGTGAGGTCACGAGAAACTTGAAGATTAACTTGGAGAAGTACCTGGGAATCTCGAGTCTAAGGCTAGTTGTGCCCTTGATCACTTTTCTTTACCCAATAATGTTCTTTCTAATCAATGTGACATGCTCAGGTTAATTTGATGGGACCTCATAGGTTTCCCTAGCATTGTTTATCCCCCACCTTGCAAACAGATGAACTATTGGGTAGTTTTGCTATTGCTCTACCTGGTTTTGGGAAAGTAATATTATATTATGTTCATGTTCCAATTTTGTTGATGTTGATTATTGTTCATGATAAGATCATTATGTTAATTAGAACATGGAGAACCACCCGGGAAAACAGTGCTACCACAAGGGTGGTATGGGACACCCTTGGCTGACTAATTAAGAAAGCTAGTCGAGGACTACCTTACTCGAAAGGGGTAAGGGCGGTAGAGGAGCTGTGTATAGGGAGGTTCTCAGGTCGATCATGTTGTAAAGGATGCCGTGATGAGTTCGTGAGAGGTCTAGGCCATCGTCTCCCAGTCAATTTTGGTTGCTGGATCGTTGTCTTTGTATGATGCAGTTATTTAACTATTTTGTATAGAACTACGTTATATATTAAAGATGTGACATTCATTTCTGTACCATGAGTCATCATATGTGTGAGACTTGGTACCAGCACACTTGGTCAAGTTCGCACCTGGGTTTGGTGCCCCTAAAACCCGGGTGTGACACGTGCGTCGCGCTGTTGTTGAACTTGGCGGTTCCCTTCTGGTTGTTGATTATGAGACGAAGTTGGAGCCATGAGTGGTGGTGGTCGTGGCAAGGCCCATGTAGCTAGGGAGTGGCTTGCCGAAGCTACTGATATTGTGGGTTGTTGATTGCCCACGTACTCAGGAATGTACGCGGAATAGCACGAAGCGGTATGCAGGACCTGCTTCAGCTGATTCTACAGTGCGTCGGCTTTAGCTATTTCCTTTTGCTTCTGTATCGTGACTTGGCATGTCCTAGTTGTATGCCCCTTATCTTCTCCACAGAACAAACAAAAAACCTTCTTGGTTCCAAGCTGAATTTTTCTTCGAAGCTTCTTCCTCCTCTACCTCTTGGGGCTGGTGGCCTGAAGGAGCTTTGTTGTGTTCCTGATAATTGAGAGTTGTGCTGATGCCCTTGAGTATGACTTCCCCTATCTTCACTTGAGGTGGGATTATGGATCGTCCTGACATGCCTTGGGTGGAGTCTTCCTCCGAAGCCCCTGGTCATCTCAGAGTATTTGTAGGCTTCTTGCCTTCTTTGCCGGAAGTCATTGTCGGCTCTGATATACTCGTCCATCTTCTGTAGAAGCTTCTCCAGAGTTTATGGGGGCTTCCTGGCAAAACACTTCGTTGTTGGTCCTGGTCGAAGTCCCTTGATCATAGCTTCAATAACAATCGCATTTGGCACCATTGGCGCCTGAGCTCTGAGACGCAGAAACCTTCGAACATACGCCTGCAAGTAATCCTCGTGGTCCTGTGTGCATTGGAATAGAGCTTGAGCAGTCACTGGCTTCGCCTAGAAACCCTGCAAGCTAGTGACTAGTATATCCTTCAGTTTCTGCCATGACTTGATTGTTCCCGACTGAAGAGAAGAATACCATGTTTGAGCCACACTCCTCACTGCCATGTTGAAGGACTTTGCCATGACAGTAGTGTTGCTACCATATGATGATATGATTTCTTCGTAGCTCATGAGGAACTGCTTTGGTTCTGAATGCCTGTCATACATGGGGAGTTGTGGCAGTTTGTACGAAGGTGGCCATGGGGTAGCCTGCAACTCTGCTGCTAGGGGAGAAGCATCATCAAAAGCAAAGTTACCATGATGGAAATCGTCATACCATATGATGAGGACATCACTATGAGTACGACTACACCAGCAGCACCTCCACATCAAGCGCCACTTCCTTCATTAGCTGGGCCAATCACTCGGGCCCGTGCCAGAGATCTTAACTTCGTCATGCTACTGAAGAATGAGGGCTCAGAAGAATAGACGACCAGCTGCGGCCCATAGTGGACGACCTAGGGTTGGCCGCCCTAGGGGCTGCGCCCCCTCTATTTATGCAGGAGCTGCGCCTCCTTTATTTTCGAGTTTTGTTTTACGTTAGCCTTAGCTACTCTCGAACACGCGCAAATCTGCGCTGTCTTCGTGTATTCAGAACTCCACCCTCGAGTAATAGATTAGATTGCTCGCATCTTTTTCTTGTTCGTTCTTCGATTGCACACAGGAAACGATCTTCGTGATCAGGCCGATCTCGCATCAGCAAGGTCGGTAACCACAGGGAGTTGGTTCAGCGATTGCATTGGCGCCTCGGGCTTGCTCGTCGTAGTCGGATCGCAAGGGTCATCTTCCGCCAAATCGGAATTATCTCTACTCGCCGAAAGATCGGGCACCTCAGCTACATCAATTGGTATCAGATTTTCAGGTTGATCGGTGAGTTTATCAAGCGTTTTTTTCCTACAGTCCACAAAACCACATAAAAATTCATGTTAGACCTTATCCCAGCACCCTTTTGAGCCTCGCACTTTCTTTCAATAATCTGCATTGTTGAATTTGTGTGCTTTCGCGTCATTTGTTGCTGGTTGCATTGTGTTCTTCCACCATTCAAACCCTAGCGCCGCCACCATCTCCCGTTTGATCACGCCACAAACCGAGTCAACATCGCTTCCTTGTTTTTCTCCTTCGGTTACGTCAAAAAAAAACAGAAAAAAAAAGATAACGAAGGAGAAAGGATACGGTTGTTTCATCCCGGTCGTTTTTAGAACATAACTTGAGGTACCTTCCGTAAAACGGGCATAACTTTTCGCTCGGGTGTCCGAAAAAATCTGAAATTTTTACAGGAGCTTGTTGACACCATTCTGAGGCCGGCCAAACTCACCTACGGTCTGTTTGGGGTTCGACAAAATTGTCAAAAAAATTCAGGAAAATAAAGAAAAAAATTCGTCAACGTTCTCGCACGCTTTTCAGAGAACTTCCTGATTTTCTATAGACCACATCTGATTTCTGTTTTAGGTGAAACCTCCTGTAGCTCCTATTTTGTTGCTTCTTGTGCTGAGAAAAATATCAAAAAATCATCCAAAAAATAAAAACAAAATCACTTGTGATTCCTACTAGTGGCCTCGCTAGTACAATAATTTCGGTACTGCCATTCTGCTAGTTCCATCCGTCCTTTGCACTTGTGGCCAGCAATATAGTTTCGTGTTTTGCACTATAATTCAACTTTGCATTATTGTTTGATCGTGCTAATCCTTGACTTGAGTGCAGCCTACCCAAAACTCCACATATTTCTACGACGAGAAGGTTTCTGTTTCTCCAGGCAATCGCTCATCCAATCTTTCACCGGTTCCACCTGTTGGTTGCAGTTCACCACTGTGGCTTGGTAAGAACGGATAAGAACTTGATAACAGCACTAGTGTGAGCGCCTTGTGAGCAGTACACCCCTGTTTTTGTCGTTGGTTTTTTCTCCTTTTGGTGTTTTGGTGTTTGCGCTAACTATGGCAGGAGCACACGACATGGTGGATGCCCAGTTGCAGGAAGTAAGGGGACAAGTTGATGGACTTGCTGCTGACATTAGGACGATGCATGAACGGCTTGATTCAACGATCACTTCGACGACCGAGCGTTTCAACCACCTTGACCTTGCTCAAACGGCGACTCGCTCCACACTCGACACCATCCTGGCACGCCTTGATGCATTGACCACAAAGATGGAGCAGGAATACGATGGTGACACTGAGCAGGATGATGGAGATCGCCGTGGTCGTGCACGTCGTGTGGTTCGTCATCCCCCTAATGACTTATTTTCTAAGATTAAATTTAAAATTCCATCTTTTAATGGTAAATATGATCCTGCTGCATATCTTGATTGGGAATTGGAGGTGGAACAGAAATTTTCATGCCATGATATTCCTGCTAATAGCCAAGTGAAGGCTGCCATTAGTGAATTTACTGATTTTGCTTTAATTTGGTGGCGTGAGTATAAACAAAAACTTCCCATTAACAGTGTCATTACTTGGACCCAATTAAAAACTGCCATGCGCCACAGATTTGTTCCTTCCTATTATGCTCGTGATTTGCTTAACAAAATGCAGCGTTTTCAACAAGGTTCACTATCTGTTGAGGAATATTACCAGGAGTTACAAAAGGGTATGCTTCGTTGTGGTTTGGTTGAGTCAGATGACGCTGCTATGGCGCGTTTTCGTGGTGGTTTGAACAGGGAAATTCAGGATATACTTGATTATAAGGATTATTTTGATATAACCACATTGTTTGAATATGCTTGCAAAGCTGAACGTGAAGTGCAGGGACGACGATCAAAGACATATACTAACTCTTTTGCAGGCCGGGGTCCAACACACAGCTCAACTCCTTCCAGCCCTGCACCTTCTACGCCTAGCACTACATCGCGCACAGGGACGACCAAGCCAGTGGCGCCCCCTGCCAAAGGCGCCGCTTCTTCCACAGGACGTACACGGGATATTCAGTGCCATCGTTGCAGTGGGTTTGGGCACATGATTCGGGACTGCCCAAACAAGCGTACCTTGCTTATACGTGACAATGGTGAGTACTCTTCAGCCAGTGATTCTGAGGAAACTAGTCATGCTATGATTGCCACTAACCATGCAGAAAATGAGGAAGTCCACGTTGATCCCATCGACGCCGATAGGTATGAGAGTCTTGTTGTGCAGCGTGTTCTCAGCACACAGGTTGCCCAGGCCGAAAAAAATCAGCGACACACTCTATTCCATACCAAGGGCGTCGTGCACGAACGGTCGATTCGCATCATCATTGATAGTGGCAGCTGCAACAATTTGGCAAGTACAGCGTTGGTAGAGAAATTATCCTTGCCCACTCGCACACATCCACATCCGTATCACATTCAATGGCTTAATGATGGTGGTAAAATAAAGGTAACACGTTCGGTACGTGTCCCCTTTTCGCTGGGTTCTTATTCTGATTATGCTGATTGCGATGTTATTCCTATGGAAGCATGCTCTTTGTTATTGGGTCGACCTTGGCAATATGATACTGATAGTTTACATCATGGTCATTCAAATCATTATTCTTTCATGTTTAAAGGCCAGAAAATAATTATACATCCAATGACCCCTGACCAAATTTTGAAAGATGATCTTACTAGGGCTGCTAAAACTGCACAACAAGTCAAATCGACATCAGCCGCACCTATTAAATCTGAAATCAAGTTGCACTCTCCTGTTTTACTTGCTACACGTGCTGATTTGGATGATCTCCATGAAGCTCATATGCCCTGTTATGCACTTGTATGCTCGCGCATGCTTGTTCCGCTTGATGATGCACCGTCTTTGGATATACCCCCTGCTGTTGTTAACCTTTTGCAGGAGTATGCTGATGTTTATCCTACGGACTTACCACCGGGTCTTCCTCCCCTCTGTGGCATTGAGCATCAGATCGATCTCATCCCCGGCGCTTCTCTTCCGAACCGCGCCCTGTACCGTACAAATCCAGAGGAGACGAAGGAGATCCAGCACCAGGTGCAGACGCTGCTTGATAAGGGTTATATTCGTGAGTCTCTTAGCCCTTGCTCGGTTCCTGTTTTACTCGTTCCAAAGAAAGATGGGTCATGGCGAATGTGCGTAGATTGTCGTGCTATTAATAACATCACAGTTCGTTATCGATATCCTATTCCATGCCTTGATGATATGTTAGATGAGCTTAGTGGTGCCGTTATTTTCTCTAAGGTTGATTTGCGTAGCGGTTACCATCAGATTAGAATGAAACTCGGTGATGAATGGAAAACGGCTTTTAAAACAAAATTTGGTTTATATGAATGGTTGGTTATGCCATTTGGATTGACTAATGCTCCCAGCACCTTTATGTGTTTAATGAACGAAGTTCTACGGGCCTTCATAGGTTTGTTTGTTGTTGTTTATTTCGATGATATCCTTATTTACAGCAAGTCTACAGAGGAGCATTTAGAACATTTGCGTGCTGTTTTTGATGCTTTGCGTGCTGCTCGCTTGTTTGGTAACATGGAAAAGTGCACATTTTGCACGCAACGTGTCTCGTTTCTTGGTTATGTGGTTACTCCGCAGGGCATTGAGGTGGATAGCAGCAAGATTGCTGCCATTCGGGAGTGGCCTACACCAACGACAGTCACACAAATTCGGAGCTTTCTTGGACTTGCCGGTTTCTACCGCAGATTTGTTCGTGATTTTAGCTCCATTGCAGCGCCTCTACATGAGCTTACAAAGAAAGATGTGCCATTTGCTTGGAGTGATTCGCAGGAGGTAGCGTTCATCACTTTGAAAGATAAGTTAACCCAAGCTCCCCTCTTGCAATTGCCTGATTTTAATAAAGTTTTTGAGCTTGAATGCGATGCTAGCGGTATTGGGCTAGGTGCTGTTTTGTTACAAGAAGGAAAGCCAGTTGCTTATTTTAGTGAAAAATTAAGCGGTGCTAGTCTGAAATATTCCACTTATGATAAGGAGCTTTACGCTTTAGTGCGCACTTTGCATACATGGCAGCACTATCTTTGGCATCGTGAGTTCATAATTCATTCTGATCATGAGGCTTTAAAACATATTCGTACCCAAACAAATCTGAACCGTCGTCATGCTAAATGGGTCGAATTCATTGAGTCCTTTCCTTACATTATTAAACACAAGAACGGGAAGGACAATGTTATTGCTGATGCTTTGTCTCGTCGCTATACCATGCTGTCACAATTAGATTTTAAAATCTTTGGTTTGGACACTGTGAAGGATCAATATGTTGACGATGCTGATTTTAAAGATGCTTTCGGCCATTGTATTAATGGGATACCATGGGGCAAATTTCACATACAGGATGGGTTCATGTTTCTCGCTAACAAGCTGTGTGTTCCAGCTAGTTCGGTTCGTCTTTTGTTGTTACAGGAGGCGCATGGAGGCGGTCTCATGGGGCATTTTGGCGTCTACAAAACGCATGAGGTGTTGGCTGCCCACTTCTTTTGGCCTCGGATGCGCGCTGATGTTGAGCGCCTTGTTGCACGATGCACTACTTGTCAGAAAGCTAAGTCACGGTTGAACAACCATGGTTTGTATATGCCTTTGCCTGTCCCTTCTTCTCCTTGGCTTGATATCTCTATGGACTTTGTTTTGGGCTTGCCTAGAACTAAGAAGGGGAGGGATAGTATTTTTGTGGTTGTTGATAGATTCTCTAAAATGGCTCACTTTATACCTTGTCATAAAACTGATGATGCTAGCATTGTTGCTGAATTGTTCTTTAGAGAAATTATTCGTTTACATGGTATTCCAAAAACAATAGTCTCTGATCGCGATGCTAAGTTTCTAAGCCATTTTTGGAGATCTCTTTGGAATAAATTGGGAACTAAATTGTTGTTTAGCACTACTTGTCACCCTCAGACTGATGGACAAACTGAGGTAGTAAATAGAACTTTATCTACCATGCTTAGGGCTGTTTTAGACAAGAATTTGAGACGTTGGGAGGATTGCTTGCCTCATGTTGAATTTGCTTACAATCATGCCACGCATTCTTCTACAAAGATGTGCCCTTTCCAGATTGTTTATGGTTACATCCCTAGGGCACCTATTGATTTGATTTCACTTAATGTTGCGAACGCCCCACATGTAGATGCTGCTGCACATGTTGAAC